>NC_053391.1:122653809-122956839 GCF_905171765.1 Bufo bufo
CCTTACCACACATTCGGGCCCCTAGAATGCCAGGGCAGTATAACTACCCCACAAGTGACCCCATTTTGGAAAGAAGAGTCCCCAAGGTATTCCGTGAGGGGCATGGCGAGTTCCTAGAATTTTTTATTTTTTGTCACAAGTTAGTGGAAAATGATGATTTTTTTTTTTTTTTTTTTTTTCATACAAAGTCTCATATTCCACTAACTTGTGACAAAAAATAAAAACTTCCATGAACTCACTATGCCCATCAGCGAATACCTTGGGGTCTCTTCTTTCCAAAATGGGGTCACTTGTGGGGTAGTTATACTGCCCTGGCATTCTAGGGGCCCAAATGTGTGGTAAGGAGTTTGAAATCAAATTCAGTAAAAATTGACCTGTGAAATCCGAAAGGTGCTCTTTGGAATATGGGCCCCTTTGCCCACCTAGGCTGCAAAAAAGTGTCACACATCTGGTATCCCCGTACTCAGGAGAAGTTGAGGAATGTGTTTTGGGGTGTCTTTTTACATATACCCATGCTGGGTGAGATAAATATCTTGGTCAAATGACAACTTTGTATAAAAAAATGGGAAAAGTTGTCTTTTGCCAAGATATTTCTCTCACCCAGCATGGGTATATATAAAATGACACCCCAAAACACATTCCCCACCTTCTCCTGAGTACGGAGATACCAGATGTGTGACACTTTTTTGCAGCCTAGGTGGGCAAAGGGGCCCATATTCCAAAGAGCACCTTTCGGATTTCACTCGTCATTTTTTACTGAATTTGATTTCAAACTCCTTACCACACATTTGGGCCCCTAGAATGCCAGGGCAGTATAACTACCCCACAAGTGACCCCATTTTGGAAAGAAGAGACCCCAAGGTATTCGCTGATGGGCATAGTGAGTTCATGGAAGTTTTTATTTTTTGTCACAAGTTAGTGGAATATGAGACTTTGTATGAAAAAAAAATAAAAAAAAAAATCATCATTTTCCACTAACTTGTGACAAAAAATAAAAAATTCTAGGAACTCGCCATGCCCCTCACGGAATACCTTGGGGTGTCTTCTTTCCAAAATGGGGTCACTTGTGGGGTAGTTATACTGCCCTGGCATTTTAGGGGCCCAAATGTGTGGTAAGGAGTTTGAAATCAAATTCAGTAAAAAATGACGAGTGAAATCCGAAAGGTGCTCTTTGGAATATGGGCCCCTTTGCCAACCTAGGCTGCAAAAAAGTGTCACACATCTGGTATCTCCGTACTCAGGAGAAGGTGGGGAATGTGTTTTGGGGTGTCATTTTATATATACCCATGCTGGGTGAGAGAAATATCTTGGCAAAAGACAACTTTTCCCATTTTTTTATACAAAGTTGTCATTTGACCAAGATATTTATCTCACCCAGCATGGGTATATGTAAAAAGACACCCCAAAACACATTCCTCAACTTCTCCTGAGTACGGGGATACCAGATGTGTGACACTTTTTTGCAGCCTAGGTGGGCAAAGGGGCCCATATTCCAAAGAGCACCTTTCGGATTTCACAGGTCAATTTTTACTGAATTTGATTTCAAACTCCTTACCACACATTTGGGCCCCTAGAATGCCAGGGCAGTATAACTACCCCACAAGTGACCCCATTTTGGAAAGAAGAGACCCCAAGGTATTCGCTGATGGGCATAGTGAGTTCATGGAAGTTTTTATTTTTTGTCACAAGTTAGTGGAATATGAGACTTTGTAAGAAAAAAAAAAAAAAAAAAAAATCATCATTTTCCACTAACTTGTGACAAAAAATAAAAAATTCTAGGAACTTGCCATGCCCCTCACGGAATACCTTGGGGTGTCTTCTTTCCAAAATGGGGTCACTTGTGGGGTAGTTATACTGCCCTGGCATTTTCCAGGGGCCCTAATGTCTGGTAAGTAGGTAAATGACCTGTGAAATCTGAAAGGTGCTCTTTGGAATGTGGGCCCCTTTGCCCACCTAGGCTGCAAAAAAGTGTCACACATCTGGTTTCTCCGTACTCAGGAGAAGGTGGGGAATGTGTTTTGGGGTGTCATTTTACATATACCCATGCTGGGTGAGATAAATATCTTGGCAAAAGACAACTTTTCCCATTTTTTTTATACAAAGTTGGCATTTGACCAAGATATTTATCTCACCCAGCATGGGTATATGTAAAATGACACCCCAAAACATATTCCCCAACTTCTGCTGAATACGGAGATACCACATGTGTGACACTTTTTTGCAGCCTAGGTGGGCAAAGGGGCCCAAATTCCTTTTAGGAGGGCATTTTTAGACATTTGGATACCAGACTTCTTCTCACGCTTTGGGGCCCCTAAAATGCCAGGGCAGTATAAATACCCCACATGTGACCCCATTTTGGAAAGAAGACACCCCAAGGTATTCAATGAGGGGCATGGCGAGTTCATAGAAAAAAAATAATTTTGGCACAAGTTAGCGGAAATTGATTTTTTTGATTTTGTTCTCACAAAGTCTCCCTTTCCGCTAACTTGGGACAAAAATTTCAATCTTTCATGGACTCAATATGCCCCTCAGCGAATACCTTGGGGTGTCTTCTTTCCAAAATGGTGTTATTTGTGGGGTGTTTGTACTGCCCTGGCATTTGAGGGTCTCCGCAATCATTACATGTATGCCCAGCATTAGGAGTTTCTGCTATTCTCCTTATATTGAGCATACGGGTAATGAGATTTTTTTTTTCCGTTCAGCCTCTGGGCTGAAAGAAAAAAATGAACGGCACAGATTTCTTCATTCGCATCGATCAATGTGGATGAAAAAATCTCTGCCAAAAAAAAAAAAAGGAGGGGAAAGGCGTCTGCCAGGACATAGGAGCTCCGCCCAACATCCATACCCACTTCAGCTCGTATGCCCTGGCAAACCAGATTTCTCCATTCACATCAATCGATGTGGATGAATAAATCATTGCCGGGATTTTTTTTTTTATATATACAAAGTGTTTGCCAAAGTATATGAACACCGCCACCTCCTCAGCTCATATGCCTCGGCAAACATATCTTTTACTGCAGAGGAGAAATCTCGTCTTGCAGCGCCGCATACACCGACTTGCGTGTAATCTGACAGCAGCGCAATGCTTCTGTCAGAATGCACATCAGTGCTGCAGCTAGTCGATCGGTTGGTCCACCTGAAAGGTAAAAAAAACAAAACAAAAAAGAAAAAACCAGGCCGCAACGCAATAAATTTATTAACTGTTGAACAGAACATAGAAACTTTTTTTTAACTTTTTTAACTGAACGTTTAACTTTTTTACTTACCGGTAATTTTTTTTTTGTTTAGTTTTTTTTACCTTTATAGAACAAACCTCTCCTTCCCCATGGGACAATGTGCAAAGCGCAAATTGCCCAAAGATGTGGCGAAGTACATTATGCACTTTATCCCAGGTGAAAGGAGAGGTTTGCAGCAGCTGTGAGTAAAAGGGCCCTAATAGCCCTGTGTGCCTGTCCTGTGAGATGCAATCCCTATGCTAGGTGTACCTGTGTGTGGTACTTCCGGAAACACTCACCAAAGCATAGGGCAGGGTGGTCAGGACAGTCAGGACAGAAATAGCGGGTGTCACGCCTTATTCCACTCCTGCTACAGACACGACATTTTTTTCGGGGTGGCGGTTGGGTTGAGGTACCAGCAACGACACTGGGGAAATGTCGCTCGTGTAGACGGCTAACTACACTGGTGGATGGGGCCACGGAACCTCCTGGGTAAAGGAGGTTCTCGATGATCTCTTCCTGGAATTTGAGGAAAGATCGTGTTCTCCCAGCCTTACTGTAGAGAACAAAACTATTGTACAGCGCCAATTGAATTAAATATACAGACACCTTCTTATACCAGCGTCTGGTTCTGCGGGAAACTAAATAGGGAGCCAACATCTGGTCATTGAAGTCCACCCCTCCCATGAGCGCATTATAGTCGTGGACTGAGAGGGGCTTTTCAATGACACGGGTTGCCCTTTCAATTTGGATTGTCGTGTCTGCGTGAATGGAGGAGAGCATGTAAACGTCACGCTTGTCTCTCCATTTCACCGCGAGCAGTTCTTCGTTACACAAGGCAGCCCTCTCCCCCCTTGCAAGACGGGTGGTTACAAGCCGTTGGGGGAAGCCCACGCGACTAGTTCGCGCGGTGCCACAGGCGCAAATCCGTTCTAGAAACAAATGCCTAAAGAGGGCCACACTTGTGTAGAAATTGTCCACATAAAGATGGTACCCCTTGCCGAATAAGGGTGACACCAAGTCCCAGACTGTCTTCCCACTGCTCCCCAGGTAGTCAGGGCAACCGACCGGCTCCAGGGTCTGATCTTTTCCCTCATAGATCCGAAATTTGTGGGTATAGCCTGTGGCCCTTTCACAGAGCTTATACAATTTGACCCCATACCGGGCACGCTTGCTTGGGATGTATTGTTTGAAGCCATGGCGCCCGGTAAAATGTATTAGGGACTCGTCTACGCAGATGTTTTGCTCAGGGGTATACAAATCTGCAAATTTCTGGTTGAAATGGTCTATGAGGGGCCGAATTTTGTGGAGCCGGTCAAAAGCTGGGTGGCCTCTGGGACGGGAGGTGGTGTTGTCGCTAAAATGCAGAAAACGTAGGATGGTCTCAAATCGTGTCCTGGACATAGCAGCAGAGAACATGGGCATGTGATGAATTGGGTTCGTGGACCAATATGACCGCAATTCATGCTTTTTAGTTAGACCCATGTTGAGGAGAAGGCCCAAAAAAATTTTAATTTCGGAAACTTGGACTGGTTTCCACCGGAAAGACTGGGCATAAGAGCTTCCCGGGTTGGCGGATATAAATTGTGTGGCATACCGATTTGTTTCTGCCACGACTAAGTCCAAGAGCTCCGCAGTCAAGAACAGCTCAAAAAATCCCAGGGCCGAACCGATTTGAGCCGTCTCAACCCGAACTCCAGACTGGGCGGTGAAAGGGGGAACTACAGGTGCGGCTGAAGTTGGTGACTGCCAATCAGGGTTTGCCAGCACCTCAGGGATTCTAGGGGCTCTACGGGCCTGTCTGCGCGGTGGCTGCGACGGGGTAACTAGTGCACGTGCCACCGTACCAGCTTCAACTGCCCTTCTGGTGCTCGCCACGTCACCATGTTGTACGGCAGTGCTGGTACTAGGTCCAGGAAGGGCTGCGCTGCTGGTGTATGCCTCACCACGTGATCCGGCAGCGACAGCCCCACTCTGCTGCTCTTGAAACGGATCCTGCGTAACCTGTGGTCTAGCGACACGGGGCCGGGTACGCCTGGTGCTGCCAGGGACCTCCACCTCCTCGTCCGAACTTTGGGTCAGAGAGCCACTGCTTTCCACAGGTTCATATTCTGACCCGCTAGATTCATCAGATGAGGGTTCCCACTCCTCATCCGACTGGGTCAGAATCCTGTAGGCCTCTTCAGAAGAATACCCCCTGTTTGACATTTGGACTACTAAATTTAGGGGTATTCCCTGAGACTACCCAAGAAAAAAAGCAAACCTGTCTTACAAAGGGGAGGCTAGCGAAGTACCGGAGGCTGCTGCGGTTGATAAAAAATATCAAAACTGATTTTTTTATCGCCGCAGTGCTTGTAAAGTGAATGTGCAGTGATCAAAAAACAAAATTTTTTTTGTCACTGCGGTGGGGCGGGCGTGGGTGAACGCACGTGTGGGCGACCGATCAGGCCTGATCGGGCAAACACTGCGTTTTGGGTGGAGGGCGAACTAAAGTGACACTAATACTATTATAGATCTGACCGTGATCAGTTTTGATCACTTATAGATACTATAAAAGTACAAATGCTGATTAGCGATACGCTAATCAGCGAATAAAAGTGACTGCGGTGCGGTGGGCTGGGCGCTAACTGACGCTAACTACCTAACCAAGGGGCCTAAACTATCCCTAAAACCTAACAGCCAATACTAGTGAAAAAAAAAAAGTGACAGTTTACACTGATCACTTTTTTTCCTTTCAATAGTGATTGACAGGGGCGATCAAAGGGGTGATCAAAGGGTTAATTGAGGTGCAGGGGGGTGATCTGGGGCTAAAGTGTGGTGTTGGTGCTACTCACTGTGAAGTCTGCTCCTCTGCTGGATCCAACCGACGAAAAGGACCAGCACAGGAGCAGACAAGCCATATAACAGATCATATTTACTAATATGATCTGTTATCTGGCTTCTGATTCGATTTTTTGAAAATCGCCAGCCTGCCAGCCAATGATCGTTGCTGGCAGGCTGGTGACGAAATACTTCTTTAACTTTTGCCGGCCCGCGATGCGCATGCGCGGGCCGGCAATGCACGAAATCTCGCGTCTCGCGAGAGGACGCACCGGCGCGTCCACCCAGAACAACAGGACCGCCGCAAAGACGCAATCCTGCGTACGGCGGTCCTGAGGTGGTTAAAGCTGTCAGAGCCTTCAAATCAGTATCTGATATAGATCGTTTGTGTGCCTGTTCAAGAGAAGAGATCTCTAAAAGTAGAGAATTTAGGCGACTGTCACGCTTCTTCTTCAAAAATGAACCTAATGCTATAAATTCTCCACGCACAACAGCCTTATGGGCCTCCCATACTGAAGCTGAAGCTACACCAGCTTGGGCATTAATAGAGAAATATTCTGTCAGATTTTCCTCAAACGAGATAGTGTCCGCCTGAGAATTCAGAAGTGTAGGGTTCAGGGACCAAACCCACTCCTTCCCTGATACCCCGGGGGCTATAAATGAAAAAGAAACCGGAGCATGATCCGAGATAGTGATATTATGAATTATAGCATTCCTGATCTGAGGTAGTAACCTGTCAGACAAAAAAGTAATCCAGGCGTTGGAAGGATTTATGGGGATGAGAATAGTAGGAATAATCTTTTTTATCGGCATTCAAAGTTCTCCACACATCGCACAGACCCATATTCCTGAGCTTGCTAAGAATCCCCTTCAGTACACCGACAGAGATCGCAGATTTGTTAGCAGAGGTGTCCAAAAGGGGGTTCAACGCTAAGTTCATATCGCCTCCCACTATCAATAGACCTGAGGCAAAAATGGAAATCTTGTGAAGAATCTTGGATAGCCATTTGGGGGTATGGTTATTGGGGGCATATAGGTTGCATAGGGTAACTTCAACGCCTCCTAAGGTACCTTTTAGAAGAAGAAATCTGCCTTCAGGGTCTGCTAATTCCGCTGTTACACATAGGGGGACACTTTTATGAATTCCGATGCTAACCCCTCTAGTAGCCGCAGAGGAATTACACGCGTGATACCAATGCTGAAAGGAGGAGCGTGCCAGGCTGGGAACCTGACCACTCCTGAAATGAGTCTCCTGCAGCATAGCTATCTGCGTCCTATTCGCCCTCAGCAATTGGAAGATGCGGCTCCTCTTAACAGGATTATTACCTCCGTTAACATTAAAGGTGGTCACATTAAGTTTTAGGTCAGTCATCTGTGATTTTAAAACTAGATTGCGGGCTGTCTGAAGTTTGCTCTATGATCCAACATAAAATACAAACAAAAATCAACAGGAGCCTATTGGAACTTAGGCCCCATTTAAGCGCATACCAGGTATACACACAGTTATGTGGGTTGGGGAGAACAACCATATGTAATAGCCTGATCTGCCCAAGCCTCGTGACCCAAGCCTGTGACAGAAAGTAAGGCAAATGAACCAACAACATCATTGGAATAGTGAACAAGGAAAATACCAGAACATTTAGTTTGTAGATCCTGGTGGACTACACAAGGAAGACCGGAGCTGCAGGGTGCCAAGGGGAATGCGGAAGATAAGGAAAAGGAAGAAAGGCGGGAGAGGGGGGGAAAGAACACAGCTAGAATCAGACTAACTTAAAACAAGAGCAGCCGGTCAAATTAGGTATGTGAAAAACGGACACATCTAGGTGCCGCATTCAGTAAAGTGAAAAACATAAGATGGCTTATAGCTAAATCAATCGTTAGCGTCCATCCTTGAGGGGCCTCCGTTTCTTCTGGTCTTCTGCTTCTTAACTGTAGACCATTTCGACGGGATCTGCAACGGTGGTAAATCTTCCTCTAGTGGGATCGGCAACCATGAGGACAGGACCATAGGCTCCAGATTAAGTGGCACCCAAATCTGTCGGAGATCCTCTGGCGTGCGAATCGTAAAACGCTTATTCCCATGAGTGATGAGGAGGCCAAAGGGAAATAGCCAGCGATAAGCAATTTTAGAGGAGCGCAGCGTATCCGTGAGAGGTTTTAACTGCCGCCTCTTTTGCAGAGTAGAAGAGGCAATGTCCTGATATATCTGGACCTTTGAGCCCAACAGCTGAATTTCTCCCATCGATCTGGCTTTCTGTAATATAGCCTCAGTATCTCTGAAGCTAAGTAGCCCGCAAATAACGTCTCTGGGGTTTTCAGAGGGTGAGGGTTTTGCGCGCAGGGCTCTGTGGACTCTCTCCACTACCACACTATTAGCCCTATCAGAGCCGAGCAGAAGCTCAAAAAAGGACCCCATGACTTTAAATAAATCTTCAGTATCTGCAGATTCTGAAAAATTCCTGATTCTCAGGTTTTTCCTTCGGCTCCTGTTCTCCTGGTCTTCCAGGAGCAGGAGGGAGTTATTTATTGCCGTGCGATGACTGTCCAGAGTGACCCTAACTGCAGCATTAAATGTTAGCAGTGCGTCTTGGTTTTGCTCCAGGGTCTCCACTCTGTCTCCGATATGGCGGACCTCCGCCTTGATGACTGTCAGGTCGGCAGCTATAGGGGCCAGAGCCCTAGACAAAGCCTCGTCCAGGTAGCTCCTAGTAAGGGTTGCCGGATCGCTCACCTCAGGGTGTAAGGGTTCCCTTGCATCAGTGGCGCCTGAGACCGGAGATTCAGGGCGAGGAATCGGCGCTTCTTTCAGCTGAGGCGCCATCTTGGCAGCGCGCCCGGTCTGCTGCTGGGACTGACGGCTCACAAACTTCTCCATGCTCTGATGTGAGCTCTCCGAGGAAGGTGCCGTGAAGTCCAGAGAGTTCTTCGGCTGTATTTTCACCATACCGATGCGTTGGTGTGCAGGTAAATAGGCTTAGAAGAGGCTTGGTGGCGGGAGCTCAGCTCTCAAGCTTCCACCATCTAACGCGGTCAGGCTCCGCCCCCCAGGTGCGGCAAGTCAATGGGTCCGCAGAAAATCACGGAAAACGGAACAACGGCCACAGATGCACACAACGGTCGTGTGCATGAGGCCTTAGATTTATTCTGAAGCTGCAGTGTTAGTTAGAGCAGGGAGAGTGCTGCTGCTGCTGAATTAATAGGGAAATCGTTAGCTAGGCCAGTGTTCTGTGTCCACTCCAGTCCTCAAAGACCCATCTGCTGTATGGACAGCGTCCTTTTTAGGGCTGGTACATCAGTCTGCTTTATTTATTTTTTATATACAGTTGCAAGAAAAAGTATGTGAACCCTTTGGAATGATATGGATTTCTGCACAAATTGGTCATAAAATGTGATCTGATCTATATCTAAGTCACAACAATTGACAATCACAGTCTGCTTAAACTAATAACACACAAAGAATTAAATGTTACCATGTCTTTATTGAACACACATTCACAGTGCAGGTGGAAAAAGTATGTGAACCCTTGGATTTAATAACTGGTTGAACCTCCTTTGCAGCAAAAACTTCAACCAAATGTTTCCTGTAGGTGCAGATCAGACGTGCACAACGGTCAGGAGTAATTCTTGACCATTCCTCTTTACAGAACTGTTTCAGTTCAGCAATATTCTTGGGATGTCTGGTGTGAATCGCTTTCTTGAGGTTATGCCACAGCACCTCAATCGGGTTGAGGTCAGGACTCTGACTGGGCCACTCCAGAAGGCATATTTTCTTCTGTTTAAGCCATTCTGTTGTTGAGTTACTTCTATACTTTGGGTCGTTGTCCTGTTGCAACACCCATCTTCTGTTGAGCTTTAGCTGGTGGACAGATGGCCTTAAGTTCTCCTGCAAAATGTCTTGATAAACTTGGGAATTCATTTTTCCTTTGATGATAGCAATCCGTCCAGGCCCTGACGCAGCAAAGCAGCCCCAAACCATGATGCCCCCACCACCATACTTCACAGTTGGGATGAGGTTTTGATGTTGGTGTGCTGTGCCTCTTTTTCTCCAAACATAGTGTTGTGTGTTTCTTCCAAACAACTCAACTTTGGTTTCATCTGTCCACAGAATATTTTGCCAGTACTGCTGTGGAACATCCAGGTGCTCTTGTGCAAACTTTAAACGTGCAGCAATGTTTTTTTTTGGACAGCAGTGGCTTCCTCTGTGGTATCCTCCCATGAAATCCATTCTTGTTTAATGTTTTTTACCTATCGTAGATTCGCTAACAGGGATGTTAGCATATGCCAGAGACTTTTGTAAGTCTTTAGCTGACACTCTATGATTCTTATTCACCTCATTGAGCAGTCTGCGCTGTGCTCTTGCAGTCATCTTTACAGGACGGCCACTCCTAGGGAGATTAGCAGCAGTGCTGAACTTTCTCCATTTATAGACAATTTGTCTTACCGTGGACTGATGAACAGCAAGGCTTTTGGAGATACTTTTATAACCCTTTCCAGCTTTATGCAAGTGAACAATTCTTAATAGTAGGTCTTCTGAGAGCTCTTTTGTGTGAGGCATCATTCACATCAGGCAATGCTTTTTGTGAAAAGCAAACCCAGAACTGGTGTGTGTTTTTTTATAGGGCAGGGCAGCTGTAACCAACACCTCCAATCTCATCTCATTGATTGTACTCCAGTTGGCTGACACCTCACTCCAATTAGCTCTTGGAGATGTCATTAGTCTAGGGGTTCACATACTTTTTCCACCTGCACTGTGAATGTTTACATGGTGTGTTCAATAAAAACATGGTAACATTAAATTCTTTGTGTGTTATTAGTTTAAGCAGACTGTGATTGTCTATTGTTGTGACTTAGATGAAGATCAGATCACATTTTATGACCAATTTGTGCAGAAATCCATATCATTCCAAAGGGTTCACATACTTTTTCTTGCAACTGTGTATATATATATATTGCAGTTGCCTGCCCGTGTGCGAGAGCCCACAGACTGTACTGTGTGCACACCACTCATATCGGGTGGCACAGTACCTTGCAGATAAAAAAGTCATTTAATTTTTTCTCTGTAATATACTTGCAGTTGCCTGCCAGTGAGTGTCAGGCCCACAGACTGTACTGTGCCCACTGCCCACAACTCATATCGGGTAGCACAGTACCTTGCTGATAAAAAAGTCATTTAATTTTTCTCTGTAATATAATTGCAGTTGCCTGCCAGTGTGTGTCAGGCCCACTGACTGTACTGTGCCCACTGCCAGTGCCCACCACTCATATCGGGTGGCACAGTACCTTACAGATAAAAAAGTCATTACATTTTTTTTCTCTGTAATATAATTGCAGTTGCCTGCCAGTGAGTCTCAGGCCCACAGACTGTACTGTGCCCACTGCCCACCACTCGGGTGGCACAGTACCTTGAACGCATAGTACCACTAATCAAAAAAAAAATGACAGGCAGAGGCAGGCCACCCCGCAGGGGCCGTCGTGGTTGTGGTGCTGTGATTTCCTTTGGCCCTAGAATAATGCCCAGTGTTCAGAGGCCACGTACCCTGAACTCGAAAAGTTCTGAGGACATAGTTGACTGGCTTACACAGGACACCCAATCTTCTACAGCTTCCGCTCGGAACCTTGACGCACCATCCTCCCCCAGCTCAGCTTCGGGCACCTCTCAAGTTACCACTCGCCCGCCCACCGCTACCACCAACACTAGCACCACAGCCTCTTCACTTGATCTGTCAGAGGAGTTATTTACACATCAGTTGGAAGAAATGAGTGATGCGCAACCATTATTGCCAGAGGATGTAGATAACAGGGATATGTCTCAGTCAGGCAACATTACACACATGGACGTGTGATGATGATGATGATGATGTTGTACCCGCTGCTGCTTTCTTTGCTGAGTTGTCAGATACAAGTGAAGCGGTTGATGATGACGATGTGTCTGTGGATGTCACGTGGGTGCCCGCTCGAAGAGAAGAAGAACAGGTGGAAAGTTCAGATGGGGAGACAGAGAGGAGGAGGAGACGAGTTGGAAGCAGGGGGAGGTCGTCGCAAAGAACTAGTGGCACAGTCAGACAGCATGTATCGGCACCCGGGGTCAGCCAGACAGCATGCCAATCAACGCATGCTGTTGCCACCACCAGAATGCCGTCATTGCAAAGCTCAGCAGTGTGGCATTTTTTTGGTGTGTCTGCCTCTGATAACAGCGATGCCATTTGCAACCTGTGCCAAAAGAAACTGAGTCGTGGGAAGTCCAACACCCACCTAGGTACAACTGCTTTGCGAAGGCACATGATCTCACATCACAAATGCCTATGGGATCAAAACAGTACAAGCAGCACAGAAACTCAAAGCCACCATCCTCCTCCTAGTCCAGCATCTTCAGCCACGTCAACCACTGCTGTCCTACTTGCCCCCTCTCAACCATCCGCCACTCCGCCTCTCACCTTCAGCAGTTCCTGCTCATCTGCCCACAGTCAGGTGTCTGTCAAGGAAATGTTTGAGCGTAAGAAGCCAATGTCACAGAGTCACCCCCTTGCCCGGCGTCTGACAGCTGGCTTGTCGGAACTCTTAGCCCGCCAGCTTTTACCATACAAGCTGGTGGAGTCTGACGCCTTCAAAAAATTTGTAGCTATTGGGACACCGCAGTGGAAGGTATTTTTTTTCACAAAAGGCAATCCCCAACCTGTACTCTATTGTGGAAAAAGAAGTCATGGCATGTCTGGCACACAGTGTTGGGGCAAGGGTCCAGCTGACCACTGATATCTGGTCTGCAAAGCAGGGTCAGGGCAGGTATATCACGTACACTGCGCATTGGGTAAACCTGCTGACGGCTGCCAAGCATGGAATGCGTGGCTCTGCAGAGGAGTTGGTGACACCGCCACGACTTGCAGGCAGGCCTGCTGCCACCTCCTCTACTCCTCCTACTCCATCCTATTCGCTAACCTCTTCGGCTGAGTCCTCTTCTGCTGCTGCGTCTTGCTCCACATCAACTGCACCCCCCCAGCTCCCCAGGAGCTATTGCACATCCCGGATACAACAGTGTCACGCCGTCTTGGGGTTGACTTGCCTGAAAGCAGAGAGAGTCACATCGGACCAGCACTCCTGTCTGCCCTGAACGCACAGGTGGATCAGTTGCTGACCCCGCACCAACTGGAGATCGGCAAAAGTGGTGTGTGACAACGGAAGCAATTTGTTGGCGGCATTGAATTTGGGAAAGTTGACATATGTGCCGTGCATGGCACATGTGTTGAATCTGATCGTACAACGCTTTGTGCATAAGTACCCAGGCTTACAGGACATCCTCAAGCAGGCCAGGAAGGTGTGTGGCCATTTCAGGCATTCCTACACAGCCATGGCGCACTTTTCCGATATTCAGCGGCGAAACAACATGCCAGCCCGACACGTTGGAATTCAACACTCCTAATGTTCGACCGCCTGCTCCAACAAGAAAAAGCCGTCAACGAGTATTTGTATGACCTGGGTGCTAGGACAGCCTCTGCAGAGCTGGGTATTTTTTTGCCACGTTACTGGATGCTCATGCGCAATGCCTGTAGGCTCATGCGTTCTTTTGAGGAGGTGACAAACCTAGTCAGTCGCACCGAAGGCACCATCAGCGACATCATCCCATTTGTTTTCTTCCTGGAGCGTGCCCTGCGAAGAGTGCTGGATCAGGCTGTAGATAAGCGTGAAGAGGAAGAGTTGTGGTCACCATCACCACCAGAAACAGCCTTATCATCATTGCTTGCTGGACCTGTGGCAACGCTGGAAGATGAGTCTGAGGAAGAGGAGTCAGAGGAGGAATGTGGCTTTGAGGAGGAGGAAGACCAACCACAGCAGGCATCCCAGGGTGCTCGTTGTCACCTATCTGGTACCCGTGGTGTTGTACGTGGCTGGGGGGAAGAACAGACCTTCAATGAGATCAGTGAGGATGAGGAACGGGACATGAGTAGCTCGGCATCCAACTTTGCGCAAATGGGGTCTTTCATGCTGTCATGCCTGTTGAGGGACCCTCGTATAAAAAGGCTGAAGGAGAACTGTCATGGTCTTACCTTCTTGCTGTTCTCCTTCGTTTGACATGTGCTGGCGGCCATCTTGGTTTCTGGGTTTCTTGTAGCCTCCCACCCTGCGGCTTCTCCTTCCCACTGGGAGGAGCTGGATGCCTAGCTAGGTCTGTGGCTTCAGTTCCTTGCTTGGTCCTCCTGTGTTCACATGCTTCTAGACTGCTGCTGCTTCTGGTTCCTGATCCTGGTTTCGTCCGACTACCCTGCTGGTTCCTGATCCTGGTTTCGTCCGACTACCCTGCTGGTTCCTGATCCTGGCTTCGTCTGACTACCCTGCTGGTTCCTGATCCTGGCCTCGTCTGACTACCCTTCTGGTTCCTGACCTCTGGCTTCGCAAAGACTCTGCTTCGGTTTCGCCATCCGCTTGGACTTTTGCGTTACAGCTTTATTTTCACTTATCTCTTGTTGTACGTCTGGTTCATGGTTCCGTGACATTAGGACCAAGCCATGAATTTTGACGGTACAGGGCCATCCTCGCTACCCACGCTGGTTGCCAGACTTGATCAGCAGGATCACCTGTTGGGTCGGTTCGCTGTGGCGTTGCAAACCCTGCTTGAACGCACGGCTCATTTCGCTCCCGTTGCCGATGGGTCGGTTGTCGCTCCTGGGCCCGCTCCTACTGCCGCTCCGGTTGTTGCGCCAGAGTCTACCCCGACACCTGTTGTTGCACCTGCGGTGTTTCGGGGTATGACCGGTTCTGCCCCTCTTCCACAGCGCTTTGGGGGAGAGCCAACTCAGTGCCGAGGTTTCCTTAACCAGGTGGGCATTTATTTCGAGTTGCTGCCACATGCCTTTCCTACTGAGAGATCAAAGGTGGGCTTCTTGATCTCGCTGCTCTCGGACAAGGCCTTGGCCTGGGCCAGCCCTTTATGGGAGAACAACAATCCGGTGGTTGCCGAGTTTTCCGGTTTTGTTGCTTCTCTTCGGAAGGTATTCGATGTGCCGGCTCGTGCTGCCTCTGCTGCGAAGCTCCTTATGTCCATCAGACAGGGTTCACGATCCGTAGCTGAATACGCCATTGAGTTTCGTACCCTGGCAGCAGAGGTGGGCTGGAATAATGAGGCTCTGGTCGCTGCTTTCTCTCATGGTCTCTCGGATGCCTTGAAGGATGAGGTTGCAGCTAAGGACCTACCAGTGGAGCTCGAGTCTCTTATTTCTTTCCTGATTTTGATTGACACCAGACTCAGGGAGAGACCTTCCTTTAAGGAGAGCCTGCGGAGGTTTTCTAACAGATTGGCGCCTACGTTTGCTGTCCCACCCGTGCCTCCCTCTCCTCCCACGCCTCCTGGGGATGACTTGTCTGGGGGTGAACCCATGCAGCTGGGGTTTGCTCGCCTGTCCGAGGGGGAGAGGGTACTCCGGAGACGCGAGGGCCGATGCATGTACTGTGGTCTCGGTGGGCATTTTCGGTTGGCATGTCCGAACCGTCCGGGAAACGCTCGCACCTGAGATCCTGTCGGGGGCAGATCTTGGGTGGAGTCTCCTCGTCCCCGGTTTCCCGTGTTGACAAACCACTGATCACTGTTGTCCTCTCCTGGGTCGGGGGCTCGGTGACGACCCAGGCGTTGGTGGACTCTGGTGCTGGTGGTTTGTTCATTGATAATGTGTTCGCTGCCGCCAATTCCATTCCTCTGCAGGCTCGAGGTTCCCCACTAGCTCTTGAGGCGATAGACGGCAGACCCCTTCTGCCGCCACACGTGACTCATGAGACCCTTCCAGTGGGGATAGCCATTGGTGCCGTTCACAGAGAGTCGGTCTGCCTCCAGGTTATTTCGTCTCCACACTACTCGGTGGTCTTGGGGTACCCCTGGCTCCGGAAGCATAATCCGACTTTCGATTGGAGATCGGCCGAGATCCTCTCGTGGTCACCGCAGTGTGGGGCTAGTTGCATCCATGGGTCTGTCAAGTTGCTGTGTACTTCCTCGGACTCTCTGTTGCCTCCTGAATACGAGGAGTACCGGGATGTATTCGATAAGGTGCGCGCGGTTGCCCTACCTCCGCACCGCCCATACGATTGTGCCATAGAGTTACAATCTGGTGCCGTTCCTCCTCGTGGCAAAGTCTATCCACTGTCGGTAGCGGAGAATGAGGCCATGGAGGAGTACGTGAGGGAGGCGCTTTCACGCGGACACATTCGCAAATCCTCGTCCCCGTCAGGGGCTGGATTTTTCTTTGTGAAAAAGAAGGGCGGTGAGTTGAGGCCTTGCATCGATTACAGGGGTCTCAATCGCATCACGATCAAGAACGCTTACCCGATACCCTTGATTTCCGAGCTGTTCGATCGCCTTAAAGGGGCCACGGTCTTTACCAAACTCGACCTGAGGGCGGCATATAACCTGGTAAGGATCAAGGCGGGCGATGAGTGGAAGACCGCGTTTAACACCAGGACCGGTCATTATGAATCCTTGGTTATGCCCTTTGGGTTGTGCAATGCGCCCGCAGTCTTTCAGGAATTCATCAACAATGTTTTCCGTGACCTGTTGCAGCAGTGTGTGGTGGTCTATTTGGATGATATCTTGGTATATTCTGAATCCATGGAGGCCCACATTCTGGATGTCAGACGAGTGTTGCAACGGTTACGAGAGAACAAGCTGTTCGGTAAGCTTGAGAAATGCGAATTTCACCGATCCCAGGTAACCTTCTTAGGTTACATCATTTCCGCTGAGGGGTTCTCCATGGATCCTGAGAAGGTTTCGGCTGTCTTACAGTGGCCCCAGCCCAGTGGTCTTCGTTCCCTGCAGCGCTTTTTGGGCTTCGCCAATTATTATTCGGAAGTTCATCAGGGACTTTTCCATGCTAGCCAAGCCTCTCACGGATCTGACCAGGAAGGGCAGTAATTCCCAGGTCTGGCCGCTCGAGGCCATCCGAGCTTTTGAGGCTCTAAAGTCCGCCTTTGTGTCGGCTCCGATTCTGTCGCATCCCAACCCTGGGTTGCCCTTTGTCCTCGAGGTGGACGCGTCTGAGACGGGAGTAGGCGCCCTTCTGTCTCAGCGTAGAACACCAGAGGGTCCTCTGCTTCCCTGTGGGTTTTACTCCCGGAAACTGTCTTCCGCGGAGTGCAACTATCAGATTGGTGACAGGGAGTTATTGGCCATCGTGCAGGCCCTTAAAGAATGGAGGCACTTGCTCGAGGGTTTGGTGGTTCCGGTCCTCATCCTGACGGACCACAAGAATCTGACCTACCTTTCTGAGGCCAAGAGATTGACACCACGTCAGGCCAGATGGGCTCTGTTCTTGTCACGTTTTAATTACGTGGTCTCCTACCTACCCGGTTCCAAGAACATCAGGGCGGATGCCTTATCACGGCAGTACTCCGAGCTGTCCAGGGAGGAGTCGATTCCGACTTCGGTCATACCTCCGAATCAGATCTTGGCCGCCATTCGCACCAGCCTGACCTCTCCCCTGGGTGAGCAGATTTTGGCGGCTCAATCTGGTGCTCCCTCTGGGAGACCCAACGGCAGATGTTTTGTGCCTGAGGAGTTGCGCACTCGGTTGTTGCGAACCTACCATAACTCCAAGACCGCGGGGCATCCTGGAAAGAATCAGCTGTCCTGGGCTGTTTCACGTCTGTTCTGGTGGCCTTCCCTACGTTCCGACATCGCCGCATATGTAGCAGCATGCTCCGTTTGTGCCCAGAGTAAGTCCCCTCGGCACCTTCCGTTGGGCCTTCTGCAACCCATAGCCACCGGGGAGCGCCCATGGTCACACCTGGGGATGGATTTCATTGTGGACCTCCCTGCATCCCGAGGCCATACGGTCATTCTCATGATTGTGGATAGGTTTTCCAAAATGTGCCACTGTGTTCCTCTCAAGAAGTTACCCTCTGCACAAGAGTTGGCCACGATTTTTGCCAGGGAGGTCTTCCGGTTGCACGGTTTGCCCAGGGAGATTGTGTCGGATCGGGGGAGTCAGTTTGTGTCCAGGTTCTGGCGCGCCTTTTGCTCCCAGTTGGGGATTCATCTCTCCTTCTCCTCGGCCTACCACCCTCAGTCCAATGGGGCCGCAGAACGATCCAATCAGGCCTTGGAGCAATTCCTTCGTTGCTATGTCTCCGATCACCAAGACAATTGGGTTGACCTCCTGCCTTGGGCTGAGTTTGCCAGGAACACGGCGGTGAACTCTTCCTCTGGGACGTCTCCCTTCATGGCCAATTATGGGTTCCAACCTGCCGTGTTACCGGAGGTATTCTCTCCCCAGGATATTCCGGCTGTGGAGGATCACCTTTCCGTTCTACGTGCTTCTTGGGTACTGATCCAGAAGTCCCTTGAGGTCTCTGCGCAGCGCCAGAGACTCCAGGCTGATCGCAGACGAGCGCCTGCTCCTTCCTACCAGGTCGGAGACCGTGTATGGTTGTCCACCCGCAACCTCAACCTTCGAGTGCCCACTCCCAAGCTGGCGCCTCGCTTTGTTGGTCCCTTCCGAGTGCTTCGCAGGGTTAACCCGGTAGCCTATGCCCTTGCGCTTCCTCCTGGCATGCGGATCTCCAACGTGTTTCATGTCTCCCTGTTGAAGCCACTGGTGTGTAATCGTTTCACTTCCTCGGTTCCTCGGCCTCGTCCGGTCCAAGTGGGTAATCGTGAGGAGTATGAGGTGAGCAATATCCTGGACTCACGCCTGGTCCGCGGTCGGGTGCAGTTTTTGGTCCATTGGCGTGGTTATGGTCCAGAGGAGCGTTCCTGGGTTCCCTCCGCAGATGTCCATGCTCCTGCCTTGCTCCGAGCCTTCCACGCACGCTTCCCTCAGAAACCGTTCTTTACTCCGCGGAGGAGGGGCCCTTGAGGGGGAGGTACTGTCATGGTCTTACCTTCTTGCTGTTCTCCTTCGTTTGACATGTGCTGGCGGCCATCTTGGTTTCTGGGTTTCTTGTAGCCTCCCACCCTGCGGCTTCTCCTTCCCACTGAGAGGAGCTGGATGCCTAGCTAGGTCTGTGGCTTCAGTTCCTTGCTTGGTCCTCCTGTGTTCACATGCTTCTAGACTGCTGCTGCTTCTGGTTCCTGATCCTGGTTTCGTCCGACTACCCTGCTGGTTCCTGATCCTGGTTTCGTCTGACTACCCTGCTGGTTCCTGATCCTGGCTTCGTCTGACTACCCTGCTGGTTCCTGATCCTGGCCTCGTCTGACTACCCTTCTGGTTCCTGACCTCTGGCTTCGCAAAGACTCTGCTTCGGTTTCGCCATCCGCTTGGACTTTTGCGTTACAGCTTTATTTTCAATAAAGCCTTCTTATTTTCACTTATCTCTTGTTGTACGTCTGGTTCATGGTTCCGTGAAAAGAACGACCTGTACTGGGTGGCCACGCTACTAGACCCCCGGTATAAGCAGAAAGTGGCTGAAATGTTACCGAATTACCGGAAGTCAGAAAGGATGCAGCAGTTCCAAAACAAGTTAAAAAGTATGCTTTACACAGCGTATAAGGGTGATGTCACAGCACAACGGGAATCTAACAAGGGAAGAGGTGAAAGTAATCCTTCTCCTACCACGACCACGCCGGCAAGGACAGGACGCTTTACAGACGTGTTGTTGATAAAGGAAATGCAGAGCTTTTTAAGTCCTACGCATCGCCACAGCCCTTCGGGGTCCACCCTCAGAGAACGACTCGACCGACAGGTAGCAGACTACCTCGCCTTAACTGCAGATATCGACACTCTGAGGAGCGATGAACCCCTTGACTACTGGGTGTGCAGGCTTGACCTGTGGCCTGAGCTATCCCAATTTGCGATAGAACTTCTGCCCTGCCCTGCCCCGCTTCAAGTGTTCTGTCAGAAAGGACCTTCAGCGCAGCAGGGGGTATTGTCACTGAGAAGATAAGTCGCCTAGGTCAAAAAAGTCTAGATTACCTCACCTTTATTAACATGAATGAGGCATGGATCCCGAAGGGACTGACAGTGGGGGATGCATTTGACTAAAAAAGGCCTGATGAGATGCCTTGGGCTAAAAATGGTCCACACGCTGCTGTATTTTATCTCTGCATGCCGGATGACTTGCATGACTTATCCGCCACCAACTAGGGTTCAAGCCGCAATGTTTTAGTGCACTTTCTGCCTGGAAAACATCAATTTTTCTGGCCGGCTGCAACAATACCTAATTTTTCAGGCATGTGTACATGCCTAATTTTTCTGGCCTCTGGTGCTGCACTGTGGCTGCAAAAACAAAACAAAAAAAAAAGGCACATACATGTGTCAATTCCCCTTCGTGATCGTTACCTTGTTGTGGTGAAGGGGCTCGCGTATCACAATGAAGCGATCACCTCAATGAGTGTGTTGGCAATGTTGGCACACCCCAGATGATAAGGTCGTTGCTTCATTGTGAACAGACCAAAAGCGATCGGCTGGATAATTTTGCATAGGAAAAACATTAATTTTCTTTGTGATCATCTAAGGTGATCATTAAAGCCTACTAGGCCAACAATGGGCCCACACTGCAGAATCATTGTTTTCTGGGTCACTTAACTGTCACTGAACTACCTCAGCACGACCATAGGCTTTGGAAAACTGCCATCGCCTGCAATCTCCCAAACGTGCGCACGAGCACAGTCATCACTACACCAAGATTGACGCATAGAGGAATAAAATTTATGTCATGAGTGTGTCAACTATTGACAACTCTTTGCTGATAGGGGACGTAACAGGGATTAAACTGCTAAGAATAGTACTACTTAACACACCACTCATATAGGGTGGCACAGTACATTGCACGGCGCACGCGCAGTGCCCTAAATTGGAAGTAAGAGGACCGACCAAGCATCTTTTTCCATCTCCCGGTTCCTAAAATCTATTCCATACACCGGCCCCTGATAGAGGACGTAACAGGGATTAAACTGATAGGAATAGTACTACTTAACACACCACTCATATAGGGTGGCACAGCACATTGCACGGTGCACGCGCAGTGCCCCAAATTGGAAGTAAGAGGACCGACCAACCATCTTTTTCAATCTCCCGGTTCATAAAATCTATTCTATACCCCGGCCCCTGATAGGGAACAAAACAGAGATTAAACTGGTAAGAACAGATTTTTTTTAATTTAAAAAAAAGAGGACAGCCTCTGTGGAGCTGGGTATTTTTTGGCCGCGTTACTGAACGCTCATGCACAATGGCTGTAGGCTCATGCGTCCTTTTGTGGAGGTGACAAACCTGGTCAGTCAAACCCAAGGCAACATCATCGACCTCATCCCATATGCGTTTTTTCTGGAGCGTGCCCTGCGAAGAGTGCAGGATCAGGCCGTAGATGAGCATGAAGAGGAAGAGTTGTGGTCACCATCACCACCAGAAGCAGCCTTGTCGTCGTCGATTGCTGGACCTGCGGCAACGCAGAGAGAGGAGTCTGAAGAAGAGAAGTCAGAGGAGGAAGGTGGCTTTGATGAGGTGGAAGACCAACCACAGCAGGCGTCCCAGGGGGCTTGTTGTCACCTTTCGGGGACCCTTGGTGTTGTACGTGGCTGGGTGGAGGAAAAGACCTTCAATGACGTCAGTGAGGACAAGGAACGGGACATGGCTAGCTTGGTATCCAACCTTGTCAAAATGGGGAGTTTGCGGTTGTGCAAATGGACTCTGGGGTTGTTTGCAGTGCGTTAAACGGGGAGTTTGGTCTGTCACTGTGAAGCGGGCGTAACCCTTACACTACCTGATCGATACAACATCATACCTGATCGTATACACACACTGGATGTTTTAAAGCACGTTATTTCAAACAATTAAGGAATGTTAGGTGATTAATGCCCTTTATGGATTAAAACCCGACTCTGCTTAAACTACGTAATTTTCCATGGGAGTTTTGCCATGGATCCCCCTCCGGCATGCCACAGTCCAGGTGTTAGTCCCTTTGAAACAACTTTTCCATCACTATTGTGGCCAGAAACAGTCCCTGTGGGTTTTTCTAAAATTTGCCTGCCTATTGAAGACGCGGTATGGTCACGGGTTACCAAAGAGTGACGTTACGCCCTCCAGAGGAGCAGGTAAGGTCAGCTTGGTACAGTTTACACAGACACCTCCTGTCCACGTGGGCACAGAGAGGCAACAAGCTGAGAGAGCCTTTTCACTGCCGCAGTGAAAACAGCGCTGTCTCAGCCCGGGTATCTGCCACCAGCTTCTCGTTTGATATAAGCCCAGTCAACTAACAGGATTATATAGGGTGATAAACCAACCTGCGGTAGCTTATAACTAGGCCAAAACATGCACATGGGGATTCATGATCGAGATGCAAGATAGCACAAGATTAAATTATATGTTTACTCGCCTTAAGGGCACACTAGATATAACACAATACACAGAGAATCTATACAGTGGTCTGAGGTTACAGATACAGGTGATATAGGTACAACAGGGTTAAGCAGAGCAAAAGTCAGTTACCAGGTAGTTGAAAGTTCTATGATGGTGGAATAGTCCTTAGCTGCAGTCACGTGGGGGGCGGTGATGTCAGCAGTTTCCAGGTCTCTCCAAACACATTTGCACAATGTGACCCCCTTTCAGAAAAAGACGCCGCCTGCTGGCTTGCATGGGCTTATAACCTGTAGCCGGCCGCTCCCCTCCCCGCCAATGGGTAGGGTCCACTCCTCCCACTCTGGTGCTGGCAGCAAACGACCCATAAAACCCCTTAGGGCTCATAGCTTCAGACCAGAATGTCGCAGGAAGATGGTTACGGGCCCAATTTATCCGCCTGGGTTCCGGCTACAACTACAGTCCAAGCATGGTACCGTTATTTGATTTCTGTGGGATGATATGTATATCTCCCCTGCCGGGCATCCTAGCCTCAAACAAATACCATGGGCACGTTCATCGTGGCCACCGGGACACAAATATGTATCCGGATTGCACCTGCGATGGCCAGGCGATTCATAATTCCTTATGAAATGTAGGTGCCAACATGTCTGGGAGGTATCATTGATCCTGGCAAGGGCTGATACCTCCTGCTGTTTTTTTTTTACAGCAGGATCTGTGCTGTCTGACTGGAGGTGTGAAATGTAATCAAATGTGGCCTGCTAGGAGTTTTCTGCTATCTGGCTGCGGCTTTGAAGCAGGGTTCCCCTGTGGAGCTTGATTTCCTCTGCCATCTTTCAGCAAATGGTGGGTGTGATGACATGGCTGACTGTAAATATTAATCCATATTCCTCACAGGCCGCTAAACCCTTTTGCCACAAATAACTGCACCAGTGAAGTGCGTATATTTTTTTATTTCTGTACTCTTTCAACACATATAACTGGAGAAGTCAACTGCGTATATATTTTTCTTGTTTGAAAAGATATAAGCCACTAAAGGCTTTTCAACATAGCATTTGCACCCCAAGAATAAATTGCTGGAATGACAGAGCTGTATAATGGCTATTTGGATCCCCAAATAATCTTTCCCTGCACTCGTAAATCGCTTTTCTAGCACTGTCCCTAGTGCCTTCTGATGTCTCTCCCTGCACTAAGATGCTGTCCCTAGCGCCTTCTCATGTCTGTCCCTGCACTCAGAACGCTTGAAAATTTCTGACTCTAAGATGGCCGCCGTATTTTACAAGGCTGTGACATCACAGGGCTGGCTGGCTGCTGAT
Source organism: Bufo bufo (assembly GCF_905171765.1). Taxonomy (NCBI): domain Eukaryota; kingdom Metazoa; phylum Chordata; class Amphibia; order Anura; family Bufonidae; genus Bufo; species Bufo bufo. Next base: position 122,677,426 of record NC_053391.1, read on the forward strand.
TGGCTGCATACATGCCCCATGTCCTCACACATTTTAGGGAAAATTGCGATTCGTTAACACGAAGCGCGAGGAAATTCGCATTTGTTGCGAATCACATTTTTCCTGAAATTCGGATCGAATTCCACTTCGAAAACTTTGATTTGCTCATCTCTACAAAAAACCCAATCCATTAAATAATAAAGTACAATCATACACAGTCAAACCTTACCTTTCTTATCATAAATATGGAGATTCATGGATGTCTGCGAAAATTTTATAAAACCACAGAATACTATGGGGTAAATTTAATAAAAGCTGTATGCTAGTTAAAAAATTTTTTTTTGGGCAACTCTCTCCACTTTTGAAAGCAGTTAGGGCATAGCAGAAGTGTGGTCTTCACGGCCTATATACATTTTTTAATGTGCTTCTCAATAAATCTTGCACATTTTGTGCCAATCTTAACCCCTTAGTGACCACCCATACGTCTTGTTATGGCTGTCACTAAGGGGCCTTAGGCTGGGCCACCACTTTTTTCCTGCGGCCCAGTGTAAGTGCTGCATGGGTCCCCCGGGGAGCGGGGGCCCTGCTCTGACAGCCCGGACCGGCAGGACTGCCGATCCGAGCTGTTTAACAATTTACATGCCACGGGCAATGGCGCCCCCCGCATGTAAAATGCTGACAAAGGGAGCGGACTCCCTCTGTCTCCCATCGGCACCCCGCAAATGCGATCGTGGGGTGCCGATGTGTGTGAAGGCTGGCAGGAGTATGATGTAGGCCCCAGACCAGTCTTGAGTAATTTCCAGCTGGCTGCGCCTCTCTGGCGCAGTCTGCTGGTCAATGTCAGAATAGCACTGACATTAAAATGCAATGCACAATAGGGGTAATGCATTGCATTTTAAAATCAATCATAAAGCTGTCTGTTATAGTCCCCTTGTGGGACTATTAAGTGGTAAAAAAAAAAAAGTAAAAAAAACCCAAACATTTATTCAAGAAAAAAAATCCCATAAAAAATCTCCCCCATATGTTTGGTATTGCCATGTCGGTAACGACCCGGACTAACTAAATATCATGTAAATGATCCCCTAAGGTGAACGACGTAAAAAAAAAAAAGACAGAATTGCAAATTTATTCTTAGAAACAGTAAATAGGAGAGAGGCTTGTGACGCCCCTCCTGTACACTCCCAAATTAATGCTAAATTACAGAAACCCCAATAATGAGGCAAAGGGAATTAAAAATTAACTTTTACTAATGCTACAATAAAATCATCATGCTGCACCAAAAAGACATATAAAGCACTATATAAAGCAATACATAAATCAAAAACTTAAATCTGACCTAGACTGTAGCAGATTGTCGCACACTATGAAGTATTATAGGGCCCATGGACACAATGGAGAAGGAAAAATTGGAATAATCTCACCAGTCCAGACGTAGAGGATCCATGGAGGGATGTGGATCATTCACGAACCCCAAAGGCAAGATGGTGCCCTGATGTGCTCACTTGGATACGTTGTCGGTGTACAGCTGGGTAGTTCAGAAATTCTTGAATGCAGAACAGACAAAAGGGCGGGTGGCTCTTGCTTTCTTGCGTCAAGACGGCATCAGGAACAACTAGCCCTATATTACCCTACAAAGAGGGGAAGGTAGTAAAATTGCCCTACCTATCTATACAGAGTACTCGCCCTGAAAGGGGCGACCCTGTCCGGATACCTGACCCTAAACCCGGGCAAGATCCCTAATAAACCCTAAATAAAAGTTCCCGACGTGCCACGTTTCGTTTGAATAACTCATCAGGGGAAATGGACAAACGTAGGGTATGCCGAGTACAAAAAATGCTGAATATACCAAAATGCTCAGTACAAAGTATGCTGAATACACTAAGTATGCTAAGTACATCAAACAGAGAAAATGGGGCCCATAAATAGGGAAAAAATGCAAACAAATCTTATGGGTGCAAGCAGGAGAAATTATCCCACACTCATTACATTGATCAGTGGAGCCAGATGGAAAATAAAAAAGTCCCCCAAGAAAGGTGCCCTGCAGTGAAAACGGGGCTATCGATATAAACAGATATATATCCTACAAGTGGGTAGGGGCTGCATATCTAAGCGCCAAGTATGGCGTCCGGTGCATTGAATTTAAAGGCCCCCTTGCGCTTTTTTCTAAGAGCCGCCCATATAGTTAGGTGATCAAATCTCGTGACCCGCCCGCTACGCACCCAGGGGTGCAAGCGCAGACAGCGCTGCGTCCTGTGGAACGCAGCAGCGGCCACGTGGGGTGGAACTAGTTCAGTGAGGAGCCAGAGCAGGTGCCTGGCAGCCGTAGACGCCCTGAAACAAAGTCCAGGACGCTCCGGTTGTTGCGAAAGAGGCACAGATAAATAGTGCCTGTTAGTATTCCACAAAAACAGTATTAGAAAGAAAAAAGGAGCATTTTAGGCAGGAATCTGACCACAATCAATTTACCAAAGGGCTGGGGGAAGCCAATAACTAAACATATCTCAGAAGGAACATAAAATGCAGAAATGCTAACATAGGTATAGAATGGGCATATAATTTAATAGTAAATAGATAAGGAAGAGGAAATGGGAGTTACCAATAGGATACATGCATCCAATAAGTTAAAAATTATTAAGGTAATTAGTAAAGAATATTAACAGATAAAATTATATATAAAAAATGGAAATCAAAGAAAACAACTAAAGTTCAGTTGCTCGTTTAAACCCATTGGGGTCATGGTTTTAAGGTGATAAATCCAACAAGCCTCTCTATGGAGAATTAAGCGATCCCAATTGCCACCCCTTCTAGGTGGTAAATATTTGTCGATCCCCATGAAGGACACACAAGCCCTACCATTATGATGGCAATGAACATGTTGGGCTATCGGTGTGTCCCTCATGTTAGTGATGTCGTTCAAGTGTTCACCTACTCTTCTGCGAAGTTCACGGGTGGTTTTTCCAATGTATTCTATGCCACATTCACAGGAGAAGCAATAAATGACCCCTCTGGTTCTACAGTTGATATAATGCTGGATAGTATATACTCTCCCTGTAATATTGCTCGTGAAGGTCTTACCAGTCTGGATGTGTTTACAAGCTACACAGCCACTGCACCTAAAGCAGTCCTTTGTACATGTAACCACAGACAACCCAAAGGAGTCGGTGTTACAAACTCGCTGTGTACTAATCTATCCTGTAGACTCCGACCACGACGATACACGATCTGTGGGTAGTCGCCTATAACCGCTTTCAAATCAGGGTCCATAGTAAGAATTTCCCAGTGTTGATTCACTACTTCCCGTATCTGCTGCGCCCCCTTGTCATATGTAGTAATAAGGCAAATTAATTTGGCATCCTGATTCCCCACTGGTTTGGGGGAAAGGAGATTAGATCTTTCCTCCTGTAAAGCTGACCTAAACACAGGTCTAAGGACTTTATCCTGATAGCCACGCTGTAAAAATCTTGCACGTAAATCGGAAGCATGACAGATAAACTCCCGTTTCGTGGAACAGTTCCTATGAAGACGCAGGTACTGTTCCTTCGGAATCCCTCTTCTGACAGGGGGTGGATGACTACTCTCCCATCTCAGAAGGGAATTGGTGGAGCTCTGTTTTCTGTAGACTGAAGTGTCTAGTTCACCACCATCATTCCTAGTTATCATTACATCCAAAAACGGTAGAAACACCTCGATTGCATTTTTTCCTATTTATGGGCCCCATTTTCTCTGTCTGATGTACTTAGCATACTTTGTGTATTCAGCATACTTTGTACTCAGCATTTGTTGTACTCAGCATTAGCATACCCTAAGTTTGTCCATTTCGGGAACTTTTATTTAGGGTTTATTAGGGATCAGGTATCCGGGCGGGGTCGCCCCTTTAGGGGCGAGTGCTCTGTATAGATAGGTAGGGCAATTTTAGTCTATTCACCTCTTTTGGGGTAATATAGGGCTAGTTGTTCCTGATGCCGTCTTGACGCAAGAAAGTAAGAGCCACCCGCCTGTTTGCCTGTTCTGCAATCAAGAATTTCTGAACTACCCAGCTGTACACAGACAACGTATCCAAGTGAGCACATCAGGGCACCATCTTTGGGGGTTCGTGAATGATCCACATACCTCCATGGACCCACTACGTCTGGATGTATTAATCCCCAAATTACTTTTGGTAGTGTGGGTGGGCAGCAAGAAAACCTACTTTTGACTTTTACTGGTAGTATCCGTTTTCTCCTGTCAGCCGAGGTGGCGCTAGAGTCCAAAACTGTGAAAATCGAAGCTTTTATCGACAGTGGGGAAGGAGCTAACTTGATTGATGGACAGTTTGTACGCATTCACGGGTTGACTACTAATGCATTAGAGAATAGTATTTCTGTCTTTGCAATTGACTCAGCACCTCTCGCCCAAAAATGCCTGTCGCAGGTAGTAAATGACATTCATTTAAGAGTGGGTGATTTGCATCAGGAATCTGTCTCCTGTTATGTGTTGGAGGGTCTGCCTGCTTCGTTGGTGTTGGGCCATGGTTAAGCAAACATAACCCTAACATCGATTGGCAAGCGAGACAGATTCTCGATTGGAGTGATTTTTGCATGGACAACTGTCTTAATGCATCGCTCTCTATGGTTACCACTAAAACTGTACCCTCGTTCATTTCAGAATTTTCTGATGTGTTTTCTGAGAGTGGTAATCAGGAGTTGCCTCCGCACCGGGAGTATGACTGTCCCGTCAATCTTATTCCCGAATCTAAATTGCCCAAATCTCGGTTTTATAATCTTTCGGAACCCGAAAGAAAGGCTATGCGAGAGTATATCACCGAGAGTTTGGCAAAGGGACATATTAGACCATCAAGTCCCCAGTGGCTGCTGGATTTTTCTTTGTAAAGAAAAAGGATGGTACCAGGGGCGGGCTGGGCCGGGGGGCAGGGAGGCAATTGCCCCCCAGGCCGCCCGAAATAAACGGCCACTGGGCCGACCGTCTTAAAAAAAAAAAAAATTTTTTTTTTTTTTTTTTTTTTATTCTTCAGGGCCGCACCGCCGATCATCACCACAGGCGGCGCGGCCCTGGATGTCATTGCGGCCGTGCTGTGTGCTGTGGGGCAGGGGAGGGAGAGGCGTGTCCCTCCCCTGTTCTTCTGATAGGCCGCAGGCACTAATGCCTGCAGCCTATCAGAGGCCGGCTCAGGCAGAGCAATGACGTCATTATCATTGCGACGCCTGAGCCAGCACACAGCAGGGACACAGGCCAGAAGAGGCTGCATCGCTGCTGATGGAGGTAAGTATTAGTGTTGTTTTTTTTTTCTTCTTTGCAGGGGGCTGGCACTGTTGGGGGGGATCTGGCACTATAAGGGGGGCTGGCACTATGGGGGGGATCTGGCACTATGGGGGGGATCTGGCACTTTGGGGGAGCTAGCACTATGGGGGGGGGGGCACTATAGGGGGAGCTGGCACTATAGGGGGGGCTGGAACTATGGGGGGGCTGGCACTATGGGGGGCTGGCACTATAGGGGGAGCTGGCACTATGGGGGGCTGACACTATGGGGGGCTGGCACTATAAGGGGGCTGGCACTATGGGGGAGGAGCTGGCACTATAGGGGGGCTGGCACTATGGGGGGGGGATCTGGCACTATAAGGGGGGCTGGCACTATGGGGGGGATCTGGCACTATGGGGGGGGATCTGGCACTTTGGGGGAGCTAGCACTATGGGGGGCACTATAGGGGGAGCTGGAACTATGGGGGAGCTGGCACTATGGGGGGGCTGGCACTATGGGGGGGCTGGCACTATGGGGGGCTGACACTATGGGGGGCTGACACTATGGGGGGCTGGCACTATAAGGGGGCTGGCACTATGGGGGAGGAGCTGGCACTATAGGGGGGCTGGCACTATGGGGGGGATCTGGCACTATGGGGGGGATTTGGCACTATAGGGGGATTTGGCACTAAGGTGGGGAATCTGGCACTTTGGGGGAGCTAGCACTATGGGGGGGGGGGCACTATAGGGCTGGAACTATGGGGCGGCTGGCACTATGGGGGGCTGGAACTATGGGGGGGGCTGGAACTATGGGGGAGCTGGCACTATGGGGGAGCTGGCACTATGGGGGGGGCTGGCACTATGGGGGGGCTGGCACTATGGGGGGCTGACACTATGGGGGGCTGGCACTATAAGGGGGCTGGCACTATGGGGGAGGAGCTGGCACTATAGGGGGGCTGGCACTATGGGGGGGATCTGGCACTATGGGGGGGGATTTGGCACTATAGGGGGATTTGGCACTAAGGTGGGGAATCTGGCACTTTGGGGGAGCTAGCACTATGGGGGGGGCACTATAGGGCTGGAACTATGGGGCGGCTGGCACTATGGGGGGGGCTGGAACTATGGGGGGGGCTGACACTATGGGGGGGGGCTGACACTATGGGGGACTGGCACTATAAGGGGGCTAGCACTATGGGGGGGGCTGGCACTATGGGGTAGGAGCTGGCACTATGGGGGGGCTTGCACTATAGGGGAGCTGGCACTATGGGGGAGGCTGGCACTATGGGGGAGCTGGCACTATAAGGGGGCTGGCACTATGGGTGAAGTGGCACTATGGGGGGGCTGGCACTATAAGGGGGCTGGCACTATAAGGGGGCTGGCACTATGGGGGGGGTGGCACTATGGGGTAGGAGCTGGCACTACGGGGGGGGGGGGGGGGGGCTGGCACTACGGGGGGGGGCTGGCACTATGGGGGAGCTGGCACTATAAGGGGGCTGGCACTATGGGGGGGCTGCCACTATGGGGGGCTTGTACTATGGGGGGGGAGCTGGCACTATGGGGGCATTTCTTGCTGGCACATTATGGGGGGGCACCATGGGGGAGAGGAGCACTATGGGGGTATCTGGGGGCTCTAAAGGGGCTTTTTTTTAATTATTGGCACATTCTGGGGGGCACTATAGGGGAGAGCAGCACTATGGGGCATCTGGGGTTACTATAGGGGCATTATTTGGGGGCACTATGGGGAAGTGGGGGCTCTAAAGGGGCCTTTTGTATTGGAACATTATGGGGGGCACTATGGCATTTGGTAGCACTAAGGGGGCATTTTTTACTGGCACATTATGGCAGGCACTATAGGGGAGAGCGGCACTATGGGGCATTATTTGGGGGCACTATGGGGGAGTGGAGCACTATTGGGGCATATGGTGGCACTAAGAAGGGAAATTTTTTTACTGGCACATTGTGGGGGAGAGGAGCACTATAGGGGCATCTGCTGGGGGTACTAAGGGGCATTTTTTTACTGGCATATTATGGGGGACACTATGGGGAAGGGGGAGAGGAGCAGTATGAGGGCATTTACTGGGGCACAATATAGGGGTATTTTATACTGGCATACATTATGGGGACATTAGCTCAACTGCGGGCACTAAGCGGGGGTATTTCATGTACTGTCATATTATAGGGAAAATTAGTACTACTAGGGGGTATTATGGGGAGCTTTACTACTACTGGGGGGCTATGAGGAACATGATTACTAGGGCACTATTGGGGCATTATTACTACTAAGTGTGCTCTGGCAGAGAATTATTTCTATTGGTGGGATTTTGGGGGGCACTGTTACTTTGGGGGCACCCTAGCACAGTATCAGCTTAGCACAATTATTTTTGGGGGACATTATCTTTATACTATTAGTGTCTGGGCGCAGTTATTTTTTAGAGCACTGTGTGCCAATAATTGTTTAAGGGGGCACTATCTGTGTGGTAGTAGTATTCCCAGGGGGACTGTTTCTGCAGTATAGTATTGGGGGCACAGCGGGCACAGTATTGGGGGCACTATCTGTGTGGTAGTAGTATTCCCAGGGGGACTGTTTCTGCAGTATAGTATTGGAGGCATAGCGGGTACAGTATTGGGGGCACTATCTGTGTGGTAGTAGTATTCCCAGGGGTACTGTTTCTGCAGTATAGTATTGGGGGTGGCAGGAAACTAATGTCTGTTTCTCAATCTCTGCAGAGACGGGAGATGGCTGAAAAATCATCATGGCGGTCTGGTCTGAATGGAGAAGATGAGGAAAAAGAACGTCTACAACAAAGGTGACATTGGATGTAAGAGGTATGTGGTGCTATGTAGGAGAGGAGATGCTCTGCCATTTGTAGAAGGAGGATTCAGAGCTGGGTGAGGACGACGAAAGGGGGCAGCAGGCCACGGGCGGGTGGCAGATGGTGGGGGGAACCACAAGCCTTGAGCAGGATCAGAGGAGGGAGGAGAGCGGAGGAGCTTCCTGGCTGTAGCTTGTTATATAAGCAGGCAGTGTAGACAGGCCTCAACTATAGAATGTCAGCTGTACAGTGTGTGTTGGGAGTGGCCTATTAAATGTAGGAGGGGCTTTTAATAATGGGCGGGGCTAAAAATGGGCCACTTGACTGGATTTGCCCCCCAGGACTAAGGCTGCCAGCCCTCCCCTGGATGGTACCCTGAGACCATGTCTGGACTTCCGTGAGCTCAATCGTATTACTGTCCGTGATCCTTACCCCCTTCCTTTGATTCCGGATTTGTTTAGTCAGATTGTTGGTGCCAAGGTGTTCTCTAAATTGGATCTGAGGGGGGCATATAATCTGGTAAGGATCAAGGAGGGGGATGAGTGGAAGACCGCATTTAATACCCCTGAGGGTCATTTTGAAAACCTGGTCATGCCCTTTGGGTTAACCAATGCTCCTGCGGTTTTTCAACACTTTGTCAATGACATCTTTCATCATCTGGTGGGGAGGTTTGTCGTTGTATACCTTGATGACATACTAATTCATTCACCCAATATGGGGACTCATCAGGATCATGTGAAACAGGTGTTACAGATCCTGAGAATAAGTTGTATGCTAAGATGGAAAAGTGTGTATTTGCTGTACAGAAGTGCAATTTCTGGGTTACCTGCTCTCATCCTCAGGTTTTCGTATGGATCCCGAGAAGGTCCGTGCCGTGTTGGACTGGGATCGACCCGAAAATCTGAAAGCGCTTATGCGGTTTTTGGGGTTTACCAACTACTACCGTAAATTTATCTTTAACTATTCATCGGTGGTTAAACTTTTAACAGACATGACTAGGAAGGGTGCTGATATTTCTATCTGGTCTGATGCGGCATTACAGGCCTTTTCTGCTGTGAAAGAATGTTTTGCTTCGGCCCCTATTCTGGTGCAACCGGACGTGTCTCAGCCATTTATTGTTGAGGTTGACGCGTCAGAGGTTGGGGTAGGAGCAATATTGTCGCAGGGTCCTTCACCCAGTAAATGCCGCGCATGTGCATTTTTCTCTAAAAAAATTTCGACTGCTGAAAGGAATTATGATGTGGGGAATAGGGAATTGCTGGCCATTAAGTTGGCGTTCGAGGAATGGCGGCATTGGTTGGAAGGAGCAATTCATCCTATTACGGTAATTACGAATCACAAGAATCTGGCCTACTTGGAGTCAGCTAAGCGACTGAACCCAAGGCAGGCCAGATGGTCATTGTTTTTCACCAGATTTAACTTCATCGTCACTTACCGCCCTGGGGTTAAGAACGTCAAGGCGGATGCTTTGTCACGTAACTTTCCTGGGGGGGGGGGGGTGAGTCTAATGTCCCTAGTCCCATTTTATCTGAAGGGGTAGTTATTTCCGCTCTATATCCTGATCTCGAGGCCAGGGTGTTGGAGGCACAGGAGGATGCTCCGGACTCTTGTCCTCAGGGGAAATTGTTTGTTCCCCCGAATTACGTCACAAGGTGTTCGAGGAACATCACTGTACGGTGCTTGCTGGGCACCTTGGGAGCAGATCGACTATCGATCTCATCTCTCGCAGATTCTGGTGGCCGGGGTTGCATAAGTGTATGGAGGACTATGTGTCAGCCTGTGGTACCTGTGCACGTGCTAAGGTGACACATACTCGGCCTTCCGGATCTCTGCTTCCATTGCCCATCCTGTCCAGACCTTGGACCCATTTGTCCATGGATTTTATCACGGATTTACCGAATTCTTCAGGAAAGACCGTGATTCTGGTGGTTGTCGATCGTTTTAGTAAAATGGCACACTTTATTGCATTAACTAGTCTACCCAATGCTAAAACTCTTGCGCAGGTGTTTGTCGACAACATCGTGAAACTACATGGCATTACCTCTGATGTGGTGTCCGATAGAGGGACTCAGTTTGTTTCCAGATTCTGGAGAGCGTTCTGTACTCGTCTGGGTGTACAATTGTCCTTCTTTTCGGCTTTTCAGCCTCAGTCGAACGGACAGACGGAGGGCACTAATCAGAATCTGGAGACTTACTTGAGATGTTTTGTTTCAGAGAATCAGGAAGAGTGGTCTTCATTTTTGTCGTTAGCTGAGTTTGCTATAAATAACCGTAGACAGGAATCCACTGATAAGTCGCCTGTTTTTTGGGGCATATGGGTTCCATCCACAGTTTGGTACATTTTCTGGTGCTCATAATTCCGGCATTCCTGAAAAGATGGGCAACAGGTATAGGCGTGCGGCTGACAGGAGACGTATGAGTGGTTCGGACCTGAGAGTGGGTGATTCTGTGTGGCTGTCTACAAGAAACATTAAACTTAAGGTACCTTCTTGGAAGTTGGGACCAAGATGTATTGGTCCATATAAGATCACTGCCATTGTTAACCCTGTAGCCTTCAGTCTTGAACTTCCTCAGGCATTGAAAATCCATAACGTATTTCATAAATTGTTGTTAAAGAAATGTGTTGAACCTGTTGAGTCATCCTCCTTGCCTCCTGCTCCTGTCATGGTGGACGGCAATTTGGAATTTCAGATCAGCAGGATTGTGGACTCCTGAGTTCTCCGGAGATCCCTCCAGTATCTCGTTCATTGGAGAGGGTACGGACCAGAGGAGAGAATGTGGGTTCCAGCGACCGATGTTAATGGTAGTCGTCTGGTGAGAGCATTCCACAGAGCTCATCCTGATAAGGTTGGTCCTGGGTGCCCGGAGGTCACCCGTAGAAGGGGGGTACTGTCACACCGGTGACAGTTTTGAGAAGGTCTGAAAGATTATCTGCTCATTAGTGATCTGACAGCATCTTTTGGTTTCACTTTGTCTGTGTGTTGCTTGTATGTCCACACCTCCTGTTCAGGTGTGGATCATGTGACCTTTACCTCCCCCTATTTAGTTTGGCTTCACCCATCAATCCTTGCTCTGGATAGCTTCATTTGGTGTTGGAAGAGCTGGAGTATGGTTCTAGTTGAAGTCCTGATCATCCATCATCCTTAGAAGTTAATTGTTCCGCTTGTTGTGTTTTGTATTTCTCCCCCCCCCCCATCCTCTGTTGTTTACTAGGCCTCAGTGAGACGCTGGTTCCTTCACCAGGGAAGGAGCGGCTTGTCTCTGCCCTGTCATTAAGTCTAGGGCATCTGAGGGCCACCAGGGTTTTCTAGGTTCCTGTGTATGGGCATCTCTACCATCGAGAGGTGCCCATACGGATAGGAGTTAGGGCCAGGAGCAGGGTTTCATAGGTGGTAAACCTTTTCTTTCCCTAGCAGTGAGGCCTAGTGTCTTTTCTCTTCCGTCTTGTTGTCTTTTGGTGTTCTCCCCTACTACATCTGTGACACTCTGTAGTAGTATACTGTTCTCTTCAGTGTTAATTACTTTACACAGTAAAACTTAAAAAAAGCCATATGTATTTGGTATCACTGTAATCGTACTGACCCAGAGAATAAAGATATTATGTTATTTATACCGTACCATAACGTAAAAACGCAGTGGCAATATTGCAGTTTTTCCCATCTCCCTCCCAGAAAGAGTTAATAAAAGTTAGTCAGAAAGTTATGTGTACCCCAAAATTGCACCATTAAAAACTACAACTTGTCCCGCAAAAAACAAGCCCTCATAAAGATATATAGACAGATAAATAAAAAAGTTATAGCACTTGGAACGCGACGATGAAAAAAGGAAGAAAAACACTCGGTCTGTAAGGCCCAAAACAGGCTGGTCACTAAGAGGTAAACACATTTACCGCTTTTTCTTTGGGTCCTGTATAAAAAAAAAAGGCCCATATTAATCATTGATGTGGAATAAATCTAATAGTCTATGCACAAAATTAAATGTGATTGTGTCAGTTTTGCTGTGCACTGCTTGTTCAAACGACAGAGAAGACCACAGAGAAGCCAATTAAAAGCTAACAACCAATATGGCAGCACCTCCTCTTGTCCCTCTTACAAAAATATCTGCCACAACTGAGCTGAGAAAGCTATAAACTATCCCCCCCATTACCTGAGTATCTTTTCTTACTGTTTATTAGCAGATGTTATATATGTATTCAGGTGCACTGAAGTAGACAGATTTAGTAGCGGATAAAACACTGTCTTGGGGTTTATTCCAACCATGGTGCTATTTGTGTGGATTTTTTCTTTTCCCTCTTTGGTTGTGTGGGTTTCCTCTGTGTGCTGGTTTCCTCCACACTTCAAAAATTTCAGCTGTAGTCATATCATGATAAAATTAACCCTTGTGTGTTAATACATAGGTGATACAAGGGCGGAAATTCTAAAACATCTTCAACCCAACAATATGGATAAAGGTACTAAAGGTACAAATAAAGGATACTAAGGCCCCATTCACACGTCCGCAATTTTGTAACGCATTTTGCGGAACGGAATTGTGGACCCATTTATTTCTGGGTCTGCATTTCCGTTCCCCCAAAAAATAGAACATGTCCTATTCTTGTCCGCAATTGCGGACAAGAATAGGCATATTCTATTAGTGCCAGAGATGTGCGGTCCGCAAAATGCGGAACACACATTGCCAGGGTCCGTGTTTTGCGGATCCGTGGATCCGCAAAACACACTATGGACGTGTGAATGGAGCCTAATTCTAGCAGTAAATGATGCACCATATGTAGGAAATGTATTAACCCCTAAGTGACCAGCCCATTTTGGGCCATACTGACATCATCGCCTTCCAAGAGCTATAACTTTTTCTTACTTTTTTTGTCTATGTAGCTGTATGAGGGCTTGTTTTTTGCGAGACAAGTTGTAGTTTTTAATGGTGCCATTTTGGTTACATATAACTTTCTGATTCCAACTTTTATGAACTTTTTCTGGGCAGCAGATGGGAGTTTTTACGTTATAAATTTTGCAGCGTTAATTTTTTTGCATAAATAACATAATATCTTTATTCTCTGGGTCAGTACGATTACAGTAATACCAAATACATATAGTTTTTTTTATGTTTTACTACTTTTGTGCAATAAAACCCTTTTTTTGAAAAGAAGAAAATAATTTTGCATCATCGCATCCGAAGACCCATAACTTTTTTATTTTTCTTTCTATGGAGCTGTGGGAGTTGTGCGAGGGCTTGATTTTTGTGGGACGACTTTTAGTTTTCATTGGTATCATTTTAGGGCAAATAACACTTTTTGATTGCTTGTTATTAAGTTTTTTCGGTAGTGACTAAATAAATTAGCAATTCTTTTTTTTTTTTTTTACGGCGTTAACCGCAGGGGATAATATACATATTTTAGTAATGTGGGTCGTTACGAACGCAGCAATACCAAATGTGGGAGAATTTTTGTTTTGTTTTTCATTGAAAAGCATATTTGCGTTGCGGGAAAATGTGCGGGTGCGTTGCAGGAACACCTGCGATTTTTCTGCGCGAGTGCAAAACACTGTAATGCGTTTTGCACTCGCGTGAGAAAAATCACATATGTTTGGTACCCAAACCCGAACTTCTTCACAGAAGTTCGGGCTTGGGTTAGGTGTTGTGTAGATTGTATTATTTCCCCTTATAACATGGTTATAAGGGAAAATAATAGCATTCTGAATACAGAATGCTTAGTAGGTGATCAATTGAGGGTTAAAAAAAAATAAAAAAATGAACTCACCTTCTCCTCTTGTTCGAGTAGTTCCCGGTCTCTTCTTTACTTCTTTAATGATGAGCTGTGGGCTAAAGGACCTTTGGGGATGTCAGATCACATACTCCAATCACATGGTCCATCACCGTGGTGATGGACCATGTGATTGGAGCATGTGATCTGACGTCACCACAGGTCCTAGCCGGTAGTTCATCATTAAAGAAGTAAAAAAGAGACCGGGAACTACGTGAACAAGAGGAGAAGGTGAGTTAATTTTTATTTATTTTTTTAACCCTCAATTGATCACCTACTAAGCATTCTGTATTCAGAATGCTATTATTTTCCCTTATAACTAGGGGTGCACCGAAATATTGGTACATATCGGCAGAAAATATGGGGTTTGGGAATTGTGGGATTTGTCACCCACCAAGTAGCGGCGGGTGTATCAGCTGTGAGGGAGGCGGGATTGGGGGCCGGCATCTGCTTTTATAATGACAGCGGGGCCCGTGCAGTGACTGTATTCTACTACACGGTCCCCGCTCACTGTATAATCGTATGTCTAATAGTTAATTGTAATTGTATGTAATCAGATAAGGAGCGCTGTGTATTACCGGTACTTACAACTACAAGCGCTCGCCTGCTCGGTAGGTAGCAGAGAGGAGGGAGGAGGCAGGCCGGGAGGACGGGCGCTGGCAGTGAGAGTCATACGTCATGCGCCGCCCACTTTATGAATGAAGCAGGCGGCAAGGGCGCATGACGTATGACTCACACTGCCAGCGTCCATCCTCCCGGCCTGCCTCCTCCCTCCTCTCTGCTACCTATCGAGCAGGCGAGCGCTTGTAGTTGTAAGTACCGGTAATACACAGCGCTCCTTATGTGATTACATACAATTACAATTAACTATTAGACATACGATTATACAGTGAGCGGGGCCCGTGTAGTAGAATACAGTCACTGCACGGGCCTCGCTGTCATTATAAAAGCAGATGCTGGCCCCCAGCGTGTATTGAGGGTCATTCACTACAGGGACACTTATGGAGGGGATCTGTGGATGACACATAGCATAAGATGCTATATATGTGTCATCCACAGATCCCCCCCATAACTGTCATACACAGATCCTCATAACAGTGCCATCCAGAGAGCCCAATAAGAGCTACCCACAGATCCCCATAAGTGTCACCCACAGATCCCCCATAAGTGTCACCCACAGATCCCCCATAAGTGTCACCCACAGATCCCCCATAAGTGTCACCCACAGATCCCCCATAACAGTACGTCACCCACAGATCCCCCATAACAGTGCCATCCACAGACCACAATTAGTTCAAAACCCACCAAAAGCACACCTTTTGGTTCAAAATATTTTTTTTCTTATTTTCCTTTTCAAAAACCTAGGTGCGTCTTATGGGCCGGTGCGTCTTATAGGGCGAAAAATACGGTACATAGATTCAGTAAGAATCCCCAATCCTGTGGGAAGCCATCCACCTAGATATATATTAAAATGATGATTGCCCTGATGTACAGGAGGCTAATTGGGTCTTAGCCTCCAGGAAGATAAAGCTGACTGTCACTGTACTGTAACAATTTTCGCGCCCATCCGACATTTTGTTGTTTCTAAAAATAGTGCCATGAGTCTGACTAGCACTCAGACTCAAATGTAAATAAATATAATTTACAGTTTCGGTTTCGGTTTTCGGTCAAGGGCATCCTGAATTTTCGGTTTCGGACCAGAATTTTCATTTCGGTGCACCCCTACTTATAACCATGTTATAAGGGAAAATAATACAGTGAATAGACTGTCACCTAGCAACCATGCGTGAAAATCGTACCGCATCCACACTTGCTTGCGGGTGCTTGCGATTTTCACGCAACCCCATTCACATCTATGGGGCCTGCGTTGTGTGAAAAACGCAGAATATAGTGCATGCTGCGATTTTCACACAACGCACAAGTGATGCGTGAAAATCACCACTCATGTGAACAGCCCCATAGAAATGAATGGGTCGGTATTCAGTGCAGGTGCAATGCGTTCACCTCATGCATCGCATCCGCGTGGAATACTCGCCCGTGTGAAAGGGGCCTAACAGGCGATCTTTTGATTAATTCTAAAATACAATGCACTATCCCTATTGTGCATTGCATTTTAATATCAGTGCTATACTGACATTGACCAGCTTGAGAGCACTCAAGGCATGCTTGGGGCCTACACAGGTCCCAGTCTGCCTGTACACACATCGGCACCCCACGGTAGCATTTGCAGGGTGCCGGTGGGAGACTGCTCCCTCTGTCAACGCTTACATGCAGCGAGCGTCATTGCATGTGGCATGTAAGGGGTTAAACAGCCCAGATCGGCACTCCTGCCCGCAAGAGATTAAAATCTATAAGAGACTGGGAAAACACCGTAGATGAGGCTAAAGGCTGCTCATGTGGCTGTGTGAATGGTGTTCAAATAATGCATGTACAGACCTGGTCCTTCAAAGCAGGGACCAATCTCCCATTCATACATTACATCCTCGTCATGCCCCCTCTCTGTTGGTGTCCCTCAAGGCTCTGTCCTGAATCCCCCTTTATACATTCGGCCTGGGACAGCTCATACAGTCGCATGGCTTCCAATACCACCTCTATGCTGACGACACTCAGATTTACCTCTCTGGCCCAGATGTCACTTCCCTGCTATCCAGAATCCCAGCATGTCTGTCAGCAATATCTTAAATTTTTCTCCTCCTGCTTCCTAAAACTCAACATGGAGAAAACTGAATTCATTGTCTTCCCCCCATGTCACTCAGCCCCCCTACCTGACCTGTCTAGGGTTGTCCCGATACCACTTTTTTAGGACCGAGCACAAGTACCGATACTTTTTTTCAAGTAGTCACCGATACCGAATACCGATACTTTTTTTAAATGTCATGTGACCGTTTTGGGGGATCTGTGGATCTGTGGATGACGCACTGTCATGTGGGGGATCTGTGGATGGCACTGTTATGGGGGACCTGTGGATGGCACTGTTATGGGGGACCTGTGGATGGCACTGTTATGGGGGATCTGTGGATGGCACTGTTATGGGGGATCTGTGGATGGCACTGTTATGGGGATCTGTGGATGGCACTGTTATGGGGGATCTGTGGATGGCACTGTTATGGGGGATCTGTGGATGGCACTGTTATGGGGGATCTGTGGATGGCACTGTTATGGGGGATCTGTGGATGGCACTGTTATGGGGGATCTGTGGATGGCACTGTTATGGGGGATCTGTGGATGGCGCTGTTATGGGGATCTGTGGATGGTTCTGTTATGGGGGATCTGTGGATGGCACTGTTATGGGGATCTGTGGATGGCACTGTTATGGGGATCTGTGAATGGCACTGTTATGGGGGATCTGTGGATGGCACTGTTATGGGGGATCTGTGGATGGCGCTGTTATGGGGATCTGTGGATGGTGCTGTTATGGGGGATCTGTGGATGGCACTGTTATGGGGATCTGTGGATGGCACTGTTATGGGGATCTGTGGATGGCACTGTTATGGGGGATCTGTGGATGGCACTGTTATGGGGGATCTGTGGATGGCACTGTTATGGGGATCTGTGGATGGTACTGCTATGGGGTGGGATATCTGTGGATGGCATTGTTATGGGGTGGGGGGATCTGAGGATGGCATTGTTATTTGGTGGGGGATCTGTGGATGGTGCTGTTATAGGGGATCTGTGGATGGAACTGTTATGGGGAGGATCTGTGGATGACACTGCTATATGTCATCCACAGATCCCCCTCATAACAGTGTCCCCCAATACACCGGGCCCCGCCGCTCACCGAAGTATTTATAAACGTGAATCCTTATCCTGTTATTAAGTTGAACTAACACTGCCCTCTCCCATGTTCCCCTGTATCCCCACAGCACTTACTTAAGCTTCCATAGCAGGCAGAGCAGACGGCACCAGTAACGTCACTCACTGACGTCGCGCGTCTGCTCCGCCTGCTTCACTCATAAAGTGGGCGGAGCAGGCGCTCTACGTCAGTGAGTGACGTTACTGCTGCCGTCTGCTCTGCCTGCTATGGAAGCTTAAGTAAGTGCTGTGGGGATACAGGGGGATACAGGGGAACATGGGAGAGGGCAGCGTTAGTTCAACTTAATAACAGGATAAGGATTCACGTTTATAAATACTTTGGTGAGCGGCGGGGCCCGGTGTAAGAGTACAGTGACTGCACCGGGCCCCGCCCATAGTTACGCCCATAGTATTCTATTTATGTATCGGGGCGGGGTATCGGCGGCTGAGTACCGCCGAGAAAACTCGGAATCGGTCCCGATACCGATACTAGTATCGGTATCGGGACAACCCTAGACCTGTCCATTATGGTTAATAGCACAGCAGTTTCTCCAGTCTCGCAGGCCCTCTGCCTGGGGGTAACATTGGATTCTGCCCTCTCCTTTAAGCCACACATCCAAACCCTCACCTCCACCTGCCTCTTTCAACTTAAGAACATCTCTCGTAATGGCGCCTCATCTGAGTCAACTAAAATACTAGTGCATACTCTCGTCATCTCCTGTCTGGACTACTGCAACATCCTCCTGTGTGGCCTCCCATCCAATCTATTCTCAACTCCGCTGCTTGGTTAATCCACCTCTCTCCTCATTTCTTCTCTGCCCTTTACTGGCTCCCCATTTCCCAGCAAATTCCGTTTAAAATACTTACACCTACATACATCCTGTCCCCTTCTTAAACAGTGTATCTCTGACCTGCTTTCTCGATACATCCCCAAACATAATCTCAGATCCTCACAGGACCTCCTCCTCTGTTCTCCTCTCATCTGTTCTTCAAACAATCAACTACAAGATTTCTCATGTGCCTCTCCCCTACTGGAACTCTCTACCCCAACACATCAGACTCTCCCCCAACACCCAAACTTTGACCGAATTTGTCTCAAGGTGGGGAGAAATAGTTTTTTGGAATGCTTTCTCCATCGTAACCATGTCGTTTAATAAACAGAAGACTGGCAGATTCTCTCCTGTCTTAGGCAACAATTTTTATCATTAAATGTATTAAATATTAAATTGAACCAAAACTTGATTCAATTTATAAGAAAGTAAACTTAAATTCGCCAATATATTATCCCAATCTTCAAGGGAAATTCACGGACAATCAATTTGCCAAGCCTTTTGTGCCGGAGAACGTGTATTATTAAATTGTGTTTTAAGCAACACTTTATAAAGTTGAGAAATTTTAACCTTCTATTCTGTTCCATATTCCCTATAAATGAATAGAGGAAGCGGCCACTCTGTGGCCTCATCATGCTGCTGCCACCTCCACAATCTCTCGCCGTGGTGCCACTCTCTGGCCCCCTCATGCTGCTGCCACCTCCGCAATCTCTCGTCGTCGTGCCACTCTCTGGCCCCCTCATGCTGCTGCCACCTCCACACTATGTCACCTTGACACTCTGTGGCCTCCTGATGCTGCCGCAACCTCCACACTATGTCACCTTGCCACTCTGTGGCCTCCTCATACTGCTGCCACCTCCAGACTCTGTCATTGTGCCACTATGTGGCCTCCTGATGCTGCCGCAACCTCCAGACCCTCTCATTGGGCCACTCTGTGGTCTCCTCATGCTGTTCCCACCCTCCCCACTTCATGACTGGGCCACTATTTTGCCTTTTGGCCTGGCTGACATCATCATTTTTTGACGCTTCTTCTGATCTGTCAGAATAAAGGAAAAATGAGACACACAACGGATCCTGTCTGTGTAGCAGCTGTAAGGCCTGTATGGTCCCATCAGAATTGGCTTATGATTTGGTAGCCAAAAGCAGAAGTAGGTACAAAACACAGAAGACATGCAAATATTCCATTCACGTGTCATCTCTGTTTTAGATCCACTCCTGTTTTTTTCTTGGTATTAGCAATACTGATGGATTATTGAGCAAATGCTGACCGAGTGAAGGCGTATGCTCCACAGACAGGATATGGTTTTTGTGGGTTATTGTTCTGACGGATCAGAGGAAGAGCAAATTAATCAGTGACGTCAACACAAACTTACTGCTGACACCCTCTCCACTCTGTCGGGGGGGGGGGGGGGGGGCTCTACTTGTATAAGCATTTAATAGAACAAAGTTCTGATAACATGTATGTTGAATCAGCTGGCGACGGTGTGAAAGGAGTGCGCTTCTTCTTGGCACCAACATCGACCTGTAAGATTGAGTTCATACTTGAGTTATCTGGTCAGTTTTGGCCCCGTGACTGCCCTAATAAGTGAAGTGTGCAGTGATTCTAAGAGCGACGCCTGTCATCTGCATGTCATACAGACTCACAGAATTATTTCACTACTAAAGCAGACTCCCTATGTGTTACTATAAGGCACAGTGTTCTACACCACTATTAAGGCTCTCAGCAGCCAAGAAATAGCCATTTTTATTAACATAATTCGCAGCGAATATATTCGGATCGGCGAATCGAAAATATGTCCTATTACACCTGTTTTTTTTTTACCCAAAAACCTGTTGCAATTTTTCTGCAGTTTATACGTGTGGAATAAACCATTGTTTTCTCCGATACTACCCTGTGAATACAGTCAAGCATGTGCTCCGTTAAGGCATAATTTTTGGATTGCTTGTTCAAAACAAGCCACTGTTGCTTCAGATACCACTGGACAATTTTGAAACTTTTTTTAAATTTGAAAAAGCATAACAAATCCAACAAGTGTGCTTTTAACACTGTTAGGCCTCATGCACATGACCGTTGTGTGCATCCACGGCCATTGACTTTCAATGGGTCCGTGGAAAAATCGGAAAATGCACCGTTTGGCTTCCGCGTCCGTGATCTGTTTTTCCAGTCCGTGGGTCCGTGAAAAATCACGGATGCACACAAGATAGTCATCCGCGTCCGTGATCCGTGTCGGTTTTTCCTATCATTTTCAATGCAAACTTGACTTAGTTTTTTTTTTCCACTTTTCATGTCCGTGGATCCTCCAAAAATCAAGGAAGACCCACAGAAGAAAAAACGGTCACAGATCACGGAACAACGGAAATGCGTTTTGCGAACCGCAAAAAAAAACGGTCGTGTGCATGAGGCCTTAACTATGGTTTTACTCAGAGATATATATGTTAGTGTCAATCTGGCATTATTTACTATTGCAAGTGTTTAAAAGAGGAGAGACAGAGAGAAAAAAAATAATTTTTAAATAGAAAAAAAGAGAAAGCCAACAAAGCAAAAAATAAAATAAAAAAATAAAGAGTTCTAAGAGACCTCAGAGTCAGTCATATACTAATTTTCAGACCAATTGGTCCATTTTTGATTTGGCCAGAATCAACTCGGATTTCTCTGACCGATTTTCTAGAATCATAACAAACAAATTCAAGAAATTTGCTCATCTCTACTGCAAATCAATAGCAGAAATCAGAGAAACTGCACTGCAAATGCAGGTAGGATTTTCTGGCGTGTATTTAAATCGTGTGAACACTACCTTACCATGTTACAGATACTGACCAGAGAAATTAGAATGCAAGCCGATCATTCCGTTTATGATCATAAAGTATAACAATAGTTTGGTAGATACGGTATATCTTCCGAGTATTCCTCAATGGCAGCCATCACATGTGGCTCACTACATAATCAGCTATCCCTCTCCCTACTTGCAGTAGTTTACCTAATAAACTAGAGAATGCATCAGTAGTCAAGTGAATTTCAGTGCAGAATGGTTTGATAATGCATGAATATCATTCATACATACCCATAAAAGAGTGCTTAGTGTATCAATCTTCCTTTCCTTAGCTGCTATTTAAGGTATAATGACACTCAGAAGCTTGATGGATGGCCACAGATGATTGAGTGGAGATGTTAAAAGTAAAGGACAAAATGAGGTAATGTCTGTCACTCAGAATATGCCTTCCTTTAAAGATCGACATGATACTTACAAGCAAAACAGCAATTAAGTAAATAATGTACAGTCAGATATTCACTGACTGAAATTCTGGCCAATAAATATTTGAATGCATTACTTTTTTGTTATATTATTGCTTGTTTACATGCTAACGATCAGTCACTGTGACAAAGAAAACATAATCATGGATTTATGATGGTAAATTACATGAAACTGTAATACATTATAGTAACTATCTCATCAATAATACATGTCATACAGCGGCAAGGCGTTCAGCTTCTCTCATTTTTCTTACACAAAAGTTAGGGAATTATGCTTATGTTGGCTACCTTATAATTTCTAAGACTAATAATAAATGACCTATAATTTACAAAGCTCTGGTAATGTGCATGTGCAGAATTAACCCCTGTGCTCCTAAATATCAGGAGACTTATAACAGGTTAATGTGTGTATGCACGTCTAGCATATAAAATGTGACAGAAATATTTTTCAATACTGAATATTATAATCATCTAAACTGTTAGGGTACGGCCGCACATTCAGGATCTAGATGCAATTTTGGAAGCAGCTTGGAGGGTATGTTCACGTGGCTTAAATCTGTGGCAGAAAAAACAGTAACAGATTTAGTACCCGAAAACAGGTAGTTTTTGGTGGCGGATTAGTAATTTGGTGGTGGTTTTAGAGGAGAGGAGTTTTAGGTGAGGTTTCTCTGCCTCAGCATTGAGGTCTATGAAATCCTCTATCAAATTTGTTTCAAAGAAGTAACATGGCATTTCTGACGCGGTTTTTAAATTAGCTACTAAAAAAATTCTACCATTTCTGCAGGGTGTGCACAAAGTCGAGTTTTTTTTACACTGAAGTCAGATTTTGGTCATGCATTAGTGTAAGTATTTATACCACATGGCGTGTCACGAAACAGTGGGTGTAAACTGTATCACGTGTCCTACCTCCTCTAAGGGAGTTGTCTAAGTGAACCCCTTGATCTTCACAGTACCCCAGATGGTGGGGATAGACTTTCCCGAGGGGAACACCAGGTCGCTACCTCTTGAGGAGGATTGGCATACAAGGCAGCTGGTCCAGGCTGACCAGGAGGTACCTGAGAAAGGTACCAGAGGTACAGGTGTTGTCAGCAGGCTAAGTCGTAACCAGGAGCAACAGTGCAGGACCAAAGGATGAGGCAGAGGCGAAGTCAGACAGGCAATAGGTCAGGGCAGGTGGCACAGGTACAGGTCAGGCAATCTGGATCGGCAACAGGAGAGTCAAGGCAAGCAGGCAGGGATCAAACAGGTAGCAGGGTCCAGGAATACAAGTACGAGTCAGGAACACAGGAACACAAGCGGATATCAGGAACCTTAACAGGACACAAGGACATTGTCACTGAGGCATCTGGGAAGGGGGCTGAGCCACTTATATATGTGCAGGAGGGCTAGGATTGGTCAGAGAGGTCACATGACCTAACCCATAAAGCACAGGGAGTGCTGCAGGAAACAAGCAGCAACCATGCTGTGGCCAGCGCTGAGAGGAAACTGTGGAGCGGATCCCAGAACAACAGTACCTACACAGACAGAGCCCAGGACTGCAGCGATGAATGGGAAGCACTGGCAGCAGATCACCGCTGAACACGGCGCCCAGGGCCGTGGCGGTAAGTAGTGGAACAGCGGCGCACAGCAGCCGATGTTACATGGTGAACAGCATAATGGAAAAAAAACGGCTGATTTGCCATTTTTGGTCGCTTCATCTTCCCCAAAACATATAATAAAAAGTAACAAAAGAGTCAAACACACCCCAAGTGGTATAAATGAAAAATGCTGTCCATACACAGCTCTGTAGACATAAATATAAAAACGTTATGGGGATCAGAAAATAGTGATGCCTACGAAAAAATATATAAATTTGGTATCGCTGTGATTGTACTGATCCACAGAATCAGTTTTACTGGACAGTAAAAACAAAATCAAACAAACAATGGCAGACTTGCTATTTATTAGTCGTGCCTCAAGTCAAGGTAACTGCTCCCCCTCCCTTCTCTGTGACTGACAACGCTTATGCACGAGAGTTCGGCTGGCTTTGCCGAACTGCTGGCTGTCAGTCACAGGCGAAGGGGCAGGGAAGGAGGCGAGTTTACCTTGACTTTAACCCCTTAAGGACACAGCCTTATTACACCTTAGGACCAGGCCATTTTATGCAAATCTGACCAGTGTCACTTTAAAGAGGACCTTTCACTACTGTACAAACTAAAAACTAACTATATCAGTGGGCAGAGCGGCGCCCAGGGGTCCCCCTGCACTTACAGTGGGGGAAATAATTATTTGACCCCTCACTGATTTTGTAAGTTTGTCCAATGACAAAGAAATGAAAAGTCTCAGAACAGTATCATTTCAATGGTAGGTTTATTGTAACAGTGGCAGATAGCACATCAAAAGGAAAATCGAAAAAATAACTTTAAATAAAAGATAGCAACTGATTTGCATTTCATTGAGTGAAATAAGTATTTGAACCCTCTAACAAAAAAAGACTTAATACTTGGTGGAAAAACCCTTGTTTGCAAGCACAGAGGTCAAACGTTTCTTGTAATTGATGACCAAGTTTGCGCACATTTTAGGAGGAATGTTGGTCCACTCCTCTTTGCAGATCATCTCTAAATCCCTAAGGTTTCGAGGCTGTCTCTGTGCAACTCTGAGCTTGAGCTCCCTCCATAGGTTTTCGATTGGATTAAGGTCCGGAGACTGACTAGGCCACTCCATGACCTTAATGTGCTTCTTCTTGAGCCACTCCTTTGTTGCCTTTGCTGTATGTTTTGGGTCATTGTCGTGCTGGAACACCCATCCACGACCCATTTTCAGTTTCCTGGCAGAGGGAAGGAGGTTGTCGCTCAGGATTTCACGATACATGGCTCCGTCCATTTTCCCGTTTATGCGAATAAGTTGTCCTGTGCCCTTAGCAGAAAAACACCCCCAAAGCAAAATGTTTCCACCCCCATGCTTGACGGTGGGGACGGTGTTTTGGGGGTCATAGGCAGCATTTTTCTTCCTCCAAACACAGCGAGTTGAGTTAATGCCAAAGAGCTCTATTTTGGTCTCATCAGACCACAGCACCTTCTCCCAGTCACTCTCTGAATCATTCAGGTGTTCATTGGCAAACTTCAGACGGGCCTGCACATGTGCCTTCCTGAGCAGGGGGACCTTGCGAGCCCTGCAGGATTTTAATCCATTGCGGTGTAATGTGTTTCCAATGGTTTTCTTGGTGACTGTGGTCCCTGCTAATTTGAGGTCATTAACTAACTCCTCCCGTGTAGTTCTAGGATGCTTTTTCACCTTTCTCAGAACCATTGACACCCCACGAGGTGAGATCTTGCGTGGAGCCCCAGAGCGAGGTCGATTGATGGTCATTTTGTGCTCCTTCCATTTTCGAACAATCGCACCAACAGTTGTCACCTTCTCTCCCAGCTTCTTGCTAATGGTTTTGTAGCCCATTCCAGCCTTGTGCAGGTCTACAATTTTGTCTCTGACATCCTTGGACAGCTCTTTGGTCTTTCCCATGTTGGAGAGTTTGGAGTCTGCTTGATTGATTGATTCTGTGGACAGGTGTCTTTTATACAGGTGACTAGTTAAGACAGGTGTCCTTAATGAGGGTGACTAATTGAGTAGAAGTGTCTAACCACTCTGTGGGAGCCAGAACTCTTAATGGTTGGTAGGGGTTCAAATACTTATTTCACTCAATGAAATGCAAATCAGTTGCTATCTTTTATTTAAAGTTTTTTTTTCGATTTTCCTTTTGATGTGCTATCTGCCACTGTTACAATAAACCTACCATTGAAATGATACTGTTCTGAGACTTTTCATTTCTTTGTCATTGGACAAACTTACAAAATCAGTGAGGGGTCAAATAATTATTTCCCCCACTGTACTAGTATGTCTGGGCGCCGCTCCGTTCGCCCGGTATAGGCTCCGGTGTCTGCGCTCCCTCTGACTGATTTTTTGTATGAGGCGTGTCCCTTGCTGCAGCGCTGGACAATCACAGCGCATAGCTCATAGCCTGGCTATGGTTCTTGAAGATCCAGTGGGTCTGATGTCTGTATAATACAGTACAGTACAATATATATTGTACTGTACTGTATTTTACACTTTGTCTGAACAGATCTATGCCTTTTAGCACAGATCTGTTCAGCACCATGGACAGCAGGATGCCTGAGACGGCGTCCTGTTGCCATGGGAACCTTCCCCGTCTGCTCAGTACTGGTCAGAACTTCGCAGACGGGGAAGGGTAAGGACGGGGCTGTCTGGGGGCTCTCTCCCTCTCCCATCGGGGGGCTGCAAAGGCACAGCAGCCCCCCGATGGGAGAGGGAGGGAGCTCAATGAGCTGTTAACCTTTTCCATACAGCGGTCCGTACGGACCGCGGTATGGAAAGGGTTAAACGGCTGACATCGCATCGCAGATGTCAGCCGTTTATACCAGGGTGTCAGCAATGTGCTGGCACCCTGGTATACCCACTGTACACCAACGATTTTTCTAGGGGAGGCGGGCGGGGGATCGCGATCCCGTCTGCCGCACCGCCGGCCTCCCGCACCCCTCCCCCTGCACCTCCCACCGGGCTAAAATCACTCAGGGGTGCAGGGGGGGGGATACAGATATATTTTAGCAATACTAAAGTTTCTGATCCCCGGTGTCAGGGACCGCGGGGATCAGAAACTGCAGAAATCGCAGGTCTGAATTGACCTGCGGTTTGCCGCGATCGCCGACATGGGGGGGTCACGGGACCCCCCCGCGCATTTAGCCTAGGTGCCTGCTCAATGATTTGAGCAGGCACCGGGTTCCGATCACTGCCAGCCGCACGGCAGTGATCGAAAATACACAGGGCGTACATGTACGCCCTGTGTCCTTAAGTACCAGGGCACAAGGGCGTACCTGTACGCCCTATGTCCTTAAGGGGTTATGCATGACTAGAAAATAGCGCGGGCAGGGGATAAAAGAACATTTTCAGAGCTTTTGCCGCATCTGACTGCTGAAAGAAAATGATCATTAGAAACACACTGCGGGCTACTCTCAGGTACTGCTGGCGGTTTTTGGAGGGGACAGGTTCCCTTTAATTTTCCGTGGGGCATATAGACATCATGGATGAGCCAGAATGGAGAGCTAATAAGCTTGGGTTGCCCTTGTACAGCTGACTGTCATGGCAGCTTTTATATGATAGGGTCAATAATAAGACTACCCTTTTAAACGGAACCTGTCCCCATGAAAATGCAGTGTGATCTGAAGGTAGCATGAGCTGAGCAGATTGATATATAGTTTAGTGGGAAAAGATTTAGAATCACTTATAATTTACTCAAGGATTGACTTACAGCACTTTCTGTACAATCATAGAGTGGAGGCTGTCAGTCACTCATAGGACCGCCTCCGCAGGGGCAGACTGGCCATAGACACTATACTACAGGGAAATTTACCAATGGGCCAAAGCCCAGCAGGCTGCCAAAGCCCTGCCCCCCCCCCCTCCCCTGCTGGCCAGGTACATAATGAGCTCTCAGTGGTAATTAAAGCTGTGCGAATCAGATACTCATGTACCTGGCCTGTGACCACACATGCCCTCCTTAATTCAACTATGACCTGCATCTTACCTCCTAATCCCCCTGCTCCATATCTTAATCAGACACAACTGGAGGAGGAGAACAGAAAATGGCAGCTATTGCTGGCCAACACAGAGGGACAGCTTTTGGGCCAATATATTGTTCTGCACTATGCTATATGCTATTTGGCATTATGGTATTGCTGACCCCCCTACTTGTTGCCCTGCCTCACTCCTACAACATGGGCCGCCCCTGCACCTCCTTGACTTCAAACAGCAGAATGAGAAGGGAATTTAAATGAATAAATTACAAGTTTTACTGAATCTTTTCCTATAAAACTACATATCAATCTGCTCAGCTCCTCCTGCTCTGTAACATGCTGCCTGCAGCTTAGACACCATATTCAACATGACAGGTTCCCTTTAAGGGGGGGGGGGGGGGAATGTAAACTTTGATGCAATTTAAATTTTTTAGTGTTTCTTTATTTTCTGTAAGGTTTCTTCTAAATAAGGTCTAGATCAGAGACAAACTCTTTACTATTGCTATGGTGGTACATCTCTACATAAGGGAGCACATCATTTGATAGGGACAATATATCACAATGTGTACACCCAGTGTAGCCAGAGTTTAGTTCAGGAGCCACATATACACTGCTCAAAAAAATAAAGGGAACACTTAAACAACACAATGTAACTCCAAGTCAATCACACTTCTGTGAAATCAAACTGTCCACTTAGGAAGCAACACTGAGTGACAATCAATTTCACATGCTGTTGTGTAAATGGGATAGACAACAGGTGGAAATTATAGGCAATTAGCAAGACACCCCCAATAAAGGAGTGGTTCTGCAGGTGGTAACCACAGACCACTTCTCAGTTCCTATGCTTCCTGGCTGATGTTTTGGTCACTTTTGAATGCTGGCGGTGCTTTCACTCTAGTGGTAGCATGAGACGGAGTCTACAACCCACACAAGTGGCTCAGGTAGTGCAGCTTATCCAGGATGGCACATCAATGCGAGCTGTGGCAAGAAGGTTTGCTGTGTCTGTCAGCGTAGTGTCCAGAGCATGGAGGCGCTACCAGGAGACAGGCCAGTACATCAGGAGACGTGGAGGATGCCGTAGGAGGGCAACAACCCAGCAGCAGGATCGCTACCTCCGCCTTTGTGCAAGGAGGAACAGGAGGAGCACTGCCAGAGCCCTGCAAAATGACCTCCAGCAGGCCACAAATGTGCATGTGTCTGCTCAAATGGTCAGAAACAGACTCCATGAGGGTGATATGAGGGCCCGACGTCCACAGGTGGGAGTTGTGCTTACAGCCCAACACCGTGCAGGACGTTTGGCATTTGCCAGAGAACACCAAGATTGGCAAATTCACCACTGGCGCCCTGTGCTCTTCACAGATGAAAGCAGGTTCACACTGAGCACATGTGACAGACGTGACAGAGTCTGGAGACGCCGTGGAGAATGTTCTGCTGCCTGCAACATCCTCCAGCATGACCGGTTTGGCATTGGGTCAGTAATGGTGTGGGGTGGCATTTCTTTGGAGGGCCGCACAGCCCTCCATGTGCTCGCCAGAGGTAGCCTGACTGCCATTAGGTACCGAGATGAGATTCTCAGACCCCTTGTGAGACCATATGCTGGTGCGGTTGGCCCTGGGTTCTTCCTAATGCAAGACAATGCTAGACCACATGTGGCTGGAGTGTGTCAGCAGTTCCTGCAAGACAAAGGCATTGATGCTATGGACTGGCCCGCCCGTTCCCCAGACCTGAATCCAATTGAGCACATCTGGGACATCATGTCTCGCTCTATCCACCAACGTCACGTTGCACCACAGACTGTCCAGGAGTTGGCAGATGCTTTAGTCCAGGTCTGGGAGGAGATCCCTCAGGAGACCGTCCGCCACCTC
This sequence comes from Bufo bufo, assembly GCF_905171765.1. Classification (NCBI taxonomy): domain Eukaryota; kingdom Metazoa; phylum Chordata; class Amphibia; order Anura; family Bufonidae; genus Bufo; species Bufo bufo. The sequence goes on from NC_053391.1 coordinate 122,706,509, forward strand.
ATCAGGAGCATGCACAGGCATTGTAGGGAGGTCATACAGGCACGTGGAGGCCACACACACTACTGAGCCTCATTTTGACTTGTTTTAAGGACATTACATCAAAGTTGGATCAGCCTGTAGTGTGTTTTTCCACTTTAATTTTGAGTGTGACTCCAAATCCAGACCTCCATGGGTTGAAAAATTTGATTTCCATATTTTATTTTTGTGTGATTTTGTTGTCAGCACATTCAACTATGTAAAGAACAAAGTATTTCAGAAGAATATTTAATTAATTCAGATCTAGGATGTGTTATTTTTGTGTTCCCTTTATTTTTTTGAGCAGTGTAGTACCGTCTTCACCAACTCTTAGGGCTCTTTCACACGAGCGTGTCCCTTGCGGGAATCACGCTCTGTGTGAGAGAGGGATTGTGCGGTCTGAACTTATAGAAGCGCAGGGTATTATCATGATTGATAATTCTGTGTGCCTCTGCTTGACCCTTCTGTAATAGAATCATACTGGCAGCTCTGTCAGTATGATTCCATTACAGAAAGGTCACACAGAATTATCAACCATGATAATACCCTGCATTTCTGTAGTCCAGACCGCACAATACCTCTCACACAGAGCGTGATTCCCACAAGGGACGCGCTCGTGTGAAAGAGCCCTAAGAGATGGTGAAAACGGTACTATATGTGGCTCCTGAGCTAAACTCTGGCTACACATATAGTACCGTCTTCACCAACTCTTAAGGCTCTTTCACACGAGCGTGTTCTTTGCGGGAATCACGCTCTGTGTGAGAGAGGGATTGTGTGGTCTGGACTACAGAAATGCAGATTATCATGATTGATAATGCTGTGTGCCTCTGTGTGACCTTTCTGTTACTGAATCATACTGACATAGAGCTGCCAGTATGATTCTATTACAGAAGGGTAAAGCAGAGGCACACAGAATTATCAATCATGATAATACCCTGCGCTTCTGTAAGTTCAGACCGCACAATCCCTCTCTCACACAGAGCGTGATTCCCACAAGGGACATGCTCATGTGAAAGAGCCCTTAGACAAACAAGGATCCAACCCTGAATGACTTGCATCGTCCCAGAAGGCCCCACACGTAAATTGCATAGAGTTCCTAAAGGCTGACAACATTAGGGTAGTCTTCTCTATCCTTATTTATTTTCTTTTTTTACAATCTACTCCTGATTTTGCCTCCCGAAATTGCATGCAGGAATCTGACCATGTGGCCGTTCCCTAAGAAGGCTGGTAACTATTCATAAAATAGTGAAATACTACAGGAATGAATCAAGGTAATTTTGGATTGCTGACCTCTAGTAGATGATCTAGGGCACTAAATTATCCTCACTTCATAAATATAAACACAATTTCTTGACTCCCGTCCTCGCCAGCAATTCTCCGCTTAGTCCAAAGTGTCCTTGATGGCTTATAATGTCAGATCATACTGCTTATGCTTTCACATCTTGCTCTGTCGCTGTTGTCATGTGACCAGCTGCTTGGTGACATGTCACCACTGAGGCCAGTCATTGGCTGCAGCAGCCCACATGACCCTGTCCATGCTAAAAGTTTACATGCAGGGCTGAAGTACAGTGAAGACATCTCAGTACACATGGAGCTGGACCCAAGAGGTGGCGAACAGGTAAGTATTCTACCCTTCACAGGTCTGGTGGTGGATTTTAAAGCATAAGCAAACCTTGGACAACCCCTTTAACCACCTCAGCTCCCCTAGCTTAAACACCCTTAATGACCAGACCACTTTTTACAATTCTGCACTATACTACTTTCACGGTTTATTGCTCGGTCATACAACTTACCACCCAAATGAATTTTACCTCCTTTTCTTCTCAATGATAGAGCTTTCATTTGGTGGTATTTCATTGCTGCTGACATATTTACTTTTTTTGTTATTAATCGAAATTTACCGAAATTTTTGCAAAAAAATGACATTTTTCACTTTCAATTTCTATATACATTTTTCTCTAAATTTATTGTTCTACATGTCTTTGATAAAAAAAAATGCAATAAGTGTATATTTATTGGTTTGAGTAAAAGTTATAGCGTTTACAAACTATGGTACAAAAATGTGAATTTCCGCATTTTGAAGCAGCTCTGACTTTCTGAGCACCTGTCATGTTTCCTGAGGTTCTACAATGCCCAGACAGTAGAAAACCCCACAAATGACCCCATTTCAGAAAGTAGACACCCTAAGGTATTCGCTGATGGGCATAGTGAGTTCATAGAACTTTTTATTTTTTGTCACAAGTTAGTGGAAAATGATGATTTTATTTTATTTTTTTTCTTACAAAGTCTCATATTCCACTAACTTGTGACAAAAAATAAAAACTTCCATGAACTCACTATGCCCATCACGAAATACCTTGGGGTGTCTTCTTTCCAAAATGGGGTCACTTGTGGGGAAGTTATACTGCCCTGGCATTTTAGGGGCCCTAATGCGTGAGAAGTAGTTTGAAATTCAAATGTGTAAAAAATGTCCTGTGAAATCCTAAAGGTGCTCTTTAGAATTTGGGCCCCTTTGCCCCCCTAGGCTGCAAAAAAGTGTCACACATGTGGTATCGCAGTACTCAGGAGAAGTTGGGCAATGTGGTTTGGGGTGTCTTTTTACATATACCCATGCTGGGTGAGAGAAATATCTCTCTAAAAGACAACTTTTCCCATTTTTCTATACAAAGTTGTCATTTTAGAGAGATATTTCTCTCACCCAGCATGGGTATATGTAAAAAGACACCCCAAAACGCATTGCCCTACTTCTCCTGAGTACGGCGATACCACATGTATGACACTTTTTTGCAGCCTAGGTGCGCAAGGGGGCCCAAATTCCTTTTAGGAGGACATTTTTAGACATTCCAGACTTCTTCTCACGCTTTAGGGCCCCTAAAATGCCAGGGCAGTATAAATACCCCACATGTGACCCCTTTTTGGAAAGAAGACACCCCAAGGTATTCCGTGAGGGGCATGGTGAGTTCATAGAATTTTTTATTTTTTTGGCACAAGTTAGCGGAGTTTTTTTTTTTTTTTTTTCTCACAAAGTCTCCCTTTCCGCTAACTTGTGACAAAAAGTTCAATCTTTCATGGACTCAATATGCCCCTCAGCGAATACCTTGGAGTGTCTACTTTCCGAAATGGGGTCACTTGTGGGGTATTTATACTGCCCTGGCATTTTAGGGGCCCTAAAGCGTGAGAAGAAGTCTGAAATATAAATGTCTAAAAAATTTTACGCATTTGGATTCCATGAGGGGTATGGTGAGTTCATGTGAGATTTTATTTTTTGTCACAAGTTAGTGGAATATGAGACTTTGTAAGAAAAAACAAAAAAAAATAAAATCAATTTCCGCTAACTTGTGACAAAAAAATAAATAAAATCTTCTATGAACTCGCCATGCCCCTCAAAAGTAATCTTTTTATAGCGCCGCAGCGATTTTACAGTGTTTTTGCAGTGATCAGAAAAAAAAAAAATTCTGTCACTGCGGTGGGGCGGACTGAACGCAAGTGTGCGCACAAGATCAGGCCTGATCGGGCGAACACTGCGTTTTTTGTAGAGCCTATAGAACATGTCCTATTCTTGTCCGCAATTGCGGACAAGAAAAGGCATTTTCTATATAGTTCTGGCAATGTGCGGATCCGCAAAATGCGGAAAGCACATTGCCGATGTCCGTGTTTTGCGGATCCGCGGTGTTCGTGTTTTGCGGATCCACAAAACACATACGGACGTCTGAATGGAGCCTTACAGGGGGGTGTTCAATGACAGGGGGGTGATCAGGGAGTCTATATGGGGTGATCACCCCCCTGTAAGGCTCCATTCAGACGTCCGTATGTGTTTTGCGGATCCGTGGGTTCGCAGATCCGCAAAACTCATACTGACGTCTGAATGGAGCCTTACAGGGGGGTGATCAATGACAGGGGGGTGATCAGGGAGTCTATATGGGGTGATCACCCCCCTGTAAGGCTCCATTCAGACGTCCGTATGTGTTTTGCGGATCCGTGGGTTCGCAGATCCGCAAAACTCATACTGACGTCTGAATGGAGCCTTACAGGGGGGTGATCAATGACAGGGGGGTGATCAGGGAGTCTAATATGGGGTGATCACTCCCCTGTCATTGATCACCCCCCTGCAAGGCTCCATTCAGACGTCAGTATGTGTTTTGCGGATCCGCGGACCCACGGATCCGCAAAACACATACTGACGTCTGAATGGAGCCTTACAGGGGGGTGATCAATGACAAGGGGGTGATCAGGGAGTCTATATGGGGTGATCACCCCCCTGTAAGGCTCCATTCAGACGTCCGTATGTGTTTTGCGGATCCGTGGGTTCGCAGATCCGCAAAACTCATACTGACGTCTGAATGGAGCCTTACAGGGGGGTGATCAATGACAGGGGGGTGATCAGGGAGTCTAATATGGGGTGATCACTCCCCTGTCATTGATCACCCCCCTGCAAGGCTCCATTCAGACGTCAGTATGTGTTTTGCGGATCCGCGGACCCACGGATCCGCAAAACACATACTGACGTCTGAATGGAGCCTTACTGGGGGGGTGATCAATGACAAGGGGGTGATCAGGGAGTCTATATGGGGTAATCACCCCCCTGTAAGGCTCCATTCAGACGTCCGTATGTGTTTTGCGGATCCGCAAAACACATACTAACGTCTGAATGGAGCCTTACAGGGGGGTGATCAATGACAGGGGGGTGATCAGGGAGTCTATATGGGGTGATCAGGGGTTAATAAGTGACAGGGGGGGGGTGTAGTGTAGTGGTGATTGGTGCTACTTACAGAGCTGCCTGTGCCCTCTGGTGGTCGATTCAAGCAAAAGGGACCACCAGAGGACCAGGTAGCAGGTATATTAGACGCTGTTATCAAAACAGCGTCTAATATACCTTTAAGGGGTTAAAAAAAAAATCGCATCTACAGCCTGCCAGCGAACGATCGCCGCTGGCAGGCTGTAGATCCACTCGTTTACCTTCGGTTCCTGTGAACGCGCGCTCCTGTGTGCGTGCGTTCACAGGAAATCTCGCCTGCGTCCAGGAGGAATGAATCGACCGCCTCCGGAACGCAATCCTCCGTTAGGCGGTTAAAGGGTTTTTTAAAGGACTGGTAACCAATGAAGGGGAATGCCTCCTAAATTAGCTGAGAGTGTTGAAGACAAGTGTTGGACCCTCACCAATCTGATATTGATGGATTAAGCCTTAGATATAGATGGTCTTTTCTAAGTTACCGAAAACCGCTTTAACACCATAAAACCCCGTGATGTACTATTACAACTGTACACTTCCTGTAAAATGATGTAATTGTATGTCATGGTGAGTCAGTTGGCACGGTTGCTGTGTCTGCTTCATTTGCAGTGGGAGTCATATGTCCACCACGCCAAGTCATCATCATGAACTATAAAATTATAGTATTTAACCTGAAATGGTGAACACTTAAAAATAATTAAAAAAACAGGACCCGACTAGAGGGACGGCCATACTGGACTTAGTATTAACCAATAGGCCTGACAGAACAACAGACGTGCAGGTTGGGGGACACCTGGGAAATAGTGACCATAAAGTAATAACCTTCCAATTTTATAACAAGACACGGAGGCTTCGTATTGCATAACTCTTTCTTTACTAAATTCCTCAGCAGCAAAGAATTAACATAAAAAAGTGAAGGGCAAACCCCCAAATAACCCCTCCCATAAGCCAGTCCATAAATAGGTCTTCCCTCTACATATCTTCCTCTTTCTTTGCTGCTCCCCAGCAGATAAGTGCCTCTTATTTGAATTGTGATATTATTATTACTTATTGTATTGTGATTAGAGGGTTTTCAGATCTTAAGGCTTTTATTTAATTCCCTTGGTCTGTTTCCTTGGTGTTAATTATACAGTATATTATTGTCTCCTGTTTTTCGTTTTTGTCATTTGCTTTTATCTAGGTCGTATTGTCCTTCCTGTTTGAGCGCATCTTCTGCGCTATTCCTCTTGTCTCTATTAGTTATACATAGTGTTCTCACAGTACCTCATCTGTCCTCGCTTTATTTTCCGTCGCCATTGCCCCCTCTATCTGTTCGGCGTTCGCGCTTTTTCCTTCAGCAATCGCGCTTCTTGCCGTCCAAAATCTCGCGATTTCCGGGATTTCGGCGGCATTCACTTTTAGGGGCGGGGCGCGTCGGGCCAGAGATTCTCGGGCGCCATCTTGCTACCCCCGTCTGGCTTCTTCTCAGTGCAGGCCGTTCTTCGGCCACCATCTTATTACTCCGGGGGTGTAGGGGGCGTTTCTCCTTCCTCCCCCTCCACCCTCTGTTCTGTTTCCGGTTCGCCGTCTCTGCACGTCCGCATCGGCTCCTGCTACTGTCCTGCTCTCTGAGTCGGTCGTTTTTGTCTTGTTTGTCTGTTCTGCTCCAGGAGTGACTAACTCCTATCATGTCTCTGCCCAGTGACACCCCCTTGTCTCAGGTGAATCCTACCACCAGCTCCATAGCGCCCCCTGCTGGTTCTAACCCCAGGCAAGCTGAATCCCATATACTGGATTTACAGCAATCCATTTCTTCAGCTATTGCCAACGCCATGGGTAATATGTCCTCTATTATCTCTCAGTCAGTTTCTCATGCGCTTAGGGCACAAAACCCAGTCGCCACCCCCACTGTTTACCCGGCTCCTGTTACCTCCAGAATTGATGATGTAGATGGCTTAGTTCCATCAAAAGACAACGTGCATAGGTCACGTAAGAGAGCCTGTCCGCGCCAGGCAGAAAAAGCGCGCCCCTGGAAGTCCGCTCGGGCTCGTCCCGACTCTAGTTCTGACTCGGATATTGAGTCTAATGAGGAGGTTTTGAGTGAGGATCATTTTTCCTCTGATATGGACCTTGAGGGGGTCCAGGTGGCTGACGAGTTTTCTGGGTTCTTCCCCCCTCCCCCACCAGAAACTGGTACCTCGGGTCCTCACTCCCTTGTTGATCCGCAGGGTGTTCCCCTGTTTGATCCCGACAGCCTTCACCATCCCAGGTCGGCTGAATGGTTACCCATCCCTCACGTGGCCCACTATTTGGAGAATAGGGTGAGAAAGCCGCTCTCCAAGGAGACCCGGAATAAGTTAAAGGCAGAATGCCCCCGTCCCCTGATACCAAATAAGGTGTGCGATACACCAAATGTGGATCCCAAAATGATCCAATTCCTTTCAAAATCGGGCTTTAATCCCCGCAAAGGCCTTGATTCCGCTCTCAGAGCTTGTCAGGACAAGCTTCTAGACAGTCTAGGGCCTCTGACAAAAATATTTGAAATGGCTGAAACTGCCAGATCTGAGGGTACGGCCATAGACCCAGAAGAACTAAGTGGCTGGGCGCAGCGCGCCATTTGTTTGATTGGGAATGTTAATTCCTCTCTCTCCATTGAACGGAGAAAAGCTCTTCTTATGAAGATTGAGCCCAAATTGTCCAATATGGCACTGACTGAGACGGGCAAGGAGGCTCAGGGGCTCCTCTTTGGGGATAGCTTCATCAAAGATTTAGGGAAGTTTGTGGGAGCGTTTACTGCCCTTGATAAAGCGCAAAGCTCCATGCGCAGGGTTTTTCATGGGCGTGTCTCTAGCAGGGCCGGCAGCTTCAGGGGCCGACTGTCCGGCCGTGTCCACTTCCAGACGCGTGGAAACGCTCGAGGCTCCTATCATCAACGTGCTTCGTTCCAGGGGTCAGTCGTACCGTCCCAGAGGATTCAGAGGCTCTGTTGGCTCAAGACGTCCACTCAGTAAGTCCTCAAAATCTATGGTTTTCTTCCAGCCATTGTATCGGGGGCAGACTCCGACATTTTTTGCCCGCCTGGAGCCGTGTCACCTCCGATCCGTGGGTGCTAGCCACGGTTCAAGGGTTCCAGATAGATCTGGTAGTTGCTCAGTTGTCACTTCCGGAACCTCATCCGCTGGTCTTATCGGAATCGGCTCGGTCTCTCAAGAACCTAGAACTCCATTCCCTTATGGTCAAAAGGAGCAATAGAGAGAGCTTCCCCCCATACGGTCGGAATAGTCAGCTCTATCTTTTTAGTAGAAAAGAAGGGAGGCCAATTCCGTCCAGTAATAAATTTACGGAGTCTGAACAGGTTTGTATGTTACCGCCATTTCAAAATGGAAGGGATTCATCTACTCAGGGACCTTCTTCTTCCAGGGGACTGGATGGCGAAGTTAGATCTGAAGGATGCCTACCTGACGGTGCCTGTTTCCCCTCAGTCCAGACTACTCCTTCAATTTCGCTGGCACAACCTTCTCTGGCAATTCACGTGCCTACCGTTTGGCCTCTCGTCAGCCCCTTGGTGTTTTACCAAGTTAATGAGACCGGTAGTGGCTTGGCTTCGCAGTCAGGGTATTCGTCTTGTGATATATCTGGACGACATCCCCATCAGAGCTCCTTTCTCATCTGCACTCTGCGATGTCCCTCATTACAGATCTTGGGTTTGTCATCAACACCGAGAAATCCTGTCTGCAGCCTTCCAGGTCAATAGAGTTTCTGGGTTTTGTCGTGAACTCCAGCGAGCTTTCCCTTTTCCTCCCGAGAACCAAGGTCAAGTCCATACGGAAGGAACTTCGTCACGCTCTGAGACTTCCTCAGTTGTCGCTTCGTCACTTAGCTCGCATTATTGGTCTCCTCTCCTCCTGCATCCAGGCAATTTTCCCGGCTCCTCTTCACTACCGAGCGTTACAACGGCTCAAGATCGCCCACTTACAAGCGGGGGCTTCCTATGCGGATCTGGTGACTCTGGATTGCGAGACGAGGGACGAACTTGCGTGGTGGATATCCAACCTCGACGCGTGGAATGGCAAGGCCATCGTGGGACCCCAACCCGACCTAGTTGTGGAATCGGATGCCAGCCTTCTCGGCTGGGGTGCATACTGCAATGGGGTCTCCACCGGAGGTCCCTGGTCAGGCAACGAAACTCACCTTCATATAAACGCTCTGGAGCTATTGGCAGGTTCCTTTGCCATACGCAGCTTCACCAACGACAGGATTTCGGCGTGCATCAGGCTCAGGATGGACAATGTGTCTGCAGTACGTTATGTCAATGCCATAGGGGGCACCCATTCTTCAATCCTGTCCCATTTAGCGAAGGAGTTTTGGACTTTTTGCCTCGACAAGGGCTTCACGGTAATCACGGAATATATTCCAGGACTCAGCAATACCTTCGCGGACTGGAGCTCTCGCCACTCATCGGATTTCAGCGACTGGAGATTAGATCCAGCGGTATTCTCCTCCATCATGTCGATTTGGGGACCCCTATCTATAGATCTTTTTGCTTCTCGGTGGAACGCTCAGCTACCGCGCTTCTACAGTTGGAGACCAGACCCGCTGTCTGAAGCGGTGGATGCCCTTCTTCAGGATTGCTCGGATCATCGAACTTACGCCTTTCCTCCGTTTGCTCTCATTCCACGGGTGCTGTCACAAGTTCGTCGTCAACAGGCGGACTTGGTGCTGGTGGTGCCCTTTTGGCAAGCCCAATCGTGGTTTCCTCAACTCCTGGAACTTCTAGTGGAAGACCCCTGACTTCTCCCTTCATTTCCGGATCTCCTTCGCGGACCCCTGGATCAACATCATCCGCTTGTGACAGACGGCTCTCTCACTCTCCTCACGTGCAGAGTCTCGGGGAACAGTGGAATGTCTCGGGCTTATCGAGAACAACTCGTATCCTTTTGGAGAGCGCATGGGCTCCCGGCACCCGACGGGCTTATCAATCAGCCTGGAATAACTGGTCTGGTTGGTGCGTGGGGCGGAGTTTGGATCCCATTTCAGCACCTGTGACGGACATGCTCGATTTCCTGTCTCTTTTTGATGAAGGTAAAGCCTATAGGTCCATTAACCTCTTCCGCTCTGCCATCTCTTCTCGCCACCAGGGTTTTGCGGGCTGCCCTGCGGGTCAGCATCCCTTGGTGTGTCGACTTCTTAAAGGATCTCGCTTATCTCGTCCACCCAGACCACGTTTCACTAACTCCTGGGATGTTATGCTGGTCCTTCGTTTTTTCACGGCCTGGCCCCTCAATCCGGATTTATCTCTTCGCCAAATTTCGGCAAAGCTGGTCACCCTTCTGTGCTTAATTTCCTGCAAAAGGGTCTCGGACGTGCGAGCCTTGGATTTTGATGCCTTATCTTTTACTCCTAGCGGGGTTTCCTTTAACGTATCTCGCCGCACCAAAACTAATATCCGGTCGGTTTGCTATCCGGCCTTTCCGGATAACGTTTCCCTTTGTCCGGTGCAATGTTTGCAGGAATATTTAGGACGCACGTCTTCCTTACGTAATCCGCTTTCTCCACAACTATTCATTTCTTTCCGCAGACCTTTTCTTCCGGTCACTAGTGTCACCCTTTCCCGTTGGGTTAAGTGGATTTAGTCTCAGGCCGGAGTTGATACGTCTATTTTCACGGCTCATTCGATTAGGGGACCCTCTGCTACTTCCATGACTGTTACCGGAGCCCGTTTAGAGGATGTCCTACGGTTAGCGGATTGGTCTAGGGCTTCTACGTTTAGGGAGTTTTACTTCAGACCGCCTCCTCATGCTTTTTCTACTGTAATGGCGTCACTTTAAACTTGCAATACGAAGCCTCCGTGTCTTGTTATAAAATTGCATGATTTTCCTATTTTATGACGTAAAGTCATGATTTTATTAAAGACACGGAGGCGAGTATTGCCCACCCTACTTTTCCCCCCCTTATATTTAGGTTCTGATGTTCATTTTACCGTATTATATTTATGTTTTTTATTTGATGTATATTATATTTATATTATATATTTTATATTGATCTTTTATCGCCACATGATTGGATACGATTCCATTTTCTATGTATTACCTTCTTCTATTTCTGTTGTCTCCTTAGGCTGACTTCTGGTTTTCACCACGTGATGGTTCCAAGAAATTCTTAGTTTCGGTTGACCCCTGTTCCGGTTGAGTTCTGGTGTTCAAGTTCTAGTTCCACGGATCCCAGTTAGTGTCCGGTTGGAGGAGTATCGGTTCGGTTTCGTGTATGGATCGGCTAGTTCACATCAAAGAAAGAGGAAGATATGTAGAGGGAAGGCCTATTTATGGACTGGCTTATTGGAGGGGTTATTTGGGGGTTTGCCCTTCACTTTTTTATGTTAATTCTTTGCTGCTGAGGAATTTAGTAAAGATAGAGTTGTGCAATACTCGCCTCCGTGTTAATAAACTCATGACTTTACGTCATAAAATAGGAAAATCATGCAATTATCATTCAAAAGAGTGTTTCTACAGGGAGGAACAAAAATACCAAACTTCAAAAAAGCTAAATTTAGCCAACTAAGAGAGGCCAAAGGCCTAACTAACTGGGACAAAGTCCTCAAAAATAAAAATACAGCCACAAAATGGGATATCTTTAAAAGCATCCTAAAATCTCATTGTGAGAGGTACATACCATATTGGAGAACAGGAGCGTAGCACGAAAGCACTGAAAAACTATAAGGAAAAAAATAGAACATGTAAAAAACAAATAAAAGCGGCCAAACTAGAGACCGAGAGATTAATTGCCAAAGAGAGTAAAACTAACCCTAAAATGTTCTTCAATTATATAAATGTTAAAAAGTATAAATCTGAAGGTGTCGGCCCTTTAAAGAGTAATGAGGGGGTAGTCGCAGAGAGCGACAAGGAGAAAGCAAAGCTGTTAAATATTTTTTTCTCCAATGTATTCACTGAGGAAAATAAACTGTCAGATGACATGCAGAATGTAAAAATAAATTCCCCATTAAAAGTGTCCTGTCTGACCCAGGAAGAAGTACATCAGCGACTTTAAAAGATTAAAATAGACAAATCGCCAGGACCGGATGGCATACACCCCCATATCCTAAAGGAATTAAGTAATGTCATAGCCAGACCCTTATTTCTGATATTTGCGGACTCTATACTGACAGGGAATGTCCCACAGGATTGGCGCATGGCAAATGTGGTGCCAATATTCAAAAAGGGTCCAAAAACAGAGCCTGGAAACTATAGGCCGGTAAGTTTAACATCTGTTGTGGGTAAACTGTTTGAAGGTTTTCTGAGAGATGCTATCTTAGAGCATCTCAACGGAAATAAGCAAATAACGCCATATCAGCATGGCTTCGTGAGGGATCGGTCATTCCAAACTAATTTAATCAGTTTCTATGAGGAGGTAAGTTCTAGACTTGACAGCGGCGAATCAATGAATGTCGTATATCTGGACTTCTCCAAAGCATTTGACACTGTACCACATAAAAGGTTAGTATATAAAATGAGAATGCTCGGACTGGGAGAAAACGTCTGTATGTGGGTGAGTAACTGGCTCAATGATAGAAAACAGAGGGTGGTTATTAACGGTACACACTCAGATTGGGTCACTGTCACTAGTGGGGTACCTCAGGGGTCAGTATTGGGCCCTATTCTCTTCAATATATTTACTAATGATCTTGTAGAAGGCTTGCATAGTAAAGTATAAATTTTTGCAGATGACACTAAACTGTGTAAAGTAATTAACACTGAAGAGGACAGTATACTACTACAGAGCGATCTGGATAGATTGGAGGCTTGGGCAGATAAGTGGCAGATGAGGTTTAACACTGACAAATGTAAAGTTATGCAAATGGGAAGGAATAATGCAAGTCACCCGTACATACTAAATGGTAAAACACTCGGTAACACTGACATGGAAAAGGATCTAGGAATTTTAATAAACAGCAAACTAAGCTGCCAAGGCCAATAGGATAATGGGTTGCATCAGAAGGGGCATAGATGCCCGTGATAAAAACATAGTCCTACCACTTTACAAATCGCTAGTCAGACCACACATGGAGTACTGTGTACAGTTCTGGGTTCCTGTAAACAAGGCAGACATAGCAGAGCTGGAGAGGGTCCAGAGGAGGGCAACTAAAGTAATAACTGGAATGGGGCAACTACAGTACCCTGAAAGATTATCAAAATTAGGGTTATTCCCTTTAGAAAAAAGACGACTGAGGGGAGATCTAATTACTATGTATATATCAGGGGTCAGTACAGATATCTATCCCATCATCTATTTATCCCCAGGACTGTGACAAGGGGACACCCTCTGCGTCTGGAGGAAAGAAGGTTTGTACACAAACATAGAAAGGGATTATTTACAGTAAGAGCAGTGAGACTATGGAACTCTCTGCCTGAGGAGCTGGTGATGGTGAGTACAATAAAGGAATTCAAGAGGGGCCTGGAAGTATTTCTGGAGCGTAATAATATTACAGGCTATAGCTACTAGAGAGGGGTCGTTGATCCAGGGAGTTAGTCTGATTGCTTGATTGGAGTCGGGAAGGAATTTTTTATTCCCCTTAGGCCTCATGCACACGACCGTATTTTTTTGCGGTCCGCAAAAACGGGTTCCGTTTTTCCGTGACCGTTTTTTCGTCCGTGGGTCTTCCTTGATTTTTGGAGGATCCACGGACATGAAAAAAAAGTCGTTTTGGTGTCCGCCTGGCCGTGCGGAGCCAAACGGATCCGTCCTGAATTACAATGCAAGTCAATGGGGAAGGATCCGTTTGACGTTGACACAATATGGTGCAATTTCAAACGGATCCGTCCCCCATTGACTTTCAATGTAAAGTCAGGAGTTAATATACCATCGGATCTGAGTTTTCTCCAATCCGATGGTATATTTTAACTTGAAGCGTCCCCATCACCATGGGAACGCCTCTACGTTAGAATATACTGTCGGATATGAGTTAGATCTGAAACTCAAATCCGACAGTATATTCTAACACAGAGGCGTTCCCATGGTGATGGGGACGCTTCAGGTTAGAATACACTAAAAGAACTGTGTACATGACTGCCCCCTGCTGCCTGGTAGGTGCTTCCAGGCAGCAGCCCCCCCCTGTAGTTAACACATTGGTGGCCAGTGCGGCCGCTCCCCCCTCCCCTGTAGTTAACTCGTTGGTGGCCAGTGGGCCCCCCTCCCTCCCCTGTAGTTAACTCGTTGGTGGCCAGTGGGCCCACCCCTCCCTCCCCTGTAGTTAACTCGTTGGTGGCCAGTGGGCCCTCTCCCCTCCCTCCCCCTCCTAATTAAAATCTCCCCCCCTATCATTGGTGGCAGCGGAGAGTACCGATCGGAGTCCCAGTTTAATCGCTGGGGCTCCAATCGGTAACCATGGCAACCAGGACGCTACTGCAGTCCCGGTTGCCATGGTTACTTAGCAATTTGTAGAAGCATTATACTTACCTGCGAGCTCAGATGTCTGCGTCCGGCCGGGAGCTCCTCCTACTGGTAAGTGACAGGTCATTAAGCAACGCGTCACTTACCAGTAGGAGGAGCTCCCGGCCGGACGCAGACATCGGAGCTCGCAGGTAAGTATAATGCTTCTACAAATTGCTAAGTAACCATGGCATGTGTGCATCAGTGTTCTTTCACGGACCCATGGACTTGAATGGGTCCGTGAACCGTTGTCCGTCAAAAAAATAGGACAGGTCTTATTTTTTTGACGGACAGGATACACGGATCACGGTCGCAAAACGGTGCATTTTCCGATTTTTCCACGGACCCATTGAAAGTCAATGGGTCCGCGGAAAAAAAAATGGAAAACGGCACAACGGCCACGGATGCACACAACGGTCGTGTGCATGAGGCCTAAAGTGGGGAAAATTGACTTCTACCTCACAGGGGTTTTTTTTGCCTTCCTCTGGATCAACTTGTAGGATAACAGGCCGAACAGGACGGACAAATGTCTTTTTTTTCGGCCTTATGTACTATGTTACTATGACTCCATTAACAGCAAAGCAAAAAGTTATGGCTTACATGATATGGTGACAAAAAAAGGATGTTTTTTTTGGGTATCTCCATAATTATACTAACCTGTAGAATTAAGTTGTCATTTAAAGAGGACCTGTCACCTCTTCTGATATGTCTGTTTTAATAGCTTCATGCATTCCCCATGTAACAACAATTCTGGAGCATCTATTTTTATGTCTGTATGTTGCGCCATTCCTTTATTATTTCTACTAGAAGTTATGAATGAAGAGCTAGCAGCCTGCAGTAAGGGTACAGAGGGGAGGTAACTGCACATACTCACTCTAGCCAATCAGTGCTGCCATTGTTGGACTGTGAAGGGACACCCCTTCCCCCCTCCCTCCAACTGGTTACCACTCCTCTGTACCTTTACTGTAGACTGCTAGCAATTCATTTATAACTTTTAGTTGAAATAATAAAGGAATGGCACAACACAGAGCTATAGGAATAGATGCTCTAGAATTGGGGAATGCATGAAGCTATTAAAACAGACATGTCAGGAGAGGGGACAGCTCCTTTTAAACAGCAGTGTAAATTCTTTAAAATAAAGCCCATAAAACAACCTCCCCAAAAAAAACTAATCAAAATTTTTCAATATATTATATTTACCCCAAAACAATGCTCCAAAATGTAACCCATCGCACAAAAAAGCTATATCCACAGAATCTTTTTTTTTTAACCCCATAAGGACCCATGGCGTACATGTACGTCATATCTGGCCGTGACTTAAGGACCAGTGACGTACACATACAGCATGCTGATCGGGTGGGCGCAGCGCCAGGGGTCCGGCAGTCACTGATAGCCGGACCCCTGCTGTACGCTGACAGCGGCACGTGCGGGATCCTGCCGGGTGTCTATCGGGTCCCAGCGCTGCTGTGACGGGAACCCGATGGCAGCACGATGCCTTTCTTAGGCATCGTGGCTGCCTTCCATGACAGCCTGTGAGATCCAGCCACCTGGATCTCACAGGCAAGAAGCTGTAAGTGTACAGTGTGTAATACACTTTCAGCCAATGCATTACAATACAGAAGTATTGTGATGCATTGTAAAGGGGATCAGACTAGGGCTGCAGCTAACGATTATTTGAATAAAGGCCATATTAAAACAAATTGTGGATGGCGCTGTTACGGGGGGGATCTCTGGATGGCACTGTTATGAGGGGGGGGGGGGGATCTGTGGATGACACTGTTATGAGGGGGGGGGGGGATCTGTGGATGACACTGTTATGGGGGGGATCTGTGGATGACACTGTTATGGGGGGGATCTGTGGATGACACTGTTATGGGGGGGGGTCTGTGGATGACACTGTTATGGGGGGGATCTGTGGATGACACTGTTATGGGGGGGGATCTGTGGATGACACTGTTATGGGGGGGATCTGTGGATGACACTTATGGGGGGGATCTGTGGATGACACTGTTATGGGGGGGATCTGTGGATGACACTGTTATGGGGGGGGGATCTGTGGATGACACTGTTATGGGGGGGATCTGTGGATGACACTGTTATGGGGGGGGGGATCTGTGGATGACACTGTTATGGGGGGGGATCTGTGGATGACACTGTTATGGGGGGGGATCTGTGGATGACACTGTTATGGGGGGGGGGATCTGTGGATGACACTGTTATGGGGGGGGGATTTGTGGATGACACTGTTATGGGGGGGATCAGTGGATGACACTGTTATGGGGGGGGATCTGTGGATGACACTGTTATGGGGGGGATCTGTGGATGACACTTATGGGGGGGATCTGTGGATGACACTTATGGGGGGATCTGTGGATGACACTGTTATGGGGGGATCTGTGGATGACACTGTTATGGGGGGGATCTGTGGATGACACTGTTATGGGGGGGATCTGTGGATGACACTGTTATGGGGGGGATCTGTGGAAGACACTGTTATGGGGGGGGGGATCTGTGGAAAACACCATTATGGGGGGATCTGTGGATGACACTGTTATAGAAGGGGGATCTGTGGATGACACAGATCTCCCTCATAGCAGTGTCTTCTACAGATCCCCCTCCCCATAGCAGTGTCTCCCACAGATCCCCCTTCCCATAACAGTGTCATCTACAGATCCCCCACCCCATAACAGTGCCATTCACAGATCCCCCTCCTCATAACAGCCCCGGCCCCGCTGCTCACAGCATTATTCCTTAACCGGCAGTAACTTTTACTTTAAATTACAGCATCTTTATTACCTTACAATGAAGCTCCAGTAACAGACAGAGCGGGCGGCGGCGTAACGTCACTTACTCACGTGACGCACCTGCTCCGCGCACTTTATGAATGAAGCAGGCGGAGCATGCGCGTCACGTGAGTAAGTGACGTTACGCTGCCGCCCGCTCTGCCTGTTACTGGAGCTTCATTGTAAGGTAATAAAGATGCTGTGATTTAAAGTTCAAGGACCCGCAGGCATAGCGCCTGACCGCCCGCATAGCAACGAATCGGCCGATCATTCGATAACGGGATTCGTTGACAACGAATCCCGTTATCGAATATTATCGATAACGTCGATTAATTGTTGCAGTCCTAGATCAGACCCCCAAAAGTTAAAGTCTCAGAGTGGGACAAAAAATTGTTTTACCCCAAAAAATTTCAAGTAAAAAATAAAATAAAATGTCCTTTCCCCAAAATAAAGTAAAAAATTTTTTTTTTAAAGAAAATTGGGGAAAAAAAATAGACATATTAGGTATCGCCGCATCCATATCGACCGGCTTTATAAAAATATGACATGACCTAACCCCTCAGATGAACACCATCAAAAAAATAAAAATAAAAACTGTGCTAAAAAAACCCCACTTTTTTGTCACCTTACATCATTAAAAGTGCAATACCAAGCGATCAAAAAGGCGTATGCCCCCCAAAATAGTACCAATCTAACCGTCACCTCATCCCACAAAAAATAAGCCCCTACCTAAGACAATCGCCCAAAAAATAAAAAAACGAGGGCTCCCGGAATATGGAGACACTAAAACATGATTTTTTTTTTTGTTTCAAAAATGCTGTTATTGTGTAAGACTTTAATAAATAAAAAAAAAGTATACATATTAGGTATCGCCACGTCCGTAAGAACCTGCTGTATAAAAATATCACATGACCTAACCCCTCAGGTGAACACCGTAAAAATAATAATAAAAAGTGTGTCAAAAAAGCCATTTTTTGTCACCTTACATCACAAAAAGTGTAATGCCAAGCGATCAAAAAGTCATATGCACCCTAAAATAGTACCAATAAAACCGTCATCTCATACCGGAAAAAAAATGAGCCCCTACATAAGACAGTCGCCCAAAATATTTAAAGAAACTATGGCTTTCAGAATATGGAGACACTAAAAAAAAATCTTCTTTTTCAAAAATATTTTATTATGCAAAACTGAAACAAACAACCAAATAAAGTAGTCATATTTGGTATTGTCGCGTCCGTAACCTGCTCTATAAAAATACCACATGATCTAACCTGTCAGATGAACATTGTAAATAACAAAAAATAAAAATGGTGCCAAAACAGCTATTTTTTGTTACCTTACCTTGCAAAAAGTGTCATAGAGCATCCAAAAATCTTATGTACCCTAAAATAGTACCAACAAAACTGCCACCTTATCCTGTAGTTTCCAAAATAGGGTCTTTTTTTGGGGAGTTTCTACTCTAGGGGTGCTTCAAATGTGACATGGCAACTTAAAATTATCCCAGTGAAATCTGCCCTCCAAAAACCATATGGCATTCCTTTCCTTCTGCGCCCTGCCGTGTGCCCAAACAGCAGTATCACAAATGGGGTGTTTCTGTAAACTACAGGGTAATAAATATTGAGCTTTTTTTTTTTAAGACAGAGTACGAATACCGATACCAATTACAACAGCGGCGCAGTTGCTGATAGCAATGAGAAAAATTAAAGCTGGGATTTGGTTGCTATGGACAACTGCCTTTGGCTGTGCGGGCATGCTAGGAGTTGGAGTTTTGCAACAGCCGGAGGCACACTGGTCAGGAAACACTGGCATATAAGGAGGGGAATGGGCATATGAAGGGAGAGAATGGGCATATAACAGTGTTTTCCAACCAGCGTGCCTCCAGCTGTTGCAAAAATACAACTCCCAGCATGCCCGGACAGCCTTTGGCCTCATGCACACAACCGTTTTTTTTTTAAGGTCCGCAGGTCCGTGACCGTTTTTTCGTCCGTGGGTCTTCCTTGATTTTTGGAGGATCCACCGACATGAAAAAAAAGTCGTTTTGGTGTCCGCCTGGCCGTGCGGAGCCAAACGGATCCGTCCTGAATTACAATGCAAGTCAATGGGGACGGATCCGTTTGACGTTGACACAATATGGTGCAATTGCAAACGGATCCGTCCCCCATTGACTTTCAATGTAAAGTCAGGAGTCCCTTTTATACCATCGGATCAGAGTTTTCTCCAATCCGATGGTATATTTTAACTTGAAGCGTCCCCATCACCATGGGAACGCCTGTTAGAATATACCATCGGATTTGAGTTAGATCGTGAAACTCAGATCCGACAGTATATTCTAACACAGAGGCGTTCCCATGGTGATGGGGACGCTTCAGGTTAGAATATACTAAAAGAACAGTGTACATGTTGGTGGCCAGTGCGGCCCCCCTCCCTCCCTTGTATTTAACACATTGGTGGCCAGTGGGCCCTCCCTCCCCCTCCTAATTAAAATCTCCCCCCCTATCATTGGTGGCAGCGGAGAGTTCCGATCGGAGTCCCAGTTTAATCGCTGGGGCTCCGATCGGTAACCATGGCAACCAGGACGCTACTGCAGTCCTGGTTGCCATGGCTATTTAGCAATTTTCAGAAGCATTATACTTACCTGCGATGTCTGACCGGCCGGGCGCTCCTCCTACTGGTAAGTGACAGGTCTGTGCTATAAGCAATGCGCCGCATAGACCTTTCACTTACCAGTAGGAGGAGCGCCCGGCCGGTCACAGACATCGCAGCTAAGTATAATGCTTCTAAAAATTGCTAAGTAACCATGGCAACCAGGCCTGCAGTAGCGTCCTGGTTGCCATGGTTACCGATCGGAGCCCCAGCGATTAAACTGGGACTCCGATCGGAACTCTCCGCTGCCACCAATGATAGGGGGGGAGATTTTAATTAGGAGGGGGAGGGAGGGCCCACTGGCCACCAATGAATGGACAGTAATACAGGGGAGGGAGGGGGGCCCACTGGCCACCAATGAATTTAAAACTGGGGAGGGATGGGGGGTGCCCCCTCCTGCCTGGCAGCACCTGATCTCTTACAGGGGGCTATGATACGCACAATTAACCCCTTAGGTGCGTTACCTGAGGGGTTAATTGTGTGGATCACAGCCCCCTGTAAGAGATCGGGTGCTGCCAGGCGGCAGTCATGTACACAGTTCTTAGTATATTCTAACTTGAAGCGTCCCCATCACTATGGGAACGCCTCTGTGTTAGAATATACTGTCGGATCTGAGTTTCCACGAAGTGAAAACTCAGCTCTGAAAAAGCTTTTATGCAGACGGATCTGCGATCCGTCTGTGTGAAAGTAGCCTACGGCCACGGATCACAATCTTGTGTGCATCCGTGTTTTTTCACGGACCCATTGACTTGAATGGGTCCGTGAACCGTTGTCAGTCCAAAAAAAATAGGACAGGTCATATTTTTTTGACGGACAGGAAACACGGATCACGGATGCGTCTGCAAAACGGTGCATTGTCCGATTTTTCCACAGACCCATTGAAAGTCAATGGGTCCGCGAAAAAAAACGGCACAACGGTCGTGTGCATGAGGCCTTTGGCTGTGCAGTTTTGCAACAGCTGGAGGCACACTGGTTGGGGATCACTATTATATGCCCATTCCCCCCCCCCCCCACCTTATTTTATTATTCACTGTTTGTCTGTTTTAACATGAAATGGAGAGAAATTAACTGAATTTCTCCCCCATTTCATGCACCATACCGACCTGGCCTGCTGTAATCCTTCCCATGCAGATGCACCAGAGTACTGGGAGGAAGTGGCTTTAGCTTCCTCCCAGTGCTAGGCAACCGCATGGGACTTGGGAGCCACCGCACAGAAGCCAATGAGCTGGGACACGCTGCCATCCCCACGCTGATCGGCTGGGAGCAGCACCGCCGTCACTCGGAAGACAACATGGGACCCGCAACCCGCACCGCTGATCATCTGGGACCTGCCGCTGCACGGCCATGAGGTATCGGCAACATTTGCACGAGTACAAGTACTCGCAACCCGCACCGCTGATCATCTGGGACCTGCCGCTGCACGGCCATGAGGTATCGGCAACATTTGCACGAGTACAAGTACTCGTGCAAATGTCCGGTATTGGTCCCGATATCGGGACATCCCTAGTAATAACGAATAATCAAAAATTCATATGTACCCAAAAATGGTACCAATACAAACGTCAACTCTCCCTGCAAAAAACGATCGGCAGAAAAAAATAAAATAAATATGGCGTTCAGAAAATGGAGACACAAAAACATATATTTTTTAAATGCTTTATTATGTAAAACTGAAAAAAACAAAGTAGACATATTTGATATCATTGCGTCTGTAACAACCTGCTCTATAAAAATAGCACATGATCTACCCTGTCAGATGAATGTTGTAAAAAAAAATGCCAAAAAAACCTTTTTTGGGTTACCTTGCCTCACAAAAAAACGTAATATAGAGCAATTAAAAATAATATGTTCCCCAAAATAGTACTAATAAAACTGGTCATCTTATCTCCTAGTTTCCAAAATGGGGTCACTTTTTGGGAGTTTCTACTGTAAGGGTGCATCAGGGGGGCTTCAAATGGGACATGGCATCTAAATACCAGTTCAGCTAAATCTGCCTTCCAAAAAACATACGGTGCTCCTTTTCTTCTGCGCTCTGCCGTGTGCCCTTAAATCCATTTATGACAACATGTGGGGTGTTTCTGTAAACCGCAGAATCAGGGTAATAAATATTGAGTTTTGTTTGGCTGTTAACCCTCGATGTGTTAAAGAAAAAAATGGATTAAAATGGAAAATCTGCCAAAAAGTGAAATTTAGAAATGTCATCTCCATTTTCCTTTAATTCTTGTGGAACCCCGAAAGGGTTAACAAAGTTTGTTAAATTTGTTTTGAGTAACTTGAGGGGTGTAGTTTCTACAATGGGGTCATTTATTGGGGGTTTCCACTATGTTAGCCCCGCAAAGCGACTTCAAAACTGAACTGGTCCTTAACCACCTCAGCCCCCAGTGCTTAAACACCCTGAAAGACCAGGCCACTTTTTACACTTCTGACCTACACTACTTTCACCGTTTATTGCTCGGTCATGCAACTTACCACCCAAATGAATTTTACCTCCTTTTCTTCTCACTAATAGAGCTTTCATTTGGTGGTATTTCATTGCTGCTGACATTTTTACTTTTTTTGTTATTAATCGAAATTTAACGATTTTTTTTTGCAAAAAAATGACATTTTTCACTTTCAGTTGTAAAATTTTGCAAAAAAAATGACATCCATATATAAATTTTGCTCTAAATTTATTGTTCTACATGTCTTTGATAAAAAAAAAATGTTTGGGTAAAAAAAAAATGGTTTGGGTAAAAGTTATAGCGTTTACAAACTATGGTACAAAAATGTGAATTTCCGCTTTTTGAAGCAGCTCTGACTTTCTGAGCACCTGTCATGTTTCCTGAGGTTCTACAATGCCCAGACAGTACAAACACCCCACAAATGACCCCCTTTCGGAAAGTACACACCCTAAGGTATTCGCTGATGGGCATAGTGAGTTCATAGAACTTTTTATTTTTTGTCACAAGTTAGCGGAAAATGATGATTTTTTTTTTTTTTTTTTTTTTTCTTACAAAGTCTCATATTCCACTAACTTGTGACAAAAAATAAAAACTTCCATGAACTCACTATGCCCATCACGAAATACCTTGGGGTCTCTTCTTTCCAAAATGGGGTCACTTGTGGGGTAGTTATACTGCCCTGGCATTCTAGGGGCCCAAATGTGTGGTAAGGAGTTTGAAATCAAATTCTGTAAAAACTGACCAGTGAAATCCGAAAGGTGCTCTTTGGAATGTGGGCCCCTTTGCCCACCTAGGCTGCAAAAAAGTGTCACACATCTGGTATCTCCGTATTCAGTAGAAGTTGGGGAATGTGTTTTGGGGTGTCATTTTACATATACCCATGCTGGGTGAGATAAATATCTTGGTCAAATGCCAACTTTGTATAAAAAAATGGGAAAAGTTGTCTTTTGCCAAGATATTTCTCTCACCCAGCATGGGTATATGTAAAAAGACACCCCAAAACACATTCCCCAACTTCTCCTGAATACGGAGATACCAGATGTGTGACACTTTTTTGCAGCCTAGGTGGGCAAAGGGGCCCATATTCCAAAGAGCACCTTTCGGATTTCACTCGTCATTTTTTACAGAATTTGATTTCAAACTCCTTACCACACATTTGGGCCCCTAGAATGCCAGGGCAGTATAACTACCCCACAAGTGACCCCATTTTAGAAAGAAGAGACCCCAAGGTATTCGCTGATGGGCATAGTGAGTTCATGGAAGTTTTTATTTTTTGTCACAAGTTAGTGGAATATGAGACTTTGTATGAAAAAAAAAAAAATCATCATTTTCCACTAACTTGTGACAAAAAATAAAAAATTCTAGGAACTCGCCATGCCCCTCACGGAATACCTTGGGGTGTCTTCTTTCCAAAATAGGGTCACTTGTGGGGTAGTTATACTGCCCTGGCATTTTCCAGGGGCCCTAATGTGTGGTAAGTAGGTAAATGACCAGTGAAATCCAAAAGGTGCTCTTTGGAATATGGGCCCCTTTGCCCACCTAGGCTGCAAAAAAGTGCCACACATGTGGTATCTCCGTACTCAGGAGAAGTTGGGGAATGTGTTTTGGGGTGTCTTTTTACATATACCCATGCTGGGTGAGATAAATATCTTGGCAAAAGACAACTTTTCCCATTTTTTTATACAAAGTTGGCATTTGACCAAGATATTTATCTCACCCAGCATGGGTATATGTAAAATGACACCCCAAAACACATTCCCCGCCTTCTCCTGAGTACGGAGATACCAGATGTGTGACACTTTTTTGCAGCCTAGGTGGGCAAAGGGGCCCATATTCCAAAGAGCACCTTTCGGATTTCACTCGTCATTTTTTACAGAATTTGATTTCAAACTCCTTACCACACATTTGGGCCCCTAAAATACCAGGGCATTATACCTACCCCAGAAGTGACCCCATTTTGGAAAGAATAGACCCCAAGGTATTCGCTGATGGGCATAGTGAGTTCATGGAAGTTTTTATTTTTTGTCACAAGTTAGTGGAATATGAGACTTTGTATGAAAAAAAAAAAAAAAAAAAAATCATCATTTTCCACTAACTTGTGACAAAAAATAAAAAATTCTAGGAACTCGCCATGCCCCTCACGGAATACCTTGGGGTGTCTTCTTTCCAAAATGGGGTCACTTGTGGGGTAGTTATACTGCCCTGGCATTTTCCAGGGGCCCTAATGTGTGGTAAGTAGGTAAATGACCAGTGAAATCCGAAAGGTGCTCTTTGGAATATGGGCCCCTTTGCCCACCTAGGCTGCAAAAAAGTGTCACACATCTGGTATCTCCGTACTCGGGAGAAGTTGGGGAATGTGTTTTGGGGTGTCTTTTTACATATACCCATGCTGGGTGAGAGAAATATCTTGGCAAAAGACAACTTTTCCCATTTTCTTATACAAAGTTGGCATTTGACCAAGATATTTATCTCACCCAGCATGGGTATATGTAAAATGACACCCCAAAACACATTCCCCAACTTCTCCTGAGTACGGCGATACCAGATGTGTGACACTTTTTTGCAGCCTAGATGCGCAAAGGGGCCCAAATTCCTTTTAGGAGGGCATTTTTAGACATTTGGATACCAGACTTCTTCTCACGCTTTGGGGCCCCTAGAATGCCAGGGCAGTATAAATACCCCACATGTGACCCCATTTTGGAAAGAAGACACCCCAAGGTATTCAATGAGGGGCATGGCGAGTTCATAGAAATTTTTTTTTTTTTGGCACAAGTTAGCGGAAATTGATATTTTTTATTTTTTTCTCACAAAGTCTCCCGTTCCGCTAACTTGGGACAAAAATTTCAATCTTTCATGGACTCAATATGCCCCTCACGGAATACCTGGGGGTGTCTTCTTTCCGAAATGGGGTCACATGTGGGGTATTTATACTGCCCTGGCATTCTAGGGGCCCTAAAGCGTGAGAAGAAGTCTGGAATATAAATGTCTAAAAAATTTTACGCATTTGGATTCCGTGAGGGGTATGGTGAGTTCATGTGAGATTTAATTTTTTGTCACAAGTTAGTGGAATATGAGACTTTGTAAGAAAAAAAAATAATAATTCCGCTAACTTGGGCCAAACAAATGTCTGAATGGAGCCTTACAGGGGGGTGATCAATGACAGGGGGGTGATCAATGACAGGGGGGTTGATCAATGACAGGGGGTTGATCAATGACAGGGGGGTGATCAATGACAGGGGGGTGATCAATGACAGGGGGGGTGATCAATGACAGGGGGGGTGATCAATGACAGGGGGGGTGATCAATGACAGGGGGGGTGATCAATGACAGGGGTGGTGATCAGGGAGTCTATATGGGGTGATAACCACAGTCATTGATCACGCCCGTGTAAGGCTTCATTCAGACGTCCGGATGCGTTTTGCGGATCCGATCCATCTATCAGTGGATCCGTAAAAATCATGCGGACGTCTGAATGGAGCTTTACAGGGGGGTGATCAATGACAGGGGGGTAATCAATGACAGGGGGGTGATCAGGGAGTCTATATGGGGTGATCACCACAGTCATTGATCATGCCCCTGTAAGGCTTCATTCAGACGTCCGGATGCGTTTTGCGGATCCGATCCATCTATCAGTGGATCCGTAAAAATCATGCGGACGTCTGAATGGAGCTTTACAGGGGGGTAATCAATGACAGGGGGGTGATCAGGGAGTCTATATGGGGTGATAACCACAGTCATTGATCATGCCCCTGTAAGGCTTCATTCAGACGTCCGGATGCGTTTTGCGGATCCGATCCATCTATCAGTGGATCCGTAAAAATCATGCGGACGTCTGAATGGAGCTTTACAGGGGGGTGATCAATGACAGGGGGGTGATCAGGGAGTCTCTATATGGGGTGATCACCACAGTCATTGATCATGCCCCTGTAAGGCTTCATTCAGACGTCCGGATGCGTTTTGCGGATCCGATCCATCTATCAGTGGATCCGTAAAAATCATGCGGACGTCTGAATGGAGCTTTACAGGGGGGTAATCAATGACAGGGGGGTGATCAGGGAGTCTATATGGGGTGATAACCACAGTCATTGATCATGCCCCTGTAAGGCTTCATTCAGACGTCCGGATGCGTTTTGCGGATCCGATCCATCTATCAGTGGATCCGTAAAAATCATGCGGACGTCTGAATGGAGCTTTACAGGAGGGTAATCAATGACAGGGGGGTGATCAATGACAGGGGGGTGATCAGGGAGTCTATATGGGGTGATAACCACAGTCATTGATCATGCCCCTGTAAGGCTTCATTCAGACGTCCGGATGCGTTTTGCGGATCCGATCCATCTATCAGTGGATCCGTAAAAATCATGCGGACGTCTGAATGGAGCTTTACAGGGGGGTAATCAATGACAGGGGGGTGATCAATGACAGGGGGGTGATCAGGGAGTCTATATGGGGTGATAACCACAGTCATTGATCATGCCCCTGTAAGGCCTCTTTCACACGACCGTTGTGTGCACCCGTGGCCGTTGTGCCGTTTTCCGTTTTTTTTCGCGGACCCCATGACTTTCAATGGGTCCGTGGAAAAAACGGAAAATGCACCGTTTTGCAGCCGCATCCGAGATCCGTGTTTCCTGGCCGTGAAAAAAATATGACCTGTCCTATTTTTTTCACGGCCAACGGTTCACGGACCCATTCAAGTCAATGGGTCCGTGAAAGAACACGGATGCACACAAGATTGGCATCCGTGTCCGTGATCTGTGGCCGTAGGTTAGTTTTTATACAGACGGATCCGAAGATCCGTCTGCATAAAAGCTTTTTCATAGCTGAGTTTTCACTTCGTGAAAACTCTGAACCGACAGTATATTCTAACACAGAAGCGTTCCCATGGTGATGGGGACGCTTCTAGTAAGAATACACTACAAACTGTGTACAAGACTGCCCCCTGCTGCCTGGCAGCACCCTATCTCTTACAGGGGGCCGTGATCAGCACAATTAACCCCTTCAGGTGCGGCACCTGAATGGGTTAATTGTACTCTCATATCCCCTGTAAGAGATCAGGGCTGCCAGGCAGCAGGGGGCAGACCCTCCCCCCCTCGAATATCATTGGTGGCCAGTGCGGCCCCCCCCCCTCTATTGTAATTATTCGTTGGTGGCACAGTGTGCGCCCCCCCCCCCCTCCCTCTATTGTAATAATTCGTTGGTGGCACAGTGTGCGCCCCCCCCCTCTCTCCCTCTATTGTAATAAATCGTTGGTGGCACAGTGTGCGCCCCCCCCCCCTCTCTATTGTAATAATTCGTTGGTGGCACAGTGTGCGCCCCCCATCGGCCCCCCCTCCCTCTATAGCATTAACAACATTGGTGGCCAGTGTGCGGCCTCCCATCTCCCCCCCCCCCCCCCCCCCCATCATTGGTGGCAGCGGAGTTCCGATCGGAGTCCCAGTTTAATCGCTGGGGCTCCGATCGGTAACCATGGCAACCAGGACTGTTGCCATGGTTACTTAGCAATAGTACAATAGTAGAAGATTCATACTTACCTGCTGCTGGCTGCTGCTGCGATGTTCGTGTCCGGCCGGGAGCTCCACCTACTGGTAAGTGACAGGGTCTGTGCGGCGCATTGCTAAATGAACTGTCACTTACCAGTAGGAGGAGCTCCCGGCCGGACACGCACATCGCAGCTCCCAGGTAAGTATTAATCTTTTACTATTGTACTATTGCTAGAACTCCGCTGCCACCAATGATGGGGGGGGGGGGGGGAGATGGGAGGCCGCACACTGGCCACCAATGTTGTTAATGCTATAGAGGGAGGGGGGGCCGATGGGGGGCGCACACTGTGCCACCAACGATTTATTACAATAGAGGGAGGAAGGGGGGGGGGCGGGGTGGCGCACACTGTGCCACCAACGAATTATTACAATAGAGGGAGGAAGGGAGGGGGCCGCACTGGCCACCAATGATATTCAAACTGGGGAGGGGGGGGTCTGCCCCCTGCTGCCTGGCAGCCCTGATCTCTTACAGGGGTATATGATAGTACAATTAACCCCTTCAGGTGCGGCACCTGAGGGGTTAATTGTGCTGATCACGGCCCCCTGTAAGAGATCGGATACTGCTAGGCAGCAGGGGGCAGTCATGTAAACAGTTTGTAGTATATTCTAACTAGAAGCGTCCCCATCACCATGGGAACGCCTCTGTGTTAGAATATACTGTCGGAAATGAGGTTTCACGATCTAACTCATATCCGACAGTATATTCTAACATAGAGGCGTTCCCATGGTGATGGGGACGCTTCAAGTTAAAATATACCATCGGATTGGAGAAAACTCCGATCCGATGGTATAAAAGGGACTCCAGACTTTACATTGAAAGTCAATGGGGACGGATCCGTTTGAAATGGCACCATATTGTGTCAACATCAAACGGATCCGTCCCCATTGACTTGCATTGTAATTCAGGACGGATCCGTTCGCACGGCCAGGCGGACACCAAAACGACTTTTTTTTCATGTCCGTGGATCCTCCAAAAATCAAGGAAGACCCACGGACGAAAAAACGGTCACGGAAAAACGGGACCCCGTTTTGCGGACCGTGAAAATATACTGTCGTGTGCAATAAGCCTAAGGCTTCATTCAGACGTCCGGATGCGTTTTGCGGATCCGATCCATCTATCAGTGGATCCGTAAAAATCATGCGGACATCTGAATGGAGCTTTACAGGGGGTTGATCAATGACAGGGGGGTAATCAATGACAGGGGGGTGATCAGGGAGTCTATATGGGGTGATCAGGGGCTAATAAGGGGTTAATAAGTGACGGGGGGGGGTGTAGTGTAGTGTAGTGGTGCTTGGTGGGACTTTACTGAGCTACCTGTGTCCTCTGGTGGTCGATCCAAACAAATGGGACCACCAGAGGACCAGGTAGCAGGTATATTAGACGCTGTTATCAAAACAGCGTCTAATATACCTGTTAGGGGTTAAAAAAAACACATCTCCAGCCTGCCAGCGAACGATCGCCGCTGGCAGGCTGGAGATCAACTCTCTTACCTTCCGTTCCTGTGAGCGCGCGCACCTGTGTGCGCGCGTTCACAGGAAATCTCGCGTCTCGCGAGAGGACGCGCCGGCGCGTCCAGGAGGAATGAATCAACCACCTCCAGGACGCGTCTGTGCGTACAGCGGTCCGGAGGTGGTTAAAAAGTGGATTTTGGAAATTTTCTTAAACATTTTAAGAATTGCTTCTAAAATTCTAAGCCTTCTAACGTCCTAAAAAAATAAAATGACATTAACAAAATGATGCCAACATAAATTAGACATATGGGGAATGTTAAGTAATAAATATTTTATGAGGTATCACTTTCTGTTTTGAAATCTGAGAAATTGAAATTTTGAAAATAGCGGATTTTTCTAAATTTTTGGTAAATTTGGGATTATTTTATAAATAAAAAGGTGAAATATATTGACTCAAATTTACCACTGTCATGAAGTACAATGTGTCACGAGAAAACAATCTCTGAATGGCTTGGTTAAGTAAAAGCATTCCAAAGTTAATAATACCACATAGTGACACGTCAGATTTGAAAAATTAGGCTATGTCAGGAAGGGGGTAAATGGCCCGGATGTGAAATGGTTAAGGTGAAAAATGGCAGGGTCCTGAAGGGGTTAAAGTTACGGCTCTTGGAAGGTGGTGACAAACGTTTCAATGGGAAAAACTGCACTGCACGAATCAAACATGACGGAATCTGTGATGTAAGCACAGCCATAGACTGCCACTGGTGGAGGTCATACCACTACAAAGGTAACGTCACTGTGACCACATGGGACTGACAGATAATGGTGGTAGGTGACAGAAGACACAGGGTGAGGTCACATGCACTTCCAAGGTTTAGCGGAGGGACCAACATGTGGTTTTATTGCAAATTGGTGCCATTTTACAATGCCTGGTTTTGGTTGTGCTGTTCTTTCAAGTAAAACGTGTTAAACTACAGAAACTGTGAGAAATAGTCGTAAAACCGCATGCTGCTTGGCGTTTGTCGTCGAACATCTGCTCAAAAACATTCCTCATTCTCAGAAAAAAAATAAACCTTGAGATATACTTACCTATTGAACTCTTAGGATAAGAGCAAACTGTCTAAGCCGCCCATGACAGAAATCCTACCCACATGCAAAAATGTGCGACCAATGGCCAATGCCAGGTTTTGGTCGTGTGCGACATCCAGGCCGTCTTATCTTACCCCTTAGGCCAATGTCAAACAAGCATATTAAATGCGAGAGGTACAGTCCATGGGGGAGATTTATCAAACTGGTGTAAAACTGGCTTAGTTGGCCATAGCAACCAGATTCCAACTTTAATTTTTTTACAGCTCCTTTGGAAATTGAAAGGTGGCATCTGATTGGTTGGTATGGGCAACTAAGCCAGGTCTACTTCACTCCATTTTGATCAATCTCCCCCCATGTGTCAGAGGGATTTTCCACCCTGAATGCTGTTCCTATAACATGGACCCGTGGCATTATAATGATTTATATGTTTCTGTCTGACCTCAACTCTGGGGATTTGCACTGAAGGCATTATGTGAGCACAATTCATTAAATAAAAACCACGAAAATGCCGCGGGTCCATGTCACAGAAGCAGCATTCAGGACGGGAAATATCTGACATGCGGAGCGTACTTCTCACACTGAATACGCTTGGTCTTGAGGGCTGTTCACACAGGATTTTTGTGAATAGCCACATTTCTGTTTTTCACCGACGTGTGCTGTCCACATTTTCTGCGGACAGCACACGTACCCATTGATTTAAATGTGTCTGTTCACATTTCAGTATTTTTTTTTACTGAACGTGGGTCAATAGAAAAAAATTTATAAATCACGGTGACATGCACTACTTTGAACCGTGATGCGGACAAAGCACGCCCATAGAAATCTATGGGTCTGTGTAAATCATGGAACACCGCGGATGGCATCCTTGGTGCGTCCGTTTTTCACTGAAGACTGA
The DNA here is from genome assembly GCF_905171765.1 of Bufo bufo. Lineage (NCBI taxonomy): Eukaryota > Metazoa > Chordata > Amphibia > Anura > Bufonidae > Bufo > Bufo bufo. The sequence continues at coordinate 122,737,498 of NC_053391.1, forward strand.
TAGGAGATTCTTTGGAAATTAATTTTCAGGTGAGCAACGTCAGTGAATTACGGATGACACGCAGAGGGTAAAAACAGACACACGACCAACCACGGATGAAACACGCAAGTTTTTTTTCACAGACGTGTCACTGACACGGAGATGTGGACGAGGCCCAGGGCCGGATTAACGTAGGGGCTGATGGAGCTGCAGCTCCAGGCCCCTACCATAAAATAGGCCCATCCCCAGCCAAAAGGCCGTCGGGAGGGTTAAAAGTCCTCTGTTGTACACAGCGCAGCGTCACACAGCACAGACAATGCAGAGACGCTCACCTCACGCTGGCAGCAGGGAGGAGCCTGAGGGAGGGACTCGGGAGGAGCGTAATATGATCCTAGAGTGGAAGCTGCTTCTGCCAGCCCCACCCCTCCCCGCCCACCAACCATTCAGAGCTGAGGCAAGGCAAGCCCTAGCAGCTCTGAGTAGTACAGGGAGTCTTCACAGGTCCTGTAAGGGAAGTGCACAGTGTAAAGTGTAGTTCCCAGGTTAGAACAGTGCATCTGCCAGGACCTGTGATGACATCATCTTCAGCATCACAGGTCCTGCAGAATCTAGCAAAGGAACTGCACCAAAAATGGTGTAGTTCCTAGGTTTGAAAGGTACATCTGCCAGGACCTGTGATGACATCATCACAGGTCCTTCAACCCCTAACAGCAAGTATTAGAAGTTCACAAGCAGCTCTGCATTGATCCATACAGACTGGAATGGAGTGGTAAGAGGAGGTCCTCCACTTTTCATCATTTACCCCCCCCCCCTCCATGCCCTGTTTTTACTCATTGCTCACTCATGTATAATACTTCAGACAGTTACAGTGACCACTACCTCATGTACCTCACACACAGTGACTATAATGCATAACTGACCACATATTTCTATAAACACTGCATCTACAGTATTATACCTTGTATGCCTCACATCTATATATATATATATATATATATATATATATATATATATATATACATACATACACTGCATATATTAAACAGTATTATAGATGTAATATGTACAGATATATAATATATATTGCAGTGTACTGATATGTGAGGTACAAGGTATAATATATGCAGTGTGTATAGATATATTGTATATACAGCAGTGTACTGATATGTTAGGTACGAGGTATAATAGATGGTGTGTACAGGTATATTGTATATACAGTATTGGATTGATATGTGAGGTACGAGCTGTAATTTATACCTCATATATCAGTACACTGCTGTATATACTATATACCTGAACACACTGCATATATTATACCACGTTCCTCACATATCAGTACACTGCTGTATACACTATACATCTGTACACACTGTATCTATTATGCCTCTTTTGTGTGCCAGGCCTGTTTTGTAATCCCAATCCGGCCCTGATGGCATAAATTATAAAACAGCAGCGAACATAGTTCATGGAACAAAGAGAGAGGCCTGGAATGGGTAGTGGGAGGGGCTATAAAAGGGGAATGGGGGCCCAATTTAGATTCTTGCTATGGGGCCCAGTGATTTCTATGGCCTTTGACAGGAGCAGAGAGATAAGAGAAGTGACAGATGACACAGAGTTTAGATTACAGTTTGAATTAACCCTTTAGGATCAAATTGGCTTCTCAGGAGATATATATATGTTAAAGGCATCTCATTCAGTAGCTATATAACTAAGGGTGGGTTCACATCTCCTTTATGGATTCCGTTAAGTGGGGACTATTTTATTATCAGCCAGTGACTGTGTTACTGTAATACTGTTATCAATTCAGCACATAGTTTTCCCTGTGCATTCACATTTCACTTCACTTGGTTCGTTGTACTACTGTCAGTGTCAGACAGCTCCTGAGTCCTCCTGTCCGGCGTCAGCCTCAGCTTCCCTTCACTATCACTATAATCAATCACTCTTCCTGATCCGGACTCACTCATAGAGAGCTGAAGAGCCGACTGAGTCAGCAGCAGCAAGTGAATCGGATGGATAGCATCTGCGCATGCGCACCGGCACCTAGAGTCTTCGGTTCACTTGCGAGTCAGCTCAGCAGTCAGTGACTCAGCAAGTGAACCGAGATCCGATTCATCTGAAAGATCCGAACTTCCCATCACTACTGAGGTCATATCCGGCGGGTCGCGCCATTACAGGAACAGCACCAGCTGCTCTGACGTCCTGCCGCCGGATATACGTCACAGGATATCCGGCGGCAGGACGTCAGAGCAGCTGGTGCGGTTCCTGTAATGCCGGCCCGCCGGATAGGACCTCAGTGCGCCCGCGGTTATCCCTCCTGCACGCTGCGCTGTGTACAACCTGCTTAGCAGTTTCGACCAGCACATGGCCCACAGCGCTCAGCCACACCAGCCCGTGAGACAGCAGGAGGTTCTGGAGCAGAACAGGTATCAGATAAACTCATCCAGTTGGAAGGGAGGGCAATCATAGTGCTGTTATGATTTATGGACACAGCTCTCAGCATGCTTAGCCAGCCTTCTATCTGGCTGTTTCTGAGCCTGTGGACTGTGACTCTCAAGAAGCACAGCCAGATAGAAGGCTGGCTAAGCATGCTGAGAGCTGTGTCCATAAATCATAACAGCACTATGAAAATTACTGACTGGCTAAGCATGCTGAGAGCTCAGTCTAATCAACATAACACATAAAGAAATTACTGTTTCTAGCTGCTAGTCCACAGTCCACAGCAGCTAGAAACAGTAATTTCTTTAAAGGGATTCTGTCACCAGGTTTGACCCCGGTCAGCTAAAAATATGCTGATGTTCAGGGCGTCTTCACGATTCCTAATGTGGGCTTATAAATGTCATCTGTGGGCTTATTTAGCTAAAAAACAGCTATTACTAACCTGTCAGTCAAACAAATAAGGTGCCCAAGGGGATGTTAATGGGTGCAAGATGCCCGCCGCACCCACCGCCGTTCGTGCCCAGCGCCGCCTTTCCGGACTTCTGCACCGCCTCCTAATCCTCTGTGCCGCCTCTCGCTCTCCCTCCCTCCCCCCTCCTTCTGCTGTAAGATCTCGCGCTTGCGCACAGGGCTCTGCCTGATGCGCCTGTGCAGACTTCTCCATTTGGCTTCTTACAGCGAAGTGCGCATGCGCCGGCACTTCGCTCAACCCCTGTATGCGCGAGATCTTACAGCAGGAGGAGGGGGGAGGGAGGGAGAGCGAGAGGCGGCACAGAGGATTAGGAGGCGGTGCAGAAGTCTGGAAAGGCGGCGCTGGGCACGAACGGCGGCGGGTGCGGACGGCACCTTGCATCCATTAACATCCCCTTGGGCACCTTATTTGTTTGACTGACAGGTTAGTAAAAGCTGTTTTTTAGCTAAATAAGCCCACAGATGACATTTATAAGCCCACATTAGGAATCGTGAAGACTCCCTGAACATCAGCATATGTTTAGCTGACAGGGGTGAAACCTTTAATGTGTTATGTTATTTAGACACAGCTCTCAGCATGCTTAGCCAGCCTTCTATCTGACTGGCTAAGCATGCTGAGTGCTGTGTCCATAAATCATAACACAGCTCTATGAAAATTACTGTTTCTAGCTGCTATTGTCCACAGCAGCTAGAAAACAGTAATCTTCATAGTCATGTTAAATGATCACTATAGTGTCAGGAAAACAAAGCGGTTTTCCTGACACTATAGTGCCCTGAGGGTGCCCCCACCCTCAGGGTCCCCCTCCCGTGGTCCCCCTCCATGTTGCCAAGATAGACGCCAAATGAAGGGGTAGTTGCAGGAACAAAATACTTTAATGGTATCGATAAAATATATATGTAATTAAGACACTGAGTGCAGTTCCATAAAAAGGCCCAGCAAAATCCTCAGCACCAGGCCCATGATGCTCTTAATCCGGCCCTGACGAGGCCTAAATCTGATATGGATCCTGCTGCAAAAACCACTGTGCACGAGCCTCCTAATGTTTTCAAACAAGCCGTGGCTGCTCATCGCAATAAACGGTGGCTGCAGGAACGGTGGTCTCTAGTGTTCAGCGAACTTGTGTTTTAAGTTCGGTGTCTAAAGTTCGAGTTCAGATTATCGAAGTATCCCGTTATGGATTCTAAATTCCGTTATGGTCCGTGGTAGCAGAATCCATAACGGGATTCTTCGATAACCCGAACTTTAGACGCCGAACTTAAAACTCTAGTGGTCTCCACTCTGAGGTGCATTATCCATGCCAAACAACGCCATGTGAACAGCCTCTTACAGGTTTTAGAAGCGTCTCTGAACTCTCACCCAGCCTTGGAAGACAACCCCTGTTGTACATATAGACATGTATATGCCCCAAATCTGTGGAACAGTAAACCCCCCCCCCCCCATGTGTAATAGCAGTAGACCATAATTAATAAAACCATATAACAAATTTAAATTATCTTATCACCAGAGGCACATGTATATATAAAATATATATAAATTATATCTTCCTCAGCTGGGACTCGAACCCGTGTCCTACTATGTCCGCTGCCTTGTGCTCCGTAGCACCGCCTCCCTACTGCCCCCGTCTGACAGAAGCGGCCGCTGACAGCCTAGTGTACAAACGAAGCCATTTAGTCCGTGCGTTGCCCCTGCCCTTCCCCCTCCCGCCATGGCCCCTCACCTCAGCTGCTCTCAGCGAGTCTAATAGCGCGGAGGTGATTCCATGGCGCGCTGGGGACTCCGTCTGTCCCGGCGACCACATGTCCACCGATGTGACGTATGATGGAAGCGTGCCCGACCGTGTGATAACCGTACGCTTACTATACGGTCGTTGCTCCCCTCATATAATGTAAATCATGTACCTCACAACCGCGGCAAATCTACATGTACGTGATATATCGCCGTGTGTGTACGAGGTGCAGGTGCCGTACACATCAGCCAGTATAACGACGGCTTTTATACATTCACTATTATGTAAAAGCTGAATAAAAATTCAGGCGCTGAAAGCACTTTCCGTGTGGAAAAGCCGCTCATTGCCGAGGGAACATGTCGGGATGCGGTCGGCCTGCGCCGCCGGGGCTCCTGGTAGTGACAGAGGGCCGCCTAGCGAGCGAGCAGCAGGCGGGAGAGATGGAAGCCAGTTCCCCCGTTAAAATGGGCGGTTTGTGAGCCAAGCGAAGCCGGGGAGGCCCCGCTCCGTGGCGGCAGAGGGTGGGTGTGGAAGTCCGCTCCGTGTTTTGCTCTTGCTCCCTCCCTCCTTTCCTTTCCCCCTCCTCCGCCGCTTGCTCCTGAACTCCAGCCCCCTCTCTATCAGCCTCTCACTCCGTCTCAATATGTCTCAAGATGGCGGCCAATGCGGGATCGATGTTTCAATATTGGAAGCGCTTTGATTTACAGCAGCTGCAGGTCAGCTCCGTTTTCTTACTTCCTCTCCTCCGCCACCCTCTCCCGCTCCCTCCCCGCCTTCTATCCGTCCGCTCCGCTCCCCTCTGCACCGTCCCTGAGCAGGGCAAAACCGCCGCTTTCCTGCCCGCTCTCATTGATAACGTTTTATCAGAAATTGATCCTCTTTGTTCAATTCATCGATCAGCCAAGATGGCGCCGGCTCTGTGGCGCCGCTCTCCCTCTCTTCCTGCTCCCTCTCCTGTGCCCGCACCGGGACACTTCTGCCCGCTTTCCAGCCTTAAATTCTCTCGCCTCTTGTTAGAGCTTCTTCAAGTTTATTTTTTTTTATTGGACTTTTTTTTTCCAGCTTCTTTTATTGAACTTGCCTCCTCCGCTGGTTGTTGTGCATGATGATGCTGGTGGCGCTGTGGTGCCAGGCTGCGCTCCTCACCCCTCCCCTCTCCATACACACAGACACAGCTCCTTCCCTCCTCATTCCTCCTCATTGCTCCTGCTCCTCTCACTAATCCTTCTCGGCCAAACTTTTTATTTTTTATTAAATAGACAAAACCTTTTCGTTCTTCTCAGCCGCCTGTGTGACTTCTTGTCGGCGGCCTGGCTTCTTTCTCTGGGGTTCTGCACCTTCTGGACCTGACAGAACTTTAGCCTTGAAGATGTTTTGTCTTTACTGTTCCGAATGTATTTTGTGAGGTGTTTTGTGTTTTCTTACGGATTATTAATACATTTTGGGACGCATTATGTTATATTTATGAGGTAAAAGTGTGAAGGAATTATGTGCCAGCCATACATGGGGCAATTGTATTATTTCTGACAGAAATTCGGTCAGAATTACCTCATGTGACGTAACGATCCGGTCAGGGTTTTTATTCCTGTGAGTCAGGGTTTTATTACTTTTTATTCACTAATTGTTCTTTGATTTTTATATATTTTTATTTTAATTACTATTTTACTAAAAATTTTCCCTGTGTATGGTAGCCGTATCTCGACGTAGCTAGTCGTAGAATTTTATTTTGCTGTGCTCGTGTTTAGTCGCCGTTTTCTGACCTATGGGTTTCATTTTAGATTGAAGGTAAACTTCAAGAGTAGAACGTGTACATCTGTGAGACGTTTTCTTGATGATTCAGTGGCTTTTATACATTGGGTTTGCATACTTTATAAAGCAGACAGTTTCCTTCCATTCATCCCTTGAAGTCTGTATACCGTATAGTGTCTGTGATATAGTCTTATTACACCCCTGTATTTCGTGTGTTTTTCCTGTGCGGTTTGCTGTCGTGACGTTGTGCTTGTTTATTACGGCGCTTTGAATTGATGTGGTCATTTTTATACCTTCACGAGCTAGAATAGTATTGGGGGGCTTCATCAGAATCAACTTGCTTTTTGGGGTTTGTATTTCCAGCCTCCTTCCATATGGTACTGTAGAGGCTAAAATGGAGGTGGTGTATGCAAATCTGCGATGACCCAATTTAGAAGGCTGCTGGTCCTGTGAGATATTGGTGTAGTCGGTGCTTACTGTGGCTAGCCAGGAATTTAACCCATGAGGCGTCACAGAATGGCCTATCGTCTCCTTGGGGGTACTGTGGCCTTGAAAACCCTTTCATGGCTTTCCAGTTTACGGTTCACTTGTCTTCATGAAATAACCAAGAAGCGCAGTTCTTCGAAGAGCCTGGAAATCTATTTATTACAAGAAATTAAATTTTACATAAAATTAAGACATGAGGATATACTTTATTATTTTATTTATTATTTTTTTTTCCTCCTTCCTTTGAGTGGTTCACGTTTTGCATAGATTTGCATGCAATTATAAGGCTTCAGAAGTGTCTATCTGTAACACTTTCATGTGCCGGGAAGAGCGTGGATGTGTCGGTGCAGATTTTAGCAATGCTCGAAAGTTGTGTGGGTATTTGTCATTTTTCTCCAGGAGTAGCTTTTGCTTAATGTGCCTGTCAGTAACCATATAAAAGGCTCAGTCTCAAAGTAGAGATCTTTGCTGTGGAGTCATGGTTAAGATCAATAGACATTCACATGAACTTACGGGGGGCAGTAAAAATATTATTGATTGCCTGTATAGATTTTTTTTTTTTTTTTTCTCTGGCAGTTTTTAGAAGCAATGACTGCTTGCCTGTGTGTGCTTATACAGTCTATATGAAAATAAAGAAGCCTAAATTTTAGTTCATTTTTATAAGAATGTAACCTTTTGAGGTACGTCGCTCGTGATTTGTAGTTTGTCCATTTCCATAGGATTGTTTGACTTGTGAATTTTCTGCTCTCTAAATAAAATTGCTATTGTACCATGGCCTGGTAGATTCCTTTTCCTAAGTAACAAAGGGGTCCAGACATAAATTATGCATTCTTTAAATTGCAGAATATTTTTTTTTTTCTGCTGTGGTGTGGGTGAGATAAAGGCATGGTATGTAACTCCACATAGACTTCCTCCCCCCCCAAAAAAAGCTAAACTTGAAGGAATATAAAATAAAAATGTGTGAGGGTTAAACTAAGCAATGTCTATAAATCGGAGATTTGTACATGATTTTTGGTAGGCAGGAGACTATTTTGAGGACGCCACAAAAATTGTTCTTTGTGCACAGAACAAAGATCATTGTTTTCTCTTTTGTTAAAATGAAACTCATTAATCATCGCCTGAATGTACAAGGTGAAGGTCCTTGAATTCGTATGATCACGTTGGTCTGCACGGTTTGTAGGGGGGGGGAAAAAAAGGCAATCAAACAGCACTCAGAAAGGATCAAAAGTTCAGAACACTTTGCCACCAATTCATTACAGTTTCAGCAAATTAAACACAAATTAGGGAGTTCTGAATATTCAAATTCTTTTATATGAACAAAGATTAGCTTTGTTTCTCCTCTGTCAAGGATATAGTGATAGTGGTGGGTTTCGCAGTAGTAATTTCCCTTCTGTAAATATTGTCTGAATGGTTTTACAAGAAGAAAGGCTTTATCAAATGTGTTCTGTTCACTCCATATAATAGATCCTTGGAGTACCTGGTGGAATACTTCACAATCAGATCCAGATGCTGATTTCCCAGATTGTAGGCTATTACGTTTCTGTAAATGTGAGAGGTTTCTCTTTGTTTGGTGCTATTTTTGGAAATGTAATTTTGTGTGCGCTTGTAATAATTTCTTTATTAGCATCTAGTTCTGTTGAAAATTCCTACTTCCTTGCAGGTCAGTGACGTCAGTCTGATTTGTATGGACGGATTATGGCTGAATTCACACAAGGCAGATTTGTTTTCTGCAACTAAAAATCAGTTCCAAAATGTGGGTTGTTTTGGTAGAAAGCACATGGATTTGGAAACCGTAAGGCCCCTTTTACACAAGTGAGTTTTCCGCGCGGGCGCAATGCATGATGTGAACGCATTGCGCCGGCACTGAATCCGGACCCATTCATTTCAATGGGTCTGTGTACATGAGCGTTGTTTTTCACGTATCACTTGTGCGTTGCGTGAAAATTGCAGCATTTTCTATATGGTGCGAGTTTTCCTGAATGCATCCGGACCTAATCCGTATAGTTCGTGTGCAAGAGGCCTAACAGTCCTTCATATGATAACACAAAGTGGAATTGCTATATAGGCATTGTCATAACTCAGTATTTTGTCAGAATACATTTTTAATATTTGTAGATTGTGTTATACAAAAGCGATATCATACAAGACACTTAAAGCGGTTGTCCAAGTTTAAAAAAAAAATGGCAGGGAAGGTGTTAAAATAATATAGCAAGTTATATTTTCTAGTTTAATTACCCTTTGCTCCAGCACCACCACTCCAATCCTTACATGATTACAAACAACTGAGAGGTGTGCTTACACCACATATAACTGCTGCAGCCAATTAGTGGTTGCTTACTGTACTGTTGAAGCCAGTGATTGGCTACAGCATTTACTTTCAGTATACAAGCACGTCATGGCTGCAGTGGTGGGGAGGATCGGCATGGCGGTCCTGGTGCAGAAGGTGTTTGAACTGGTAAGTATAACTTGATTTAACACATTCCCTGACAGTTTACTTTTTATTTATTTTTACAGCCTCATTAAGGCCTCTTTCACACGGGCGAGATTTCCGCGCGGGTGCAATGCGTGAGGTGAACGCATTGCACCCGCACTGAATCCGGACCCATTCATTTCTATGGGACTGTGCACATGAGCGGTGATTTTAATGCATCACTTGTGCGTTGCGTGAAAATCGCAGCATGCTCTATTTTGTGCATTTTTCACGCAACGCAGTCCCCATAGAAGTGAATGGGGCTGCGTGAAAATCGCAAGCAAATGCGGATGCGGTGCGATTTTCACGCATGGTTGCTAGGAGACTATCGGGATGGGGACCCGATCATTATTATTTTCCCTTATAACATTGTTATAAGGGAAAATAATAGCATTCTGAATTAAGAATGCTAAGTAAAATAGTGATGGAGGGGTTAAAAAAATAATATTTTTTTTTTTAACTCCCCTTAATCCACTTGTTCGCACAGCCCGGCTTCTCTTCTTCTTCTTTGAGGAAAAGGACCTGTGGCTCATCACATGGTCCGTCACATGATCCATCACCATGGTGATGCCGATTTTTCTCACGTGCGTGCAAAACGCATCATAATGTTTTGCACTCGCGCAGAAAAATTGCGCATTTTCCCGCGGTGTACCCGCATCTTATCCGGCACAAATCTGTGACGCCCGTGTGAAAGAGGCTTAAGAGTCTGTTCATACAAGTGTATTCCGGACACATTAACTGTTCTCATTAGACCTCATGCACACGACTGTATCTGTTGTGCGGTCTGTAAACAGTGGATACTGTGTTCCATTTGCATTTTTTATTATTATGGACCCGTTTACTTTAGTGGGTCCGTGCACTGCATTTTGCATACCAGAATAGGACATGTTCTATAATCTGTGGAACTGATATACAGATGGGGACAGTGGTGGGTTCTGGTGTTATTTTAATCTCTAAAAACTTTTCTTTCTTTTTTTTTATTTTATTTATTTTTTTCTCCGACCTAGAACATGATAAAATTAAGGCTACTTTCACACTGGCGTTTTGGTTTCCATTTGTGAGATCCGTTCAGGGCTCTCACAAGCGGTCCAAAATGGATTAGCTTTGCCCTAATGCATTCTGAATGGAAAAGGATCCGCTTAGAATGCATCAGTTTGCCTCCATTCCGCGCTGGAGGCAAACGGATCCGTCCTGACACACAATGTAAGTCAATGGGGACGGATCCGTTTTCACTAACACAATCTGGCACAATAGAAAACTGATCCGTCCCCCATTGACTTTCAATAGTGTTCAAGACGGATCCGTTTTGGCTATGTTACAGATAATACAAACGGATGCATGTGGTTGTACTATTGTTTCGGATCCGTCTGTGCAGATCCATGACGGATCTACACCAAACACGAGTGTGAAAGTGACCTAAAACAAAAAATGTTTCACCTTTCATTTTCCAAAGGAGCTATCAAAAATGAAAGGTGGAATCTGGTTGCTATGGGCAACTAAGCCAGTTCTACTTTACACCAGTTTGATAAATCACCCCAAGTGTTTGAAGGGAATTCCATAATTTCCCATTGGCCAGCGTGTAATGTCTGTCTACAGTGTTTTTGTTTTGTATTTTTTCCTCAAAAATGTGCAGTTTTTTGAAAACTCTATGGGGGAATTTATCACGCCCTATACTCCGTATTTAGCCGAATTCTGGCTAAAAAAGTTGCTAAATCAAAGCTGGTGAGTAAATGGGGCTAGTTATGTAGCTATAGCTTAGCTATGTTAATGAGCTTCACTCCAGATTTATCATTGAGACTTCCTAAAAAGTCACAAACTTCCTCCAGTACAAGGGTGGCGTAGGAAAACTGTAAGAGTAACATTTCTAGGCAGGAGTTAGGTTTAAAGATGCACCAAATTTAAGACGCCATGTTATGTTTCTTAAGCACACCAACACAGCCTGCAACTTACTGTAAAACTGACTTCAATTATTAGCCGGATGATAAATACCTACATACTGCAGAAACACCCCCAGGTATAAATCGGACTCTAGTTTTGTTTATATGTGGTCATTTGCAACAAAAAAAAAACACAATTCTGCTCTGACTGACACAATTAGGTACATTACACCAAAAACACCTAGACGTGGCAGGGGGAAAAAGTAAGCTTTCCTAGTTCTGTTCCTTATAATTTTATTGCTGCAGTTATTCAGCAGACACAAAGGAATGAACACAACCTGGTCTTATGAAAATATAAAATTGCTTTTGTAACTAGGTCACCACAAATTTGTTTGCTTTGGCTTCTTAAATTTGGAATTGAAGAGTGAAATGATGAGCACGCTCACAATGAGGAGCGCTCTTATGACATGCCTTCTGTTGATAAATGCAGCATGTCCAGTATAGGTCTTTACTGGAGGCAGCCATGATGTTCTCTTTGCCCCCTCTATACAGGCCTTGGTTAATGACTATAGGCTTGTGTAGGCAGCAGCCCATCTTTAGCTCACAGTCAGATTACACACCTAGGTGTTAGGCTGTCTGAAGTCTTCAAAGTGCATTATCCTAACCTAAACTGCTAGGAGACATAGGAGGTTCTGTATGTTGCAGCCATTACTGAGCATGTATTTTGTCTTTTGATCTGGGAGACAAGTGCTACTTACATCTGATAAATAAGAGTCATTATATTATTTATTAGGGTTTGATCTCCCAAACTTATTCTAAAGGTTTGAGAGTCTTTCTAGTGTGACTGTGTCAGATGGTGCAGCCGGATAATGTTTACCTGGCTTGCCAAACATGCATATCAATGTCACTAGTTCCCTGAAGCACTTTCCAGTGTGTGTGATGCGGTGGGTGGGCGCTGCTCTGCTGAAAGGCTTGGTTGTCAGTTTGTGAATGGAGCGAGAACAGAGAGGCTTTAATATTATACTTGCGTTTTGTGTATATACGTATGAAGTAAAGCATGTAGAGAAAAGGCAGCATGAGACATGGTGAAGTAAAAGCTAGTGGACTGGCTGAAGTGTATTAAGGCTTTATTAACAACCAGTGAATAGCGGCCGTCAAAAAAATAGGATGTGTCCTATTTTTGGCCCTTTTTCGCGGCCTGATTACCCCACTGAAATTAGTGGGCCCATTTTTAATGGCCGTTTAGACAGACATGCACCTAGCGACTGTTCAAAACAGACACACTTTGTCAAGAAAGGGCCTTTCAGGGGCTAAAAAAAATTATATAATACCTCATCCCCTTGCACATGAGGGAATGCTCGCTCCACACTGGAGGCAGCAGGACCTGTGCTCCCAGAGATGATGTCATCATACACACACTAATATCTATACTGGGACACAACTTGGGGGCTATTATAACTACAGGGGGGGGCATTAGGGTAGGGACGAGCAAACTTCTGTTTTTAAGTTTGGCGTACAAGGTTCGGGTTTTGCTCATCTAAGAATTCCGTTATGGATTCCGCTACCACGGACCATAAGTGGTCTCAGAATCCATAATGGAAATTTTAGATAACCCGAACCTTGTACGCCAAACTTGAAAACAGAAGTTTGCTCATCCCTTATCCCTAGGGGTGCACCGAAATTCCGGCAGCCGAAAATATCGGCCGAAAATGTACCTAATCCATTTCGGCCGATATTGTTACATATCGGCCGAAAATATGGGGTGTGGGATTTGTCACCCACCATCTGCGGGCGGGCGGTTTACTGCATCTTTATTTTACCTTACAATCGTGACGCTCCAGTAAGAACTCTGCAGGCAGAGCGGAGGGCGGCGTAACGTCACTTACTCACGTGACGCGCCTGCTCCGCCTCCTTCATTCATAAAGTGGGCGGAGCAGATGCGTCACGTAAGTAAGTGACGTTACGCCGCCCTCCGCTCTGCCTGCAGAGTTGTTACTGGAGCGTCACGATTGTAAGGTAAAATAAAGATGCAGTGAGTGATGCTGTGAGCAGCAGGGCCGGGGCTGTTATGGGTAGGGGGATCGGTCTATGGCACTGCTATGGGGAGGGGGGGATCTGTGCACTGTTATGGGGAAAGGGATCTGTGCACTGTTATGCCCATAACAGTGCACATATCCCCCCCCTCCATAACAGCGCCACCCACAGATCCCCCTCTCCATAACAGCGCTACCCACAGATCCCCCTCTCCATAACAGCGCTACCCACAGATCCCCCTCTCCATAACAGCGCCACCCACAGATCCCCCTCTCCATAACAGCGCCACCCACAGATCCCCCTCTCCATAACAGCGCCACCCACAGATCCCCCTCTCCATAACAGCGCCACCCACAGATGCCCCTCTCCATAACAGCGCCACCCACAGATGCCCCTCTCCATAACAGCGCCACCCACAGATGCCCCTCTCCATAACAGCGCCACCCACAGATCCCCCTCTCCATAACAGCGCCACCCACAGATCCCCCTCTCCATAACAGCGCCACCCACAGATCCCCCTCTCCATAACAGCGCCACCCACAGATCCCCCTCTCCATAACAGCGCCAATCATTAAAAAAAAAGTATTTTAAAAGTATTTGGGCAAAAAGGCAGTTTCGGTTTTCGGTCAAGGGCATCCTGAATTTTCGGTTTCGGACCAGAATTTTCATTTCAGTGCACCCCTACTTATCCCTAATTAAAAGGGCCATTATAACTACCGGGGGCACAAAGGGATGCATTTATACTGGGGTTAGTTATGGAAGGGCATAAAAAATAATATATATATATACACACACACACACATTTATTTAAATTTTTTTATGGATGCAAAACTGCCATTCAAAATGGATACATGGCCAGAAAATGGATGCACCCACTGATGCAAAATGGCCATGAAAAACTGACGGTGTACATGTAGTTTAAAGGGGTTGTCTGGGTTCAGAAGTGAACCCGGACATACCCTTATTTTCACCCAGGCAGCCCCCCCTGATGTTGGCATTGGAGCATCTTATGCTCCGATGCGCTCCCTTGCCCTGCGTTAGATGGCGCAGGGCATGGGCTCTTTTGTTTACAATAACACAATGCCAGGCGGAAGCATCAGCCTGGCAGTGTGTTCGGTGACATCACCGGCTCTGATGGTTGTGCTTTAGCGCTGCCCTAGCTGTTTTACTGGCTAGTGTAGCGCTAAACCCCGCCCATCAGTGCCGGTGATGTCATCGGGCTTCTTGGCAGCCCCATGGAGAGCCCGGTTCATCACTGGAACTCTTGAAAATGCCTTTGCCCTGCGCCATTTAGCAAATGACCTGTTCCGATGCTCTTGTCAGGGGGCTGCCTGGGTGAAAATTGAGTTTTTTCTGGGTTCAGCTCTGAACCCGAACAACCCCTTTAACTCTTACAGCAGTCATGGTAATCTCATGGGAACTAAATGGTTTCTGGGATTCTTTGCTCTATTATAGTTAATGTATCAAAGTTCACACATTAGAAGAAATAATAAAACTCAAGTATCCAGTAGCTAATTGTGAACATGCTTTGTGATCTCTTTATCTAAATCTTGTATAGTCCTTGGAGTTGAGCATTGCACCTAAACTGGACAGACGTGATAATAAAATGTTATGCAAAACAGTTTTTACTGCTACCCATATTGTATTTAGTCTGGACAACGTAGGTGAAAAATAATTTTTCATTTTGCTTGTATATAATTACTGGATGTCCTTTTAAGTAAGCCTTTGTATTAGCATAATCCATATATTTTAATCTGGATCTGCTATTGAAATTCGTCTATACTTTTTGAGAACTTTATTGATGACGATGAGTACTATATAATCATCATCCTCATCACTTAGCTTGTTCTTGCACTGGAAATACACTGAATAGCCAAAATAAAATTGCCCTGTCAATCTTGCGGTAGGGGGAAACTTCTTCACGTGCGAGGGGAACAAATCCTGCTGATGAGATTAATCAATTCATTAGAATCAAGCAATTTGCGGTCCCCAATGCATGGGCAACATCTCTGCGGTTTCCACAGACTGATCCAGACCCATTCAACTTGAATGGGTCCATGATCTATCCGCACCGCAAAAAATAAAACAATCAATATTTTTGCTGTCCGCATCCGTGATGCGGTGAGCACACAGCCGTGCCCGCATATTGCAGACCTGCTGTTTGCGGCCCACAATACGGGAACGTCCGCGCCATGGCCGTATGCACAAGGCCTGAAAGGAACGCATTTCTTTTAAACAGAAAATGAATGGAGCAAATCTAAAGGCTCTTTCACATGTGTCAGTGTTTCAGGCAATTATCAGGAATGAACCAAAGGTTCCTAATAGTTGTCTGACCAAATCACTTGTCCCCATAGAAAACCATTGTTCCTGGGCAGCAGATAGCTGTATTACCTGGAAAATCCCCAGCCACTCCATGCTCCTGCTGGTATGATGACATTGCGATTACCTGCACGTGACAGCTGCAGCCAATCAACAAACAGTAATTGTTTTTAGATGAAAAATGGGCAAGAATGGTGCTTGCTGTGGCTTTGGAGAAATTAAAGTATGAATTTCACAGCATATTTTAAAGGGTACATGTGCTATGTGGGTGCAATCTGAATAGCACAAAGACGGAAAATTACTGTAGTCTGAATTAGGCCTAAAATAGAGATTTTAAGGAGAGACAAATTCTGCCGACACCTTTGTGGAGATTCTAAAACCTGCTGGGCTGCGATATGGAAATAATCAACTAACGATAACAATGTTTGCAGGCTGTTTATTTGTTAATTACAACACTGAAGAACATGACAGTTTTTGTTAAGACCAGACTGTTGGTGTTGAATTGAAAAATATATCTTCTATATCACTCTCTTGTGGTAAATGGCTCCTAGACTTACATAAAGCAGTAACGTATGTGAACTTCACGAGTTATTTGCCAAAGTACTGAGAAAATTCACATGAAGTGGAGATTTCTCCTCCCAAATCAAAATGTACAAACCAGCAACACAGTTGTCACCACCTGTTCTAAAGTATTTGGATGGACTAGATTACCATGGAGTGCACGAATAGCAGTAATAGTCCCTGTACCTCCTTTGTTAGAATAGCTTTCTAATGTTGCAGTCTGTTGGCTTTGCTTTCAGTCCTTATGGGATCTGATAGATCAGATTTCGGAAAAAGAAAGAAGACAAGCCTGTTTTTGCCAAAAGATGTGTGAATTCAGCCTAAAGGCCTATCTATTTACATGCTGCTATTTTCTTAAAGGGGTTGTCCGGGATCCAAGTGTTGTTTTTATTTCCCCACCCCCCAAGTGTACTCACCGTAAACAGGTGATTCTAGGTCCACCCATATGTTTTAAGGTATTTTTCGCCATTTCAACATGGCTCTGACGGTCCCCCACGCACTGTTTACATCTGTTTATTTAACTTCCTGCTGCTCTGCACTGTGGTCGCAGCGCGGCATCACGTGCTTTCAGACGACTTATCATCTACGCCATGACTCCGCCCCCTCATTGTTATTTCGCCTCCTGCTGCACATATCCACGTCCTCCATGCATCCGCCCCCCTTGTATCATATTCCGCCTCCTGACGCACATTCCCCCCCCCCCTTAGTAACGCCCCTAAACTCCTCCTGGCTCAGTCCTTTGAAACGTGATTAGGTCCGAGTATTGCCTCTATGTCCAACCTGCTGCGCCATTTGCCTGCATTGGAGGCGTTTTACTATGCTAACTAGCATAGTTCATTTGCCTCCTTCATTGTGAACAACACGCCCTGCCCAGTGACGTCACCGGACCGGAGGGGCGTGGCTTAGGCGGCAACAGATCGCGCTAGGTACCACCCCTCCGAGCACTCTGCATAATGCTTGCGGCTGATGGTGACGTCACCGGGCTCGCAGCGGCTTCGCTCTGTAGAAGGGACCCAGTACGTCACTGAATGAGAGAAAAGACTCCCTTCCGGCCTAGAAACACGGATGGCATTCGTGTGCATTCCGCAATTTGTGGAACAGCATGGATAGCCTTCAATATAACTGCCTATTCTTGTCCGCAAAGCGCGGACAAGAATAGGACAGGTTATATTATTTTTTGCGGGGCAACGTAACGGAGCAACGGATGGCAAAAATGAAGCTTGGATGCGGACCAAAACAACGGCCATGTGAATGAGGCCTAAGGCTGAAAAAAAGACATGTGCCCCCCCTCCCCCCAGTTCAGCCCATGATCCTGTGGTACTCTGCCTTTTTAAAGAAAAATAAATCTGGTCCGACCCATTAACTGGGCTCATGCACACAATTGTGTTTTTTGTCTGCGGATTGGATGTGGACTCAGTTCAATAGGACTGCAAAAGGTGCGGACAGCACACAGTGAGCTGTCCGCATCCATATATTCATTCAGTGGAGAGGATAAAATAAAATAGAGCTTGTCCTATTGTCTGTTTTGCGGACAAGGATAGGACATTTGTGAAGGAGTAAAAAAAAAAAAAAAGGCTGCAGGCTCCTGGGCGTTGTCTGTGTTTTGCGGATCCGCAATTTGCAGGCCACAAAAACTGCTACGGTCATGTGCATGAGCCCTAAGGCAATGTGTAAAGAGTGCAGGCAACACAATAAGCTCAGTCGAGCCTAAGCTCAGTTTAGTATAATGTTTCTTCTTTTCTGTACGCGTCTCATGATGTCGTTGCCTTGCGCCACTGTTTTTGGATCGCAGTGAATGCCTTTTCAAACTGGTATTGTTAATTAAGAATAAGATAGTAAGAATTTGGTACTGAACTGACAAAAAATGTACAACTAGCTGAAATTAAAATTTACAACTAATTTGGCAATTCTTCCTGTATATTGGAATTTCCTCAGGAAGCTTTCAGGAGCTATCTTAATCTTGAAGCTTTCAACCTTCCTGCTGTTGAGCAAAGTCATAATAGCCTGATAGAAAGATTGCACTGCTTCAGAACTGTGATGCCGTAGTTGGTTTTAATCAAGTTGTGTTCTCCTGTCACCACTTCACCCCATGTTTAATTTGGGGTTACAAGGCAAAATTGGGCTTTACTTACAGTGCCATATTACAGCTCCCCTTTCTGTTATGGTTTCCCATTGGTGAGATTCAGTCTGGGGTTTTGAAGTTTGATATATGGCTTGCGTTTGAAGGTGTAGGATGGCTTAGGCCTCTTTCACACGAGCATGACGGATTGGCTCCGGATGCGTTCAGTGAAATTCGCACTATTTTGCAAGCAAGTTCAGTCAGTTTTGTCTGCGATTGCGTTCAGTTCAGTTTTTTCCGCGTGGGTGCAATGCGTTTTGATGTGTTTTTCACGCGCGTGATAAAAAAAACTGAAGGTTTACAAACAACATCTCTTAGCAACCATCAGTGAAAAACGCATCGTACCCGCACTTGCTTGCGGATGCAATGCGTTATTCACGCAGCCCCATTCACTTCTATGGGGCCAGGGCTGCGTGAAAAACGCAGAATATAGAACATGCTGCGATTTTCACGCAACGCAGAACTGATGCGTGAAAAACAACACTCATGTACACAGACCCATTGAAATGAATGGGTCAGGATTCAGTGCGGGTGCTTTGCGTTCACGTCACGCATTGCACCCGCGCGGAAAACTCGCTCGTGTGAATTGGGCCAAAGGTTTTTAGTCTTTTTTTGTACTTCTATTTGTGTTTGGTAGTCCTGTGGTAAATGTCTTTATATTTACTCTTAGGCCCCTTTCACACGGGCGAGATTTCCGCGTGGGTGCAATGCGTGAGGTGAACGCATTGCACCCGCACTGAATCCGGACCCATTCATTTCTATGGGGCTGTGCACATGAGCGGTGATTTTTCACGCATCACTTGTGCGTTGTGTGAAAATCGCAGCATGCTCTATTTTGTGCGTTTTTCACAGCAACGCAGGCCCCATAGAAGTGAATGGGGCTGCATGAAAATTTCAAGCATCCGCAAGCAAATGCGGATGCGGGGCGATTTTTTTTTTCACGCACGGTTGCTAGGAGACGATCAGGATGAGGACCCAATCTTTATTATTTTCCCTTAATACAGAATGCTTAGTAAAATAGGGCTGGAGGGATTAAAAAACATTAAAAATAATTTAACTCACCTCATCCACTTGTTCGCGCAGCCCGGCTTCTCTTCTGTCTTCATCTTTGCTCTGCAGTAGGAAAAGGACCTGTGATGATGTCACTTCGCTCATCACATGGTCCGTCACCATGGTGATGGATCATGTGATGGACCATGTGATGAGCGCAGTGATGTCATCAAAGGTCCTTTACCCAGGTCCTGAAGAAAGAAGACAGAAGAGATGCCGGCTGCGCGAACAAGTGGATTAAGGTGAGTTAAATTATTTTTTATTTATTTTAACCCCTATTGTACTATGCATTCTGTATTACGAATGCTATTATTTTCCCTTATAACCATGTTATAAGGGAAAATAATACAATCTACACAACACCGATCCCAAACCTGAACTTCTGTGAAGAAGTTCAGGTTTCAAACATGCCGATTTTTCTCACGCTCGTGCAAAACACATTAAAATGTTTTGCACTCGCGCAGAAAAATCGTGCATCTTATCCGGCCCAAAAACATGACGCCCGTGTGAAAGAGGCCTTAAGGCCCCCATACCCATTAGTCTATTATCAGCTGAACCCACTGACAACGGTGGGTTCGGATGACAGTCTAAGGCTATTTTTACACTAGCTGTTCTATGTTCCGGTATTGAAATCTGTCCTAGGGTCTCAATACTGGGGAAAAAAACACTTCAGTTTTGTCCCCATTCATTGTCAATGGGGACAAAACGTAACTGAACAGAACGGAGTGCTCCAAAATACATTCCGTTCGGTTGCGTTCCCATACTGGAGAGCAAACAGCAGCAAGCTGCAGTTTTCTTTCCTTCCTGGGATGCGGAGCAAGACGTCATGATCCATCATGACCCACAATGCAAGTCAATGGGGACGTATCCGTTTTCTCTGACACAATAGAAAACTGATCCGTCCTCCTTGACTTTCAATAGAGTTCATGACGGATCCGTCTTGGCAATATTGAAGATAATACAACCGGATGTCTGTAGAGAGAGAGTTGTCGGCTGAAAGATCAGTGGACAACTATTGAATGTGTATGGCCGCTCCTTGGCTGCATAGGTGATAAGTGGTGTCTAGATAACTCTACATTCATACATTGTCCGGATCTGCCAATATTTAGGGGAACATTTATCGAGTATTTTTATGCCACTTTTCTGGCATGAAAATTTATTTTGTCACGTGTGCTTACTTGTGCCAAATTGTGTGACATTTTGTGGGTTGAGCCACTTTCAGAATTAATGTGAAAATTAGGTTAAAATTCCCATGTAGATAATTTTTTGTAGACACATTTATCATTTGTAACATTCTAAAAGTTGCACAAGTCACATATCCCCCAGATGTAATTTCCTCGAAACTAGGAATTAATTATACTGTTCACCATTTTCAGATTACTACGTGCAGGTGGGCATAGCAACTACAGTCTATAAACTAACCTCAAATACACCTACAATGATAAATTCCCCCCTTAATTTGTGTGGCCAGCTGTTCATGGGGAAATGCATGACTCAGGAATTGTTCTCGCCCTTCAGACCCATCGCTAGGCATAATACAGTGGTTACGTTTTGCTGTGAGTGTCTCGTATAACAGAATGACCTATCACTGTTATCCCGTGGATGTCTGAACACAGTAATTCTTATCACCACATAGGAAAGCATTGTGCCACCTGTCAGCTCTACCTGGCTGTTCTGTGCCTATTATAGCTCATAGACAACCAAACAGTCTTCCAAAAAGTGACCTCTTTAGTAAAATTTTGGATATGGCTTTAGCCAGTCTAATTTTTGGGTATGTGAACTAAAAGTAGCCAAATTTGTGTGCGGCTTATGTCCAAGTAGCTTGGTCTGTAATAAATCCAGCACCCAACAGATTGCATTCACTATAATAGGGTCTGTCCAGTGTCTGACGTGAACACTGACTTTTTGCCAGACAAAATGCTTATTTGAGCTTTTTATTTTTTTGCTGGGATATGCGTCAGTCTCCTATCATAACCTTTGCTGCAGATGTGAGCCTCACCTATGATCCATCGGGTTTCTGTTGATTATCGACAAAAATAACTGAATCTACCTTGACTTTTTGCCACCAAAAAAGGTAATTGGGATGTGTCTTGATTTGTTACCAACCTTTTCTCAATTTACCCATCAAAACTTTCATGGCTAAGAGAGTAAGGGCTCTCACACAGAATGTGATTCCCTCAAGGGACATGCTTGAGTGAGAGAGACTTACAGGGGTTGTCTCATCACAGACAATGGGGGCATATGGCTAGGACATGCCCCCATTGTCTGTGATGAGACCACCCCTTTAAGGGTATGACCACGTGGCGCCAGGGGCGTAACTAGAAGTGACTGGGCCCCACAGCAAATTTTTGTAAGGGCCCCACCAGCGCGCTTCGCACCTCCCTCCTCCTGTGTAAACCCCACTCCTTTGGCACAGTGTAGCGGTATACTGTATATTGTGTGGCACAGTGTACGCTATATGTGTATAACATAAACATATTTCATATGAAAACTTACAGTTACTTGACCCTTGGGGATCTCGGACACCACTTCCACACTTTGGCCGGGGGCTCGGCGGAGCTGAGGTTGTGCTTTATCCTAATGAGAGAGATTTCATAATAAGGATTTGGAGAAGGGGCAGAGGGATAGCAGAGCAGGGAGAGGCTGGTGCTGCTACTAGGGGGTCAGACCATGGGGGAGTAATAAAGCCCACTATAATGCCCCCCCCCCCACCCCCCGTAGTAATAATTCTCCTTATAATGTGACAGTGCAAAAATACCCCCTTGTAATGCCCCAAGTTGAGCTAATGTCCCCATAGTGCCCCCATAATGTCCCAGTATAAAATACCCCTATATAGTGCCCCCAGTAAATTCCCCCATAGTGCTCCTCTGCCCCCTTCCTGCTAGTGCCCCCCATAATGTACCAGTATAAAATTCCCCATATATAGTGCCCCAGTAGATGCCCCTCAGTGTCCGGCCTCTGATAGGCTGCCGGCCTAGTGTCCCCCCATAATGCCCCCTAATAATGTGCCAGTAAGTGTCCCCATAGATGCCCCCCCCATCATGTGCCAGTATCAAGTGCCAAACCCCCCCCCCACATGCCAGTATCAAGTGCCTCTCCCCCCCCCCCCCCCCCATGTGCCAGTATCAGGTGCCTCTCCCCCCACCCCCCCATGTGCCAGTATCAGGTGCCTCTCCCCCCACCCCCCCATGTGCCAGTATCAGGTGCCAACCCCCCCAGGTGCCATGCCAGTATCAGGTGCCAACCCCTCTCCCCCTCCATGTGCCAGTATCAGGTGCCTCTCTCCCCTCCATGTGCCAGTATCAGGTGCCTCCCCCCCCCCCCCCCCATGTGCCAGTATCAGGTGCCTCTCCCCCCACCCCCCCATGTGCCAGTATCAGGTGCCAACCCCCCCAGGTGCCATGCCAGTATCAGGTGCCAACCCCTCTCCCCCTCCATGTGCCAGTATCAGGTGCCTCTCTCCCCTCCATGTGCCAGTATCAGGTGCCTCTCCCCCCCCCCCCATGTGCCAGTATCAGGTGCCAACCCCCCCAGGTGTCATGCCAGTATCAGGTGCCAACCCCTCTCCCCCCCCATGTGCCAGTATCAGGTGCCTCTCTCCCCTCCATGTGCCAGTATCAGGTGCCAACACCCCCCTCCCCCCCAGGTGCCAGTATCAGGTGACAACCAATAAACTGTCACACACGCTGCCGGGGCGCCGGGCCCCCTTGGTTACGCCACTGCGTGGCGTGGTCATGCTGTGGTTAGGGGCCACAGCATCTTAGGGCTATATTACACCAACAGATTATCTGACAGATTTTGGTCAGATGGGTATTTACACACAGATCTTTTGTTATGCACACCAACTATTGGTCTGACTGGACTGAAATTGGTCAGATAATCTGTTGGTGTAATACAGCCCTTATTTTCTAATAGAATTTTTAATGGAGAAATGGGTATCGGACAGACCTGGCACTTTCTAAACTGTGATGACTGCACTTTTTGTACGTGTAGTCACCTGCACGTAAAACATGCCCGACCACTTGTTGCTGTGGTTTCTTTGCCCGTACCAGTGCTTCTCAACTCCAGTTCCCTAACCGCAGCTGCTGCTTGACCTAGACGTGTTGCGATAGCCATCAGGTAAACAGTAAAGAGAAGACACAGCTCGTATCATTAAAGCTGTTATCCTCTTTATTTATATTGATCACCTATATATCATAGTTTACCTGCTCGTCGTCACAACCGCGGCGGTGAGCAGGTGTAATTCCATCTCAGCCGTCCCTGTCACTTCAATTGTACAGCTCTTTACTATTCATTTGAACAGGAACAGGAATGGGGACGGCTTAGGTGTAATTGCACCTGCGCACCGCTGCGGCTGTGACAGTGGGCAGGTAAAAAGTTAACAGAAGGCAGTGCTTTCTCTTTAAACAGCAGGTCGGCATGGTCTGAGGATAGGTCATCAATATAAATAAAGTGGACAACCCCTTTTAATGTATTAACAAACATGTAATATGCATACATACATATCCCAATAAGTCACAGGCTTCAATCAACTGTAAAAATAAGCCTACGGAAAGATTATAGTATAGGTTGTACATCTGGCAAAGAAGTGACCTGAATAGAGACTAAGGCCCCATTCACGCAACCGTGTCCATTTTGAGGACTGCAAAATGTGGATCCACAGAACACAGACATCAGCCTTGTTCACCCCACATTTTATACTTCTGCATATTGTGGACAAGAATAGGACATGTTCTAAATTATTATTTTTTTGCGTGGCCGCAGACCGGACCTCAGAATGTGGAAATCACACAGTGTGCTGTCCGCATCTTTTGCAACCCTATTGAAATGAATGGGTCTGCATGCAATCCGCACAGAAAGCGGATCGGATGCAGAACAGAAATATGGTCCTGTGAATGTCCATGCAAGCCACAGCGGGATCATATTAACTGACTAGAACCTTATTGTTTATTCTGGATTCATTGTTAATGGCTGTTGGTAACTCACAAAACTGCAGAACCAGTTTTCATAGGTATCGATCAAAGGTTTTGATTGGTGGTGGTCTGAGTGCTGAGACCCCCACCGATCACTAGAAGTTGGTATATAGTGCTCTGTCTCTTCGCTCAATAGAAGCCTGTGGGCCGTTTCGATTCTGTCCTCTTCAGCGAGGAGAGAGAACGCACTATGCAAGCGTTTCTCTCTCCTCATTCTAGCAATCAGTGGGGGTCTCCGCACTCAAGTCCACAGCGATCAAAACTTTTGACACATCTCTAAGACATATCAAAGTTTAACAATGAATCCTGGATAAGCATTTTGTTTCTTAGGATCCTGCTGCAGCTTGCATGGTGGCATGACATTTAGCCGCTCAGTGTGGGCGTACCCTCACATAGCGGTCTCTCCCAATCCTCCAGTGAACATGGTCACTAAGATCCCTTGAATAAGCTTGATTTGGGGAAGAGGTGTGAATAAAATAAGGCCTGGCCTTCTAGTTGTGTCTTTTCTGTGTTAAATATATGTTTCTTTTACTAATAGAATTCTGACTATAAATTGTGGTTTATGGTGTTTTTCTATAGACATACAAAGAACTGTAAATATATTGGCGATGTTTGCCTCTGCATTCAAGAATAGTAACAGTTTGTGTGGTAATAGGCGTGACAACGTTTGCATAAAAGATGGCTGAAATGTTAACTGCTCCTCTGTGTAGCCATGTCCTCAGGGTTTGAAAAGATGAGCTTCAACACATTTGTCAACAGGAACACTTTATGCATGTGAAACAATGGGTGGAGGCGTCTACAGTAACAGTGTCCCAGAGTGCAAGACATCCTAGACTTGTGAAAGAATGAAAAGCTTCCTTTGGTGAAAAGGTGCTACATATGTGAGAAGTGGCAACCTGATACATAGTTGACCATGGGTTCTTAGAAGATCAAGGTGAATGTTCAACTTTCAGTCCCTTGGGTGTGTATGATCTCATGGAGTTTCCAGAACTTTCAAATACGGCCCTTAGCATAAGTATCCTCCGTGTGAGAGGGCAGTAGAGCAAAAAATAGCTTTTTTTCTGGATAATTTTATTTTATTTTTTTCCAAAAAGTTTATTATTAAAAAATGGTTGGGGAAATACGTATACAGCAAGATTAAGGAGTTTTTCCACTTTATTGCAGGCTACAGGTTTGAGTACTGATGTGCATTATATGGCACATATCTTTGTCATCTCCTTGGGGGATGCTTTTAGACTACAGAAACAACACACTCCCTCAAAAACACATCTTCATGCCTCCATTGAAAAACCCAGTGCGACCACCATGTGCCAGCCTGGACTTAGGCAGTAAAGGCCCCTTTACACTGCTCAGTTGAACGAATGATTATTGGAAAGGAAACTTTCCTTCCAAACAATCCCCTGCTCATCAATGAAGGAGACCTCTGCTATTACATGCAGCGATCTTCTCCACAGTATGGCGAGGAGCGAGTGTTAATGGCAACACTCGTCTCCACACAGAATCATTGTTTGCTATTTAGACAGCACAATCTGCTGCCAGAAAACGATAGTTTGTGCGGTCACATAAATCATCACCTTTTACACCCGCAGAGTAGCATACAAATGCATGTTAGTGATAATCTGCCCGATGTCTGCAGTGTAAAGGGGCCATAAAACACACTCTTTTTAATGGAGGCGTGATAATGGGATTGCTGAAATATGCCTCCATCTGCAGCCATTTCTTTAAGCTTAAAGTGGTATTTCGGTTAGATTAAATTATTTCCTATCCACAGGATAGGGGATAACTTTTAGATTGATCGGGACCCCAACTGATCATAAGAACGGGCCCATAGCCCTCAAATGAACGGAATGAGTGTGGCTGCTCCATTCATTTCTATGGGAATTTTAGAGATAGCCGAGTGCTGTACTCAGCTACCTCCGGAATTCCCATAGAAAGTAATAGAGTGGCCATGTTTATGTGCGTCCAGCTGCTCCAGGGGTTAATGTGACCTAAACAGCATACCCCTTTTAAGATGTGTTACTCAGTGCCATATAATGCACATTAAAATTCACATGTATACACATGAAATAAGGTAACCAAGCCTTCTATGAGTTCACCTCGTTCATTTTAAATAGGATCGATATCATATTGCTGCGGGTCAGATTAAGAAACTACCAGTTTTTCTTTTTTTTTTGTTTGGTAACCTAGAGAAGCTACATTTATCCATGAAGCCACCACTGCAGGGGAAATATAGAATGATATGGAGACCATTTATTCAAAAGGCCCTTAAATGTCATGTGAATGGATCTGATCTGCCAGTTCCAAACAGCGCCTTGAACTGGCTAATGGAGGACCCATTCGTATGCCCACTGTATTATATGTCCATGTGCCCTGGAATAAGGAAAAGGTGGTTTTTTTTTGAGCAATCCCTTAAACCCGTGCTAAAGGTGCTAGAATACATTGCAGATCGTATGTACAAGGGTCCCCCAAGAAACAGTTGTGACATTGAACTAATGTCCACGCTCTAGTTTTTAAGTTATACATTTTTTTTTTTTTTATTATTATTAATTGGAGGCAGTAACGATGCAGCTGCAAGCAGGATTTTGGTGAAATTTTGGTGCAGCTGTCGGTTACCAAATTCTGCTGTAAAACCCTCTGTGTGAACAGGCCCTTATGGTTATGTGTTCACCAAGGTCGTCCAGAAAAGGGTGACTTCACTTACACTGTGCCTTGGAAGAACTCTGAACAATGACTGTGGGATAGTGGTTATTTTTTAACTTGTATGTAATGTGCAGTGTGAGATTTATTACACAGCGGTCAGCAGTGTGGCCAGCCTCAGTGAGGGCCTGTGTGCATTAACAACTACTTTTCTGAACTATATACAGGGGACTGTACTGACCACGTAAGGCTACTTTTACATCTTCAGCTGCTCTCTGGTTCTGGCATTGCCAGATAATGCCGCCTGCCCGCAGTACCCCACTGACTTTAATGGGGTCTGGCAGTGATTTGCCGGAACAGGCTGCCAGAGAGGATAGATGCAAGTGTGAAACTAGCCTTAGTACAATTCAGTACAGCCGAGGTGGGGCAGGAACCTACAGTATTATAAAACATAAAATGCAAAACATATAAAACGATGCTGGGACTTTGTTTCACAGGAGCAGAGTCCAGTCCTGGCGATACTGCTGTCACAAGGAGCGCATTTCCCACACTGAATAGCCCTGTGCCTGTTGCATCCAATTCTACTCCTACCATGAGCAGGTTGAATTTACTCCAAAATTTGCAACTTGTTTAGGCTTTCTACTTAATTAATTTGGCTGAAACTATGTCTCCTTGGAGAGCATGGCCACTTTTGTCAACCTCTTACAAATTTGGCAAGTAACAATAAGTCCCGTTTTTTGCACACATCAGTTTTAGCCATAAACTACTGGATACTTGTGGGCCGGTATCTCCAGCAATTACAAGTGGAAGAAACAGAAAAGCAGAAACTGACAAAGCAAATAAAGCCTCATTCACACGTTAGTGTTTCACGGACCTGTGCTGTGCGTGTTCTCCACAGACAGCACACGTCCCCATTCATTTTAATGTGTGTATTCACACAAGTGTTTTAGCACAGTCCGTGGGTCTGTGTTTTTAGCACAGATGCATGCCCTATTTTGTCCCTGTTGATGGATCCATCACGTCCATTATAGTCTATGGGTCCGTGAAAACCATGGATCGTTGTTGCATCCGTGTTTCATGGATCATTAAGAGATGCTGTGAAAATTATTTTTCAGCTGTGCAGTGTCAGTGAAACACAGACAGCAAAAAACGGACACACGGACCCAACACGGATCCTTCACGGATGAATCACTGACCACCTGCACACGGATTTGAGCACGGACATGTACGTGTGAATGAGGCTTAAAGGTTAAATTAAGTTAACTGAAACAGTCCTGCTGAATGCATGGCTAGACGTAGGCACCTGTGCATGTATCCCGTCACATAATCTGCCCTAGACTGCTATTAAAAAGATTTACTGAGCATTAGGTCTCTTTCACACGAGCGTTACGGATTCTCTCAGGTTGCGTTCAGTGAAACTCACACGATTTTGCAAGCAATTCAGTCAGTTTTGTCTGCAATTGCGTTCAGTGTTTCAGTTTTTTCAGCGCGGGTGCAGTCAGTTTTGATGCGTTCTTCAGGTTTTTTTTCATACGCGCGAAATTTTACAAACTTCTACTAGCAACCATCCGTAAAAAACACATTGCAGCCGGACTGCATCTGAATTGCATCTGGATGCAATGAGTTTTCCACTGAAGACCCATTCACTTCTATGGGGCCAGGGCTGCTTGAAAAATGCAACTAGACCGATTGAAATGAATGGGTCAGGATTCAGTGCGGGTCCTATGCGTTCACATCACGGATTGCACCTACACAGAAAACTCGTTCGTGTGAAAGGGGCCTTATGTTTGCTTTTTTTTGTTTTGTTTTGTTCTCTTCTTTGATATACAGTTTTATAAAAAAATATATATAGCTGACCTTGTGTGAGATAGATAGAGATATATATATATATATATATATATATATACACTGATCAAATGTGTGCCTAAGGCCTCATGCACACGACCGTTTTTTTTTTGCGGTCCGCGAAAACTGGTTCCGTGATCCGTGTCCGTTTTTTCTTCCGTGGGTCTTCCTTGATTTTTGGAGGATCCACGGACATGAAAAGTGAAAAAAAAATTCTAAGTCAAGTTTGCCTTTAAACTGATTGAAAAAAAACGGACACTGATCACGGACGCGGATGAAAAACGGTGCATTTTCCGATTTTTCCACGGACCCATTGAAAGTCAATGGGTCCGCAGAAAAACGGAACAACGGTCGTGTGCATGAAGCCTAAGGATCACACTTTTGTCATACTTTTTGACCATTAAAGCGACCTTTTGTTCATGAATAAGTTCATTAACTGTAGAACAAACAGAACACTTACCTGGTGTCCTCTATTTCCATCTATTCAGCTGCAGATCCACCACTTCCCAGTCTCCTCTTCTTCCATCCAAGATGGCTGCACCACTTCTTATCCAAGGGTAGCTGAAAGTGTCTTGGACTGCCAAATACACAGTATGGATCAGGGAGTCTGAGAAGCGGTGCTGCCATCTTGGAGGGCAGAAGAGGAGCCTGGGGACTGGTGGATCTGCAGCTGAAAAGAAGAGTACCAGGTAATATTCTGTCTGTTCCCCAGTTAATGTGAATTTTTCTTGAAGTGCAGGGTCACTTTAAAGTCTAGAGGCACATCAGCACATACATTGGGAGATATAAATTTCGCGTATGGCACCTAGATTCCAATCTGCTCCTGGTTGTGGCTTTGAAAGTAAAAAAATGCATCGTGATTATTAGTAGGAGATGCTGTCCTTGGGCCTCCTGAATGAAGCGGAGCATGGCTATGGGAGCTGGCGGGCATTTTATTAATCAACGGAGGTCAGCAGAGTTTGACTCAGAGTTTTGACATTCATGATCAGCTATAAATGTATCTCGTTTGAAACCTGAAGTGTGTGTCCGTCTTTGCAATTCACAAAGAATTTTAATAATAAATTGTTTTGTTGCATATCGATCTTGAATTACAGTAATCCAGAGCTGCATTCACAATTCTGCTGGTTGTTCTTACAGCGTGTTTGGTAGCAGACAACAGCTTGGCTGAGCTCCTCTTATGCAGAGGACCATCCATTATATCCCCATGTCCGATCACTATACAGAACCAGGTGCATAACCCATAATTCACTTCTAAGCTGCACTTGGCTGTGATGGTATGCTGATCAATTTTGCAAAATGGGGTACATTTATCAAAACTGGTTCAAAGTAAAACTGACTTGGGGCTCGTTCACACGACCGTTGGTGTCCTGTGCGGTCCGCAATGCACGGGCACCTTCCGTGGGGCAGGCGATTGGGGATAGCAGACCCATTCACTTGAATGGGTTTGCGATCCCTCCGTTCCGCAAAAAGATAGAGCATGTTCTATCTTTTTGCGGTGCGGAGGAACGGAACCCCAGAAAGCCCTCCGTAGTGCTTCAGTTCCACATCTCCGGATTTGTGGACCTGTTAAAATGAATGGGTCCGCATCCGTGATACGGAATGACAACGAAACGGTGCCCATGTATTGCGGATCCACAAATGTGGTCCGCAGTATGGGAATGGGACACAAACGGTTGTGTGAACGATCCCTTAGTTGCCCATAGCAACAATCAGATTCCACCTTTCATTTTTCACAGCTCCTTTGGAAAATGAAAGGTGGGATCTGATAAGTTGCTATGGGCAACTAAGCCAGTTCTACTTCACACCAGTTTTGCTAAATCCCCCCCAGTGTGTTTACACATGAGGCCTAATACCGCAGGTCAGAAAATGTCTGTTTCTGTGCATGTGTTTTATAGGATTTATATTTATTTCCAAACTCATAGTTTTGAAATGTTTTTTTTTTTCCACCCATAGATACTTGTGGGAGATAGCAGCATGCAATTAGGTGTTTATGAGCACTGCAGTATGCTGACTCAGCCCATTAAATGTATTGTGAAACCGGAGATTTGAGCTAAACCTAAATATCTCTAGATTAGACATAGTTTTCATGGTAAATGATAATTAGGGCAGAAAAAAATTGGAAGTTGATTTCCAACTATAGGAGATATACTGCATAAAATTAGAAAAAATTGCACAAAATATTTTCTCAACTTGATCTATAAAATGAAAAAGAAAATGTTATCTAGAACCGATTCTTTAAAGGGGTTGTCAGGGTGTATAATATTGATGGTCTATTCTGACCATTGACCTGCAGTGCGGATTTCATATTAGCAGCATGCTCAATATTTTCATAGGGTGAAATCTGCACTGCTCCACAGGAAATCTGCAATAAGGCTACATTCACACGACTGTATGCGTTTTGTAACAATGCCTATCCTTATCCGCAAAGCGGACTAGAATAGGACATGTTCTATTTATTTTATTTTTTGCGGAGCTACGGAACAGACATACGGATGCTTGCTGTCCGCCTTTTTTGTGGACCCATTGAAATGAATGGGTTCTCATCCAATCCGCCATCTTCCCTGAGCTGTTCCTAACAGAAGAAATAATTAGGAAAATTGCTTTACAGCGCCCCGTGGGCCATAGACACAATAGTCAGAAGGGGACCCTATTGACTTCTATTGGAGAGTTTCCTAGACATGCTCTGTGTCCTTTGCAGAGGTCATTGTACAAGAAAAGATTTCAAAATCGCCTATTGTGAATGGTGGATCCTATATTATCTATACACAGAGGTGATATCATTACAGGCAGGATTAGAATAACAGATAAGCAGATAACTGCAGTAAAGTGATCTGTACAGACAGACGTGTCTCCTATTATTAGACTTAGTGACTAGTGTTTTTTGTTTAACTTTCCATGTCAATATCTACAGTCGTGGCCAAAAGTTTTGAGAATTGCATAAATATTGGAAATTGGAAAAGTTGCTGCTTAAGTTTTTATAATAGCAATTTGCATATACTCCAGAATGTTATGAAGAGTGATCAGATGAATTGCATAGTCCTTCTTTGCCATGAAAATTAACTTAATCCCCAAAAAAACTTTCCACTGCATTTCATTGCTGTCATTAAAGGACCTGCTGAGATCATTTCAGTAATCGTCTTGTTAACTCAGGTGAGAATGTTGACGAGCACAAGGCTGGAGATCATTATGTCAGGCTGATTGGGTTAAAATGGCAGACTTGACATGTTAAAAGGAGGGTGATGCTTGAAATCATTGTTCTTCCATTGTTAACCATGGTGACCTGCAAAGAAACGCGTGCAGCCATCATTGCGTTGCATGAAAATGGCTTCACAGGCAAAGATATTGTGGCTACTAAGATTGCACCTCAATCAACAATTTATAGGATCATCAAGAACTTCAAGGAAAGAGGTTCAATTCTTGTTAAGAAGGCTTCAGGGCGTCCAAGAAAGTCCAGCAAGCGCCAGGATCGTCTCCTAAAGAGGATTCAGCTGCGGGATCGGAGTGCCACCAGTGCAGAGCTTGCTCAGGAATGGCAGCAGGCAGGTGTGAGCGCATCTGCATCCACAGTGAGGCGAAGACTTTTGGAAGATGGCCTGGTGTCAAGAAGGGCAGCAAAGAAGCCACTTCTCTCCAAAAAAAACATCAGGGACAGATTGATCTTCTGCAGATAGTATGGTGAATGGACTGCTGAGGACTGGGGCAAAGTCATATTCTCTGATGAAGCCTCTTTCCGATTGTTTGGGGCATCTGGAAAAAGGCTTGTCCGGAGAAGAAAAGGTGAGCGCTACCATCAGTCCTGTGTCATGCCAACAGTAAAGCATCCTGAGACCATTCATGTGTGGGGTTACTTCTCATCCAAGGGAGTGGGCTCACTCACAATTTTGCCCCAAAACACAGCCATGAATAAAGAATGGTACCAAAACACCCTCCAACAGCAACTTCTTCCAACATTCCAACAACAGTTTGGTGAAGAACAATGCATTTTCCAGCACGATGGAGCACCGTGCCATAAGGCAAAAGTGATAACTAAGTGGCTCGGGGACCAAAACGTTGACATTTTGGGTCCATGGCCTGGAAACTCCCCAGATCTTAATCCCATTGAGAACTTGTGGTCAAGCCTCAAGAGGCGGATGGACAAACATAAACCCACTAATTCTGACAAACTCCAAGAAGTGATTATGAAAGAATGGGTTGCTATCAGTCAGGAATTGGCCCAGAAGTTGATTGAGAGCATGCCCAGTCGAATTGCAGAGGTCCTGAAAAAGAAGGGCCAACACTGCAAATACTGACTCTTTGCATAAATGTCATGTAATTGTCGATAAAAGCCTTGGAAACGGATGAAGTGCGTGTAATTATATTTCACTACATCACAGAAACAACTGAAACAAAGATCTAAAAGCAGTTTAGCAGCAAACTTTGTGAAAACTAATATTTGTGTCATTCTCAAAACTTTTGGCCACGACTATATTTAAAAATAACATGAAAGTGTGATTTAAACAATAGGTCATTTTCTGATGACACATTCCCTCAAGTTTACAAGCTGAAAAGAATTTGATTAGTTGCGAAGAGTACTTTTTAGCCACATGTTAGGCCTTTTTCACACGAGCGTGTCCGGATAAGGTCCAGATGCGTTGCGGCAAACCCGCGCGAGTAGGTACCCAATTGCAGTCAGTTTTGACTGCGATTGTGTTCCGTTGTTCAGTTTTTATCGCGCGGGTGCAATGTGTTTTGCACGCGCGTGATAAAAAACTGAATGTGGTACCCAGACCCGAACTTCTTCACAGAAGTTCAGGGTTGGGTTCGGTGTTGTGTAGATTGTATTATTTTCCCTTATAACATGGTTATAAGGGAAAATAATAGCATTCTGAATACAGAATATATAGTACAATAGGGCTGGAGGGGTTAAAAAGAAAAAATAATGAAACTCTCCTTAATCCACTTGTTCGCGCAGCCGGCATCTCTTCTGTCTTCTTCTTTGAGGAATGGGACCTTTGATGATGTCAATGCGCTCATCACATGGTCCATCACATGATCCATCACCATGGTAAAAGATCATGTGATGGACCCTGTGATGAGTGCAGTGACATTATCAAAGGTCCCATTCCTCAAAGAAGACGACAGAAGAGATGCTGGCTGCGCGAACAAGTGGATTAAGGTGAGTTAAATTATTATTTTTTAACCCCTTGAGCCCTATTGTACTATGCATTCTGTATTAAGAATGCTATTATTTTCCCTTATAACCATGCTATAAGGGAAAATAATAATGATCGGGTCCCCATCCCGATCGTCTCCTAGCAACCGTGCGTGAAAATCGCACCGCATCTGCACTTGCTTGCGGATGCTTGCGATTTTCACACAGCCCCATTCACTTCTATAGGGCCTGCGTTGCGTGAAAAACATTCCCACCACATATTTGGTATGCTGCGATTTTCACGCAACGCACAAGTGATGCGTGAAAATCACCACTTGTGTGCACAGCCCCATAGAAATGAATGGGTCCGGATTCAGTGCGGGTGCAATGCGTTCACGTCACGCATTGCACCCACGCGAAAAACTCGCTCGTGTGAAAGGGGCCTTATGTTGTCCATCATTATGTAATCAGAAGAGAAAAGTTACATCCACCTCGGCTTCTCACTAGTTCTGGCTAATAGATCTGTAGATGGCGCGAGGTATATATCGTTAGTTGTACGTTATTACTTCATTAATAACCCCTAGTTCACCTTTATTTGAAAATGAAAAACTTGGTGTCCCTGTCGGTAGTACAGATGGAAAGTAGAATGTTTCCTTTTGGTAGGGAAATCTTTTTGTCTGCATGCTATTGTTGAAAGCTGATCTAATAAATTCAATGGGTTTGACAGGTTTGTATTGTAGGGAGACTGAAAACCTATACTTAGGTGTAGATGTAATAGCATACATATGCTGTGCTTGGCTATGAGATTGTTTGTTTTTTCATGACATCAAAGTATATTGTATTGGAATAATAGTAATCTTTTTTTTTTTTTCGAGCAGATTTTTTTTTTTTGGTGAAGCTGCAAACGGCTCATTCGGGAGAAAACAAGTTGTAAACTTACATTTGTAATTTATTACCACTGGGAGTCTTCTCCATTGATCGCTTTGTGAGCTCGTATAACTCGTTTTGTGCTCGTTTAAGTGATGTCACTGTATCGTATGTAAAAAAAAAAAATAATAATAATAATTGACTATATTCCTGTCCATTGTAGTCTTATATTTCTCAAAGCGAGTAATGGATCTAAAATGTTTAAATGTTATTAAATTAAAGGGAAAGGTAAAGTTTTCTTGATGGCCTTCCGCCCATGAAATTCTCTTTTTAATCCAGTCATAGACATGATTGTTAAATATTTGCACTAGCAAATTGTTGCTAGTTCTGCTTATTTTAGCAAAATTGTAATTATAATTAAACTAGGTAAAACTATAGTTGTCCATCAGTTTTGCTGGTGTGATAATACCTTAGGGCCTGTTTTGGGCCTAAGTGACGAAGAAATTTCTGTCATCAACATTTTCCAAGAGCTATAACTTTTTAATTTTCCCATCAATATAGTCATATGAGAGCTTGTTTTTTGTAGGACAAGTTTTTATGGTAGAAATTTTGTGGCCCTCATTTTTTGGCATAAATAATCTGACAGCTTTATTCTGTGGGTCAGTACGCTTACAGCGATACCAAATATTTAAAAAAAATTTTTTTAGATATATATATTTGACTTCTTTTGCACAATGTAAACTCCTTATTTGAAAAAAAAGAAAAAACATTTTTTGCATATCCACGTCCCAAGACTCATAACTTTTTGATTTTGCATCCTACGGAGCTACTGATTTTTGCAGGAAAATTTGTAGTTTTCATTGGTATTATTTTGTGGTACATAACACTTAGCAGCAAAAAACAGCAATTGTCTTTATTTCTACAGCAGTCGCCATATTATATAAATTACTATAATAATAATTGCATAGTGCAGGTCTTTAACCTCTTAAGGACATAGGGCGTACAGGTACGCCCTTGTGTCCTGGTACTTAAATCATTGAGCAGGCACCTAGGCTAAATGCGCGGGGGGGTCCCGTGACCCCCCCCCATGTTGGCGATCGCGGCAAACCGCAGGTCAATTCAGACCTGCGGTTTGCTGCGATTTCTGCAGTTTCTGATCCCCGCGGTTCCCCAGCAAAATCATCCCTCCAAAAACCAAACGGCGCACCTTTCACCCTACGCCCCGCTGTGTGGCCGTACAGCAGTTTACGGCCACATATGGGGTAAACAGCAGAGTCAGGGCAATAAAGATACAGTCTTATTTGGCTGTTAACCCTTGCTTTGTTAGTGGAAAAAATGGGTTAAAATGGAAAATTAAGCAAAAAAATGAAATTCTCAAATTTCATCCCCATTTGCCAATAACTCTTGTGCAACACCTAAAGGGTTAACGAAGTTTGTAAAATCAGTTTTGAATACCTTGAGGGGTGTAGTTTATAGAATGGGGTCATTTTTGGTTTCTATTATGTAAGCCTCGCAAAGTGACTTCAGAGCTGTAGTGGTCCCTAAAAATTGGGTTTTTGTAAATTTCTGAAACATTTCAAGATTTGCTTCTAAACTTTTATAAGTCTTGTAACATCCCCAAAAAATAAAATATCATTCCCAAAATAATTCAAACATGAAGTAGACATATGGGGAATGTAAAGTCATCACAATTTTTTGGGGTATTACTATGTATTACAGAAGTAGAGAAACTGAAACTTAGAAATTTGCAAATTTTTCAAAATTTTTGGTAAATTAGGTATTTTTTTATGCAAAAAAATTTTTTTTGGGACTTCATTTTACCAGTGTCATGAAGTACAATATGTGACGAAAAAACAATCTCAGAATGGCCTGGATAAGTCAAAGCGTTTTAAAGTTATCAGCACTTAAAGTGACACTGGTCAGATTTGCAAAAAATGGCGAAGTCCTTAAGGTGAAATAAGGCTATGTCCCTATGGGGTTAAAGATGCAGCCATACGAAATATGTGATGGGAATGTTCATTTTTTTAATAATTTTTTTTTCCATGGAAAAAAGATGTTTTCTTTAACTTGGGGTACTTTCACACTAGCGTTATTCTTTTCCGGCATAGAGTTCCGCCCTAGGGGCTCTATGCCGGAAAAGAACTGATCAGTTTTATCCCTATGCATTCTGAATGGAGAGCAATCCGTTCAGGATGTCTTCAGTTCAGTCTTTTTGACTTTTCAGGATGGAGATAATACCGCAGCATGTTGCGGTTTTATCTCCGTCCACAATTCTGGAACACTTGCTGGAATGCCGGATCCGGCATTAATTTACATTGAAATGTATTAGTGCCGGATCCAGGCATTTTTTTTTTTTTTTCTTATATACAATTTACTAGTCCCACAAGGGAACTTTAACAGGCAATCTATTGATTGCTCCTATAATATAATGTATCGCTTGTGCATTATACTGATGGATATATACTGTAGGAAGGCATTGAGTCTTCATTAGGCTCCAGGCTGCCATGGGAAGACATCAGCACTCACAATCTTATTCACGGGGTACTGATGGGAGACAGAGCGCCCTTCTTCTAAAGCACTTAGATTCCATGGTTGTTATTGACAGCGGCATCTAAAGTGTTAAACTGCCTGGATTGCCTCTTCTGCTAATCTCCCTTTTATGTAGCAGAGCCCCCGCTCTCCGCTGCATAAAAGGCAGCGGCCTAGCATAAGGCCCCTTAGTGATGATCATATTGGCAGTCATTATCAGCAGTGTTGGGTCTATTTCTATGGCCTTTTTGTATCCGTGTGTGTATCTGTTTTCTGGCTATATATCCATTTTCAACATCTGTTTTGCATACGTTTTTAAATCTTTTATAAACAGATGGATTTCATTGGCTTTCTTTGTAAACTTAAGCCCTGTAGTGCCTTCAGTATATATTAATGCCCCCCCCCCCCCCCCCGGACATATAATGGCTATCATACACTGCCTCCAGTGTAAATAATGCCGCCATACATTTCCCCCAGTCTATATAGAAGCACCCTCCACCTTCCCGCAGGCACGCCAGGAACACTTGCTCCGCAGCTCCCAGCATCGGGATGTCACATAATCGCCCTAGGAGCATCAGGTCGCCCTGCCTCCTGTGTGGAGCAGGTGTTCCCGGTGTGCCTGCGGTGAGGTGATTATTACCTTTTCATAGTGTACCTGTTTTAACGGCCATTAGATTGGTGCACTTCAGTCAGTGAGGTCCATCTGGCTGTGAAAACGGCAAAAAGGACCTATTTTTTGATGGCTGCTCTTCACTAGCCATTAACAAACAGCCACATGCAATATCCTCATCTACTTCTATGGTTCTGAAATCGTCTGTTTTCAACTATTGCATGAATGTATGTACCATAAACGCAATCATAGCGACATTTGTAGTAGGCATTGCCGCCAAGCGCGCGAGTCCCGCTCACTTCCTCCCAACTGGCATTCAAGATCATTCCCTCGATCCTCAGCAACAACTTTTCAAACTATTATTGTTTGGCGATGGTTTAAAAAGTTATTTCTTGTAACAGCGCCTTTTATTCTCTTTATAATGTTACTTTGTAATGTGGGCAGGATCACACAGTGGAGTTACTTTTATTTTCTTTGATACTTTGTAAATAATATTGCTCCGAGTGTACATCACAGACATACAGTGTGGCACCTACCAGTTATTGTATCGTGTGTGACCTGCAGCCATATTGTGTGAACAAGGTGTCATACAAAGGTATATCCAAAATTATTTTTACCATTTGCGGTATAAACCTCCTATCTTGTGTGTGCAGTAAACTGTCTCTCTAGGAGTCCTAGCTGAACAAACGTGTCTGGCTTTTAGGCTGTGCTCTATGTAGGAGAGATGATTACATTTGTAAGCGTGATCGCTGTGAGCATGGGATAGGCCTAAGCTGTTTATGGCTATTTAGACCATTGACTGTAAAAGCTACATCATAAACAGCTTGCTTAGCGTAGAGCCGAGTGGGGGGATATTGATTTCACCAGTCGTTCCTGCATACAGAGTGGTTTTACTTAGGGACCACACTGTGACATTCCTGTTGAGACCTGACATGGGATCTCCGGGGAAAATACATTTGCTTGGCAACACTGTAAAAACAACTTGGAGAGAAGCCGTTTGTAATTGTGTTTTTCACCAACAAAGGAAAGGAACGAAAACATCACGATGAAATGTGGGTCTCCATATTGGGAAGTTTGGGTTTATCAAAATAACCATGTCTTTGTCACCAGGTTAAGACCATAGAAAACTTTTTGTTTTAAACAAACAAATGTGGAAAACCTCTAAGTTGGACATACACATAAGGGCTCATGCCCACGAACGTAAGGGCTCCGTGCCCGTACTGCGGATCGCAACTTGCGGTCCGCAATGCACGGGCGCCGACCGCGGGGCAGCCGCATGCGGATCGTGGACCCATTCACTTGAATGGGGTCCGCGATCCGCATCAGACGGTCCGCACCGCAAAAAAGTTGTGCATGCACTACTTTTTTGCAGTGCGGGGGCACGGCAAGAAACACTGCGGAAGCACTCCGTAGTGCTTCCGCGGGGTTCCGATCCGAGCTTCCGCACCTCCTCTCTGGGTTTGCATTCAAGTTAATTGCTCCGCATCCGTGATGCGGAGTGCACACGGCAGGTGCCCCGTGTATTGCAATGGTCGTGTGCATGAGCCCTAAGGCTATGTTCATATCTGCACCAGAGGTAATCTGGTAGCCTTTTCTGGCAGAGGAACAGACTACTGGAGTTACCATATCTGGCATAGCCAGATTCCTTTTGACTACAATGGGATCCGGAAGCCTTTGGCAGAACAAACACTGGTATTTGTCCACCGGAAAGCCTTTGGATCCCATTATAGTCAATTGGAATCCGGTGGTGTGCAGCAGTATCTGGCTATGCCAGATACAATAACTCTGGTAGTCTGGTCCTCTGCTGGAATAGATTACCTTTAGCACAGATGTGGGCCTACCTATAGATGACGTATTTTGCTTTAAGAGTGCAAAGGGGCAAGCCATTGGCAGAAACTTTTCAAACCCTGTAGTGTGGGGGCAGTCTGTACTCAACGTAGCAAAATAATATCTTGGTATTGTCCAGACTTTTCATCATTTTGCCTTTTTATACACCGATCAAAAACCACTGTCTGCAAATCCTGTCTTCTGTTCATTCATCGTAAGGCGACTGGGATCCAGGGATGATTGCTTCATATCGGCTCATTTCCAGCTAGTTTATTACCGTAAAGCAGCTGTGAATTTACATATTCACGTATTCTCCCTTTTCTTTGACATGTGGAGTACCACATTTGTGCATTTTCAACTATAAAGACTACAATGGGATTTTGGGCACTACGCCATGTGATGAAATAATTTCTTGAAGAAGCTCAGACTGCAGAGGAAACTCAAATTTCCGCTATACAATTTGCATTCATATTTAAAGTTCATGCTCCATCAATAGTCCTGGTATATACAGTACTGTGCAAAAGTTTTAGGCAGGTGTGGGGAAAAAAATGCAGCAAAGTAAGAATGCTTTAAAAAAAAAAAAATATAGAAGCATTTTTTTTTTTTTTTTTAGCAATCAAGAAAATGCTGAGTGAATGAAGAGAAGAGTAATCTAAATCAAACAAATATTTGGTGTGACTACCCTTTGCCCTCAAAATAGCATCAGTTCTTCTAGGTACACTTGCACAGTTTTTGAAGGAACTCGACAGGAAGGTTGTTCCAAACATCTTCGAGAACTGACCACAGATCTTCTGTGGATGTAGGCTTACTCAGATCCCTCAGTCTCTTCATGTAATCTCAGACAAAATCGGATGAGGTTGAGATCAGGTCTTTGTGGAGACCATATCATCAATTCCAGGACTCCTTGTTCTTTAGCCTGCATACACCCGAACGTATGTGTTTTTTTGTTTTTTTGCGGATCCATTGTAACAATGCCTATCTTTGTCCACAAAACGGACAAGGATAGGACATGTACTATTTATTTTTATTTTTTTGCGGGGCTACGGAACGGAGCAACGGAATGCGGACAGCACACGGAGTGCTGTCCGCATCTTTTGCGGCTCCATTGAAGTGAATGGGTCCGCACCCGAGCCTCAAAAAATGCGGAACCAAACCACGTTCGTGTGCATGTAGGCTTAGGGTACTTTCACACTAGCCTTTTTCTTTTCCGGTATTGAGTTCCTTCCTAGGGGCTCTATACCGGAAAAGAACTGATCAGTTTTATCCTAATGCATTCTGAATGGAGAGCAATCTGTTCAGGATGCATCAGGATGTCTTCAGTTCAGTCACTGTACAGTTTTTGGATGGAGAAAATACCACAGCATGCTGCGGTATTTTCTCAGTCCAGAATCCTGGAACACTTGCCGAAATGCATTAATGCAGGCCCTAAGTGTTGAGGAAAACGGATCCGGTTTTTCCGGATGACAGCTGGAGAGACGGATCTGTTATTGCAATACATTTGGGAGACTGATCAGGATCCATTTACAAATGGTATCCGTTTGCATGCAGATTGCCGGCGACGGAACTGCCTGCCGGAATCCAGCGACGCTTGTGTGAAAGTACCCTTAGGCTACATTCACACGTCAGTATTTTTTTATAATCCGATTTTCGGTCCGTTTTTTGCGGATCTGTTGTTCCTGAAAATGTTTCCGTATGTCATCCGTTGTTTGCGGATCCGCAAAAAACGGAAACATGTATAAATTTCAATAAGCAAATAAAGTTGGTTGGATTTCTTTAAAAAAAAATAAAAAATGAAAATGTAATTTCCAGGAACTGATTCCGTATAAAACGGATGACATACGGAATGACATCCGTATGTCATCCGTTTTTTGCGGATCCATTGACTTTGTATTGTACCAGGATCCGATTTTTCAGGAAAAGAATAGGACATGTTTTATATTTAAATGGACATGCGGAACGGAACAACGGAAACGGACAGCACACATTGTGCTGTCCGTTTTTTTTCCAGGACCCATTGAAAATGAATGGGTCCTGATCTGGTCCTGATCTGTTCCGCAAAAAACGGAACAGATCAGGAAAGAAAAAACGGACGTGTGAATGGACCCTTACACTGAAGATAGTTCTTAATGGCATGGGCTCTATGTTTGGAGTCCTTGTCCTGCTGCAGAATACATTTGGAGCCAGCCGCCTCCCTGATGGTATTGCATGATGGTTAAGTATCTACATTCTCAGCAGTGAGAACATCATTAATCCTGACCTAATCCCCAACTTTAATAAATACTTCTTTTTGATGATTTATATAATTTTTTTGGTGTATATAACACCTATATTTATGTGCCCGCTTTAGTTTTCATACTTTTCTTTGTTCCCTTTCCTTGTTTCCTTTTTACTTTATCTGGTTATACTTATTTTTACAAGTTAAATTTTTATCTTTATCACAGCAGATTTGAAATATTGTTCAGTATCTGGGGATTATTGCTGACTCCTCTAGATATGTGTGTCACCGGACAGTAGACTGTAGATTACATGTAGCTGCCGTTAATCATGTGCAGAATGCCGTTCTCTTGTGTACTGCGGCACATTTATGATGTAATGGTACATAAATATTAAAGAACTATGTGCACGATAGAGTCACTGTGTCTGGCCCAGAAACTACCCTCCACAATCATCTTGTCCTCCCATGGTTTGTGAACGTTGCACTTTGGTTGTGGCATCTCAGCTGAGCAGGCCTCACAATTTTCTTCTGTTTTAGACTCTGACTTTAATAAAATAAACTTTCACATGGTTTGCTGTATTAGGGCAAGACATTCAAAGACTATAAAACAAACACTTTTATCAGACACTTTCTATTATGTGAACCCTACATATGTATTTTCTTTCGTCCTCGCTCTCTCTCTCTGCAGTGAAGGGTCATGCAGTTTCCAGTGGAAACTTTTATCAGTTTTGTTAGTCTTTGTTTTAGAAGTGTTTGCAAGGGATCTTTTTTTAGAGATCT
The DNA here is from genome assembly GCF_905171765.1 of Bufo bufo. Taxonomy (NCBI): domain Eukaryota; kingdom Metazoa; phylum Chordata; class Amphibia; order Anura; family Bufonidae; genus Bufo; species Bufo bufo. Next base: position 122,780,190 of record NC_053391.1, read on the forward strand.
CTATTTATCCTTCTTCAAGGACACGGTGTGTGAGAAAGAGGCAGGATAAGTAATACATTGAAAAGCAAAGCTCAGACATTTCCGTTTTGGTTAATATATGCAAGAACAAAAAAGTTTTAGGATATCTGTAGCTAATCTATGTGCATTTAATATATAAACTTGTGCCCTAAATTGTGCAAAAACAGCCATTATGTCTGAGTAGCGGAAAAATATATTTGTATTGTATTGTTCAACCAACTATAGAAATAAAGGACAAGGTCGTCATGTGCTTACCCAAGTTCATGTCCATGGGGACCGTTTGTTTCTGTATTTAGTATTAAATCTGCTAAAACTATAGATCTAAAAAGACAGTCCTACATGACAGAGGAGGGAAGGGTAAAATTTACCCATCTTTTAAAGTGATGACCTATCACTAGTGTATGCAGTCACTTTACGATTGAGGGTCTGAAGGGGACCTGGCAGGAACCCTATTCAGGAGATATGCATTCACTTTTTAAAATGGTAAACTTAGGGCTTATGGAATCGCTGTACGTTCACACTACTTCATTTCATTTAATAGAGAATTGTGTAAATAGCAAATTTCTAAATCACTTCATCTAATGAATCTGCTTGCATCCACCTTATAAAAGCCATAAAGTCATCACCACTAGAGGTCTCGCACCTAATTTACAGTCCACTGCCTGTTGTCTAGCAAGATCCGTCCATACTATAACAGAGACAGCAGAGATTAAGTGTCGGAGTGTTAGCTAGCTAAAATCCTGAGCATGATAAAAAAAGAAATTGCTTCTACACTGCTTCTGAATTCACAGGAGCCTCCTGCCTTTCTGTAAGGCCTCATGCACACGACCGTATGTTTTTGCGGTCCGCAAAAACGGGTTCCGTTTTGCCGTGATCCGTGACCGTTTTTTCGTCCGTGGGTCTTCCTTGATTTTTGGAGGATCCACGGACATGAAAAAAAAAGTCGTTTTGGTGTCCGCCTGGCCGTGCGGAGCCAAACGGATCCGTCCTGAATTACAATGCAAGTCAATGGGGACGGATCCGTTTGACGTTGACACAATATGGTGCCATTTCAAACGGATCCGTCCCCATTGACTTTCAATGTAAAGTCTGGAGTCCCTTTTATACCATCGGATCAGAGTTTTCTCCAATCCGATGGTATATTTTAACTTGAAGCGTCCCCATCACCATGGGAACGCCTCTGTTAGAATATACTGTCGGATATGAGTTAGATCGTAAAACCTCATTTCCGACAGTATATTCTAACACAGAGGCGTTCCCATGGTGATGGGGACGCTTCTAGTTAGAATATACTACAAACTGTGTACATGACTGCCCCCTGCTGCCTAGCAGCATCCGATCTCTTACAGGGGGCCGTGATCAGCACAATTAACCCCTCAGGTGCCGCACCTGAAGGGGTTAATTGTACTATCATATCCCCCTGTAAGAGATCAGCGCTGCCAGGCAGCAGGGGGCAGACCCCCCCCCTCCCCAGTTTGAATATCATTGGTGGCCAGTGCGCCCCCCCCCTTCCTCCCTCTATTGTAATAATTTGTTGGTGGCACAGTGTGCGCCCCCCCCCCCCCCCCTTCCTCCCTCTATTGTAATAAATCGTTGGTGGCACAGTGTACGCCCCCCATTGGCCCCCCCTCCCTCTATAGCATTAACAACATTGGTGGCCAGTGTGCGGCCTCCCATCTCTCCCCCCCCCCCGATCATTGGTGGCAGCGGGTTACTAGCAATAGTACAATAGTAAAAGATTCATACTTACCTGGGAGCTGCGATGTCTGTGTCTGGCCGGGAGCTCCTCCTACTGGGAAGTGACAGTTCATTTAGCAATGCGCCGCACAGACCTGACACTTACCAGTAGGTGGAGCTCCCAGCCGGACACGAACATCGCAGTAGCCGGTAAGTATGAATCTTCTACTATTGTACTATTGCTAAGTAACCATGGCAACCAGGACTGTAGTAGCGTCCTGGTTGCCATGGTTACCGATCGGAGCCCCAGCGATTAAACTGGGACTCCGATCGGAACTCCGCTGCCACCAATGATGGGGGGGGGGGGAGATGGGAGGCCGCACACTGGCCACCAATGTTGTTAATGCTATAGAGGGGGGGGGGGCCGATGGGGGGCGCACACTGTGCCACCAACGAATTATTACAATAGAGGGAGGGGGGGGGGGGGGCGCACACTGTGCCACCAACGAATTATTACAATAGAGGGAGGGGGGGGCTGCACTAGCCACCAACCTATTATTACAATAGAGGGGGGGGGGGCCGCACTGGCCACCAATGATATTCAAACTGGGGAGGGGGGGGGGGGTCTGCCCCCTGCTGCCTGGCAGCCCTGATCTCTTACAGGGGGCCGTGATCAGCACAATTAACCCCTTTAGGTGCCGCACCTGAAGGGGTTAATTGTGCTGATCACGGCCCCCTGTAAGAGATCGGGTGCTGCCAGGCAGCAGGGGGCAGTCTTGAACACAGTTTGTAGTGTATTCTAACTAGAAGCGTCCCCATCACCATGGGAACGCTTCTGTGTTAGAATATACTGTCGGTTCTGAGTTTTCACGAAGTGAAAACTCAGCTTTTGAAAAAGCTTTTATGCAGACGGATCTTCGGATCCGTCTGTATAAAAACTAACCTACGGCCACGGATCACGGACACGGATGCCAATCTTGTGTGCATCCGTGTTCTTTCACGGACCCATTGACTTAAATGGGTCCGTGAACCGTTGGCCGTGAAAAAAATAGGACAGGTCATATTTTTTTCACGGCCAGGAAACACGGCTCATGGATGCGGCTGCCAAACGGTGCATTTTCCGATTTTTCCATGGACCCATTGAAAGTCAATGGGTCCGCGAAAAAAAACGGAAAACGGCACAACGGCCACGGATGCACACAACGGTCGTGTGAATGAGGCCTAAGTGTGATTTTTTTTTTTCCCTTCTTTATCTGTTCTGTGAGCTCCAGAGCTGAAAACAAACATAGTGGGAAGTGAGGGAAAGGACATCACCGTAGTACTGGCATATTTCACAGAAGGGAGACGCCCCTGCTTCTGAGTGAAATGTATCTTGCTGTGCAGCTGAAAAAAGGAATATTACGGTTGAAAAATACTTTTTAGGGAAGCCCAAAAAGACACATTTCCTCCACAGTTATGATTGCACAAAGCCATTATGCAAACTTTTTTTTTTTTAAACGCAGGTTTAATATTCTGTCTTTTCCTCTGTTGCTTATTGTGTCTTAATGTGGCCATATACCTTCCACATGTCCAACCTTTCTCCCCTTATCTGCCATCGGGGGACCTTTCAAGGTAATGGGCTGAGCTGAGCTGCAACACCAGGCAAGGCTTATCCGTGACACTGTTGGTTGACATTTTTTAAATCTCATATATCTACTTTGCCATAAAATCGAATGTCTTTAAGAACAGATATCCAAGGATGTTTTAATAAACAGGGGAGAAAAGGGTGCACTATGCTTTTGCATCCTTTTTTCCCCCTCAATGTATAAGTTAACCGTTGGGCAAAAGTATGATGTGAGCCCAGCCTTAGAGCAGCCTTTTGCTCTACAGCCAGGATCAGAGGTAGCTCCAGTCCCAACAGTGAATCATTTGATTTGCAATCTGTGACCATGGCATGATCAACGGAGATTTCTCCTTCTGATTGGAAGCCCTCTGCAGTTAGCCCTGGGGACCCGGAAAGGACACCAGGACTGTAACTTCAGTAATCCTGCTGTTGGGGCAAATTAGTGTCGCCCTCACAACTGCCTGTGCCATAGCATAATGTATTGGCATACAGTAATATGTGATTACTTTAGAAGTCTAGGGATTTTAAAATACTGTAATAAAAAAATGATTTAAAATGTAAATAAAAAAGCTTGCAAAAATTAAGCAATTTATGTTGCCTAAAATACATTTTACGTAAAAGTAAAATATGCTAATTAGATATCCACAGGACTGAAATAACATGAAAAACTCCTTTGCCAAGTTATTCAGTGAGAAATATGTACATTATAAACCAAGTAAAAAGGACAAAGTCAAAAATCGCTTTTTCTATGTGATGCAAAAAAGGATGTAAATTGCAAAGTATTTTATATGTACTCTCAAACAGCACCAAAAAAAAATGCAATTTCTCCTGCATGAAACTAGACCTTCTACAGCCACGTCAGTGAAAAAATAATACTTATAGCTGCTTAAACATTAAAATGCAAAATGAAAAAATAAGCTGGTCACTAAAGTGCTAGGCCAAACCAAATGTTTATAGTGGAATGGTGTTAACCTATGTGACATATGGGCACTTTAGTGTAATTTGACATTACCCGGTTCTCACACATATTACTGTGGTGTATAAAAGGGACTTTTCCGTCATGCTGGAACTGGAAAAAACATCCTCTTTGATATTTGTCCTTGTTCTCCTGCAAGTAATTTTGATTATATTTTACTAGCGTCTTTGTCACTTAATTATTATTTTTTTTTATATAGAAGGGTCATGTAAAACGTGTTAATATATCCTGTAGCAACCTGCAGACAGGTATAAGCCAGTTTGTCAATTTTGTCTTTTGATTCTATCTGTACAGAACAAGGCTTATTACGGATCTATGGCAGGTTATATAGCATGATCACACATAGAGCCTGCCTGTAATACACATGGGATTGTGGGCTGTTCTGCAGCGGCTGCTGTTTAGTTTTTGCAGTTGTTAAAGGGAACCTGTCACCTGCAAAACGCATATTAAACCGACCACAGTACCTTACAGTATCCCCCAGTGTGTTGCTAATCATATTTTTCTTTGCTCTTTGCGTTTCTTCATACTTGTTAAAAACGTTGTTTTAATGTCGGTTGGCGCTGTCTCCGAGTCAGGCTTGAAGTCAAAGGGGCAGCGGCCTCCTTGCTTCTAGTAAAGCTAAGCCCACCCTTACCCCTCCTCTCTACAATTAGATGGACATGCTGCCGGGAGCGCGCTCTTCTAGCGCATGCACGTTACGCTGCCTGTTACAGCGCGATCCTCACTCACCCGCCTACATTTTGCTGACTGCGGATGCTCCAGACAGTTTGTTTGCGCGCGCGTCCGGCCGTCACGCTGTAACAGGCAGCGTACCGCACATGCGCTAGAAGAGCGCGATCCCGGCAGCATGTCAATCTAATTGTAGAGAGGAGGGGTAAGGGGCGGGCTTAGCTTTACTTGAAGCAAGGAGGCCGCTGCCCCCTTGACTTCAAGCCTGACTCGGAGACAGCGCCAACCGACATTAAAACAAAGTTTTTAACAAGTATGAAGAAACGCAAAGCGCAAAGAAAAATATGATTAGCAACACACTGGGGGATACTGTAAGGTACTGTGGTCGGTTTAATATGCGTTTTGCAGGTGACGGGTTCCCTTTTAGCCTCATTCTCACGTCCGTGCTCAACTCCATGAGCAGGTGGTCAGTAATGCATCCGTGAAGCTGTTCGTGAAGGATCCGTGTGTCTGTTTTTTGCTGTCCGTGTTGCATCCGTGTTTTACTGACACTGAACAGCTGAAAAATAATTTTCAAAGAATCTCTTCTCAATGATCCATGAAACACGGATGCAACACGGATGGCATCTGTAGTTTTCACGGACCCATAGACTATAATGGGCGTGATGGATCTGTGAACACGGACAAAATAGAGCATGCGCCTGTGCTAAAAACACTAATCCACGGACCGTGCTAAAACACTGATGTGTAAATATACACATTAAAATGAATGGGGACGTGACACATTGACACGTGAATCAGGCTTTAACGTGTAGAATCCGACAACTTTTCTTTTTGAACTCGTTCCTTGGCCATTCATTAAAGGGAATCTGTCATCAGTAAATGACCTATTGTGTAAAAGGGTTTTCTGGTACTTGGATATGGGTGACCTATCCTCATGGTAGGTCATCAATGTCAGATAAGTGGGGGTCTGACACCCGGCATCCCCACCAGTCAGCTCTTTGGGTAATGCATCAGATACTATACACAGAGGATGGGGCCTTACATCCGCTATATAGTGTCCGCGGCTGAGCAGTCATTCACCCTGGCATGGCTGCTACACAGTGGATGAAACGTATTGCTGCTGCATGCCATCTGTGTCTACGTTTACAGGCAAAGTAGGCAGTATGAGCGGACCCAGTTACAATAGAGGGCTATTATAGAAAGATGGTACCGAGTGCAGACTGTGGTCCCCCTGGATTTTGGCTGGTCTGTAAGCTTCATTAGCACTCTCTAGTCTTTTGCATTTGAGATCCCTCCCGGTGAAAGTGATTTTTCAGTGATTGACTTCTTTGAGCGCGCTTTTGTTTCACTAGACATTGCATGCTTACCTAATTCCTCTACTGTAATTATCAAAAATTCTGTAAGACATTATTTGTAATGGAAACAGGAGATATCGAAACATAAAGCTTCCCTGTCTGTGCGCCAACAGACAGTAGACTATTATATGATTAGTCTTCAGCCTGTTTGCAAAACATAGATTGCCATAAACTGAAATCTATAGCATCCCGATGGATCCTGTGCAGGCAAGTGGCCTTCTAAGCCCCCAGAGCAGCAGAGCTGTAGGTGGGATTTCCATTATTGGGATTATTATTGTGGCCCTAAATGAAAGGGACCAATACCAAATTCAGCCAGGGCTGGGTACAAAATTTAGTCACACACCTATTGAGGGTAAACAGACAATATGCATGTAAAAAAAAGACCTAAACAACAAAAACCACATAGTTACACAAATAAACAAGACATTTTGTAAACTGGAAAGATGTTGCAGTGCCCTCATAATGGAGAAGAAAATAAAGTAGCTCTTCTGTTCATTGTGGTTGACCAGATCATTCATCATACGCTGTCATGTCGTTCATTGTCCTTGGCTAGAAGCCAAGGGGCCAAACATCAGGTACAAGGGCTGCCAGGTGGACCTCTGTTTTAGACAATCACACCACTTTTTTGAGATTACATCAAAAGAATAACAGTTTTAATGCTTCATCCTTTCCTAAAATCAAGCTGCTTTCAAGCATCCTTGTGTGTTCTTCAGCCTGAGCCACTTTCTAAGCCAGAATCCTTGTTTCCCTTGCTGATATCACTTTATGTAAGGGACGTTCTCACAGCGTGTTCACAAAGTGCTTACTCATCACTTTTTGCTGCACAATTTTTACAAAAAAGCCATAAACACACATATAAAATGTATGTATGAACATATACTCAGGACACAACTTAAAAGGGAGCTTTTATATCTAACTAGGAAAAATCTTATAGATGAGCTATGATACATCATCAACCAGAGTTTTAAATCAAATCTCATGGAAGCTCTGCCAAATAATAGGGCATTATGATGAATAAGGTGACTGTATGACTACATGTCACCACAGTGGCACAAGACGGCGTGCTACGAAGTACAGAGGGCGGTGTGTGGCCTTGTTTGAGATGTCTAGACTGGAGGCCCCGAAGAAGGACTGCAGCAGGCCTTGTTACATCTGACCGCTCCAGATACAAATAATAACCGGTGCCGGGATCTACTGACTCTGTGCCATGTATTAAGAAGCCAAAAGAAAATGTTCTGTCCTAAAAGGAAGTAGAAATGTACAGTTGCAGGATCTCTCGCTCACTTTCCCTTCTGCTTGCTATAATTAAAAAATGCTTGAGTGATCTTAATAACACATGATTCCACTGACAAGCACTAATTACTCTGTATCAGGCCCAGAGAAGATGAATGTTGTCAAAAACCACAAGTCAGACGAACTGATTCTGCCCGAGTCTGACACCATGTTCCCATGTACAAACCAGTTTTTACTGGAGCCTTTCCAGTGTCAAAAGAAAATCCTTGCCTGTATTTTTTAATTTCCGTCAAGTTTTCTTGTTTTAAATGAGACGTCTTTACCCAAGCATGGCAGATTTACTGCAGCTCACTATAAATATAAATATATATATACACACACATAAGGGTTTATAAATAACATTCAATAGAAATGTAACTCCTTACAAACTGTAGTAATTACACATCAGATCACTCATGCTGTGGCATGGAAGTGAAACGTATTCATATATAGACAGTTGTCATAAGGCTCCCATGGAGGAGCATGGCACCACCGTATGCCTCCAAGTTCATGTGAAGTTTTTAGTTTTTTTTTTCTGATTCTATATAAATCCAAAAGAAAAAAAATTGTGCCAAATGCTGTATATTCGAAGTCCATGGGACGGATTTAGAGTCCAGCGCTCTCCATAAGCTCCCAAGGCACCAAATGAAGCCGCTGGCTAGATGTGTGACCATTGCTCCACTCAGACACCTCAGGTGTACGTTTTGTTTCCTCTGTGTTTCTTTTTCTTGATTTAAAATCAGCCATGGTGGATGCCTGTGCATACACTGCCTACAAATCTTGCATCGCTGTCTGCCAAACACCAGATCAGCCGACGATTATTCTTACAGACTCCCCCATATGCAGGCGTGCTCAAATGTGCGTGCATGTGTTCTTAGTAAGTAGACAGAAATAAAAGCCCTTTTACATGGGCCAATAATCACAGCAATCATCAGGAATGCTTGTTCCCAGTAATTGCCCTGCGTAAGGATACGACTAGACGGTGGCCAGACATCACCACCCGCAGTAGCCAATGGCTGTATGATTTTACTGCAAAGTCATGGGCTGCTCTGGATGGTCTTAGCCGCACTCTAAATGTGCCACTGATCACCCGATAAACAGGCGCTTGTTCATCCAGTGATCACATCTTTTGTGCGGCACATCATATTATCGTTTGAGGGCAGCAGTTCATCCTGTGTGAACAGCAAACAACTGATCCCTTGTTCCCACAGAGAATCAAATAGCGATCGCTCATCCCCATACAAAGGGGATGATTGCTGCATGTAAATGTAAATTTCACCTCTGCCGAACACACCGTCCATTCCAGATAGTTGTCTTGTCGTAAACCTGTGTAAATAGTGCCTTCAGCCAATTCCAGAAATGTCTGATGGTGGCATATCTCCCATGAGAACAAAGGGTTTCCGTGTGTGGCCACCATTTACGCTACTTTCACACTAGCGTTTTTTGCGAATCCGTCATGGATCTGCAAAAACGCTTCCGTTACAATAATACAACCGCCTACATCGGTCATGAACGGATCCGGTTGTATTATGTCTTCTATAGCCTTGACGGATCCGTCTTTAACACCATTGAAAGTCAATGGGGGAAGGATCCGTTTTCTATTGTGCCTGAGAAAACGGATCCGACCCCATTGACTTACATTGTGTGCCAGGACGGATCCATCTTGCTCGGCACCACATTGCGGACAGAAACACGCTGCTTGCAGCGTTTTGGTGTCCACCTCCAGAGCGGAGTGGAGACTAAACGGAGGTAAACTGATGCATTCTGAGCGGATCCTTTTCCATTCAGAATGCATTAGGGCAAAACTGATCAGTTTTGGACCGCTTGTGAGAGCCCTGAACGGATCTCAGAAACGGAAACCAAAACGCCAATGTGAAAGTAGCCTTCGTTGTGTGTTTACCTGGTATACTATTCCTAATTAATCGTGCACAGTCCAGAAAACTGGTGCTCTTCTAATCCTTTAACGAACCTTTCTGTAATCGTTATTAGCACTCACAGATTTACTACAATGGATTCTTAAATGCTCGGGCAGCTTTCATACAAAATGGCTGAAATGCGCCATTCTGGAGTCTTGTGCTGAAATCCGTTTATTCTCCGTATATTTGTTTCTTGGGTTTCAGATTAAATTTGTACTTATTTACTATTGCTTTTAGGTTATGTCCACACGTCAGAAATGCTGTGGATTTTTGGGCAGTAAATGCACTGCGTGGTACAGTACCAGCAAAGTGGATGAGATTTTAAGAAATGTCATCCACATGCTGCATAAAAAAACTGCAGTGTAAATGGACTTATGTGGTGCGGATCTCCCCTGCGGATTTCACCCTTTGCAATAGAGAGGATGAAGTCCAAAGTCCTGCAGCAAAAACCACATGTAATACTTGTGTTTTATGGTGCAGGTTTTGCTGCGTAAGGCCTCCTTCACATCTGTCAAGCACATCAGTCAGGCTTGTGCGGCATTGCTGGATTCTCTAGTTCACCGCCAGATCCCTATTTTTCTGTAGTGAGGTCCAGCGGTGATCCGGCTGCTTTCCGGCATAAATGCTGGGTTTTGGCCGGCCAAAAAACTTTACTTGCAACGGTTTTTTGTCTGTCCGACAGCTGGCATTTGTGCGGAAAGCAGCCGAATCGCTGCCAGACCTCATTACAGTCAATGGAGATATGGCAGTGAACTAGAGAAACTGGCAATGCTGCACCAGCCTGGCTGATCTGCTTGACAGAGATGTGAACAAGGCCCAATCAAGGCAAAAGCTGCAGTTTTCTGCATGTGTGGACATACCCTTATAATACCAACATATTCGACAGCGCTGTAAAGAGCTGGTTATTACATCAGTCTAAATTCTCTATTACTCATCCTATCATTATGTGTTTGGGTGTGGGGCATAGCACTATTTTGAGCGATAGATACCAATATACATAGAATTTAAAGGGGTTATTCCACAAATAATATTTAATACCTACCCAGAGATTGGGTGCTAAATATTGGATTGTAGTGGGTACCCTGAGTGATCCTGAGAACAAGGGGGTCCCCGAAGTCCCATTTCTAAATGGAGAAGCAGTGTGCACGTCGGTCCACTGCTTTATTCTCGTCTATGGGACTGATGTAGACAGCACTCAGTCAGTCCCATAGATATCAATGGAGCAGTGGCTCAACATGTGCACTACCGCTCCATTCGGAAAGAATTTGGGGAAATCTCATTCATCGGTTCGCCAAGGGTTCCAGCTGTTGACCCTCACGCGATACAATATTTATCGCCGGTCACCCCTTTAAAAATCTGTAATGGATCAGTGGTGGCTTTCTCAAGTATGGCAGTCTTGTGGATGTTTTGCCACATTACAGACACCCACAATTGCAGGATATTTTCATGTGTATACACTTACAGATGTATCAGAGCTATTTTTAAGGGATTTCTGGGGGGATTTTGAATGTTGATGGCCTATATTTAAGACAGGCCATAGATACAGAACCCCTAAAGATCATCTATTTGAAGGGGCTGTGGCACTTGAGCTGGTGCTACTGCTTCCCTCATACAGTTGATTAGCAGGGATGCCAAGAGTCTGATCCCACCAATCTAAGGTCTCATGCCCACGTGAGTAAATTGCGGTCAGCAATGTACGGGCACGACCGTGGGGCAGCCGCATGCGGATCGCGGACCCGTTCACTTGAATGGGGTCCGCGATCGGCATCCGACGGTCCGCACCGCAAAAAAGTAGTGCATGCACAGTACTACTTTTTTGCGGAACGGAACTCCACGGAAGCACTCCGTTCCGCACTGCATCTCCGGATTTGCCCTGTGTATCGCGGACCCGCCGTATGCGGGGCAACAGTCGTGGGCATGAGCTCTAACACAGAGGGCCTATCCTAAAGATGAGCCATCAATATTAAAGTCCTGCAAAACCTCTTTTAAGTGGTCACACTCAGTACGTGTACTCTAGAAGGCTATTGTGCTTCCCGCCGCCTTCTCCTTTCATCACCTTTATAAAATATTCCTTCTGTATCAGACTTTGTTCACAATAACCCATTAGCAGCAGTGCCGTAGTAAAAGGCCCCCCTCCTGGTACTCTGGTCATGGATATCTTTTGCTATAAAATACGATCAGGCTCTTTAAACTCAGATTTGCTTTCAGTGCTGATTTATGTAGTATTGAATAGCTTTTTATGACAGTCTAGATTTAATGTTTATAGCCTATAAAATGAAAATTCCTGTGGATATCAAACATTTTGACAGTATATGAAACATGCCCTCATGTATATGAAATGCTACACTTACATTTAATGAGTTACACTGCTATTAATTTGTAACAAGCCATTTTGGAATTTTTAAAGGGGCAGAGCGCAGGGCACCAGAGTGGGAGCGGATTGATTTACGATGTTCATTTTGTACACAATATAGGTGAAAAATTGATAATATACTGCTAATATTTTTATGTATATATATTTTTTTTCCATCATATGTTGGGTTGGGCTTACAGGGCCTACAAGTGACACGAGAAGAAATGGGGTACTGACCTAAGGAGTGATGTGGTGCTGCGGAACTCTAGTTGTTTTTTTTAAAAAGAAGCTTGATATATGGATGCCAAGATAAAGATGAGCCAATTCATAAAAGATTAGATTATCACTATATTGAGGTGATAACGTTTTCCTCTGAAAAAAAAAGGGTCTTTCCAGTGATCTCCGCTGCTGCCTTTACTCAGGACTCTAACAGTGCTGTTTATACAAGGGCATCCGCTGCAGTCCACATGGACTTGAGAACCGGTTAAAGGGACCCATCAGGTCGCTTGTGATGCCCTCTCAGGATAGGGTAGAGACGGGCATGCTGATTGCAGCAGTTTGTCACTTAGAAGTTGACGTGTAGTAGCTTTTAACCATGCGTTTAGCGCTGCAGCAAGGAGTGCAATGGATATACATGACATGGGCCCCCCTCCACCTTCCAGCTGCAGAATGGCTTTGTCCGTATTACTGTGTATATGGAGAAGCCTGTCAATCAGCAGCTGAAGGGTACGGTTAAGCCAACATAGGAATACATCAGACTTCACAGTGGACTCCTCACTAAAAAAACGATCATGTTAATTCCATGAAATCACTGTCTGTCACGGACAAGGCTGAGGGGCTTGATGGGTGAGCTGCTAGTTTGGGGCAATTGGCATTAGAAGACTGATGGAATCTAAGTGGACAGTTCATGTAGATGGCAGCAAAGTACAGCACTAATGTGTATACCGTATGTTCATAAGGCCCCATGCACACGGCTGTATGTGTTTTGTGGTTCACAAGCCACGGATCCCAGCCATGTGCATGACGCCACAGAGAAGTATAGGACCTGTTCTATCTTTTTTGCGAGTTATCAGAACGTACAAACGGGTGCGGTCTGCATCTTTTGCGGTTGCATTGAAATGAAGGGATCCGCACCAAAAATAGGATTGTGTGCATGGGGTCTAAATGGCAGGAGGTTCTGCAATTGGGAAATCGTCTAAATTTGCAGAACGTCCATATGGGAAGGATTTTTTTCAGTTGTAGAATTTTCTGCATCAAATCTGCCATGTGCTAACCTACCTGAAGATTGATTCTATACCGTAACTAAAAAAGAAAAAATTCCTCCTGTTTTTGCAAATCGGGACTCCCATTTACCTGTCCGGTTGCAATGCTACCTGCTAACTTCACACAAGTCTCAGTTTATCAGGTAATCTGCAGTATGGATTAGAATTCTGGCGAGCTCTGCCGAGTTGGCAGTAATTGGAGCTTAACAGGATGTCCGTTTAGACAGGAAGCAAATAGTCAACTGTTGTCAATAGTCTGCCTTCAGGTCTGTGTCTTCTGATCCTCCCCCAACACAGGAGATGAAGGAACCGAGAAGTGTAATGAAAGAAAACACATCACAGCTCTAAGAGAACAGTCATTGCCTGGAACACAATAACCATGACACGACGAGCACTGCGTCTTATTGACATAAGTCGGCTATTGTCTCGTTTCATACCGGGTGGTGCCTTTCTCGGTGATTTATTTTCCTGTCCCGTCCATTATTTGATTAAACAGATGTTTTATTCTGATCCATTGTATTAAAGCGCCCGTCCCAGCATTGTTTTCTCTGGAGCGTCACATACTGATCATTGCTGATTATGCAGTGTATTTCAAATGCGCTCATACCATGTTATGTCTGTCCAACAAAAGTGACCAAAATTGTGGTAATCATTATTTAAATTGATAAAGTGATGAGAGCTATAGTCTTTGGAAATTGATTGGGGACGAGAGAACACAATTATAGCAAATAAAAGTATTATTTTTAACTGGTTCCATCCCGTCATCTTTCGCAAACTTTCCTTTTTTTATTTTTCCATTTAGTCTTTGATAGCATTGCTCCCACATACCAGTAGAAAGCCCCATCACCGCTGTGCTACAGAGCATGTAACGCGTGCAGTTTTTGTAGCAGTTTTTCCATCATGGTATTTTTTTTATTATTTTTTTATTATTTTTAATGGAAGCAAATGTTCTTATCTCTTTGTATGGAATCACAGTTTTTATATTCTGTTTTAACACTATTAGTTTCCCCATTAAAGGGGAGTTCTTGATAACTATTAGGGAGAACTTCCACCAAGTGTCCCCACTGATCAGGACAACCGGAACCCTGTACCTCGCAAGCACCCCATGAAATGAACAGAGCGGCAGGTCTAGCTTGTGCACTGCCGCACCATCCATTTCTATGGGAATTCTGGGGATAGCCAAGTGCTGTTTCTGGAACGCGCATAGAGATGAATGGAGAGGCCGCGCATAAGCTCGATCTGCTGCTCTGTTCGTTTCATGGGCGGCCCCACGGAATACGAGAGTTGCATTAGCACCCCCATTAGATAGTTTCAGGTTTATTGAATTAAATTTTGATTACTGCTGTAGTAAAGTGCTACAGATTTTCCACCTGCATTTCTGCAGCAAAAAAAACCAGCATATCTGGCCTGTGTAGATGTACCCTTGGTGTGTGTGTGTGTGTGTGTGTGTGTGTGTGTGTGTGTTGTTTTTTTTTTTTTTTTTTTTTTTTAAACCTGCCTAAATTGTAGCATGTTGGGCTTGGTGGGGGATCTAATTTCCATATACAAATATATGGAAGAACAGAGATCTTTCCAATGACTTTTGTACACAAAGTCCTGTAAACATCGCAAGAGGACGTCCTCTATGTCTGTAAGTAAGAAGGATTCACCAGCAACATTGACTTGGGATTCTTTACAGTAAGAGCAGTAAAACTATGGAACTCTCTGAGGTTGTGATTAGGGATGAGCGAAGCGACTTCGGTTGAAACATCCTCAGTAGATTCGCATAAAACTTCATTTGAATACTGTGCGGAGCGAGCATAATAAAACCTTTACCCGAACTCTGGTTCGGTTCTAAGGTGCGAAGTTCAGGAAAAGGTTTTTAACAGTAGAAATTCATTTTTGAAGTTATTACCCAAAGTCTCTCGAGACTTCTCGAAGTAATAACTTCGGCTCATCTGAGCCAATACATGCTAATACTGTACGGAGCGCTTGCTCCGTACAGTATTCAAGCTAAGTTTTATGCGAATCTCCGAAGTCGATTCGCTCATCCCTAGTTGTGATGACTGATTCGTATTTCAAGAGGGGTCTGGATGTCTTTATCATAAAGTAATAATGCCACAATGTGTAGAGATTTCTGGAGATGGGATCTTGATCAAGGGATTACTGTATTTGTAGTCAGGAAAGTTTGTTTCCTCCCAATATTAGAGAATTCACAATCCCCTCATAGTGGTTTTTGCCTTCCTTTGGTTTAGGCCTCATGCACACGACCGTTGTTGTGTTCCGTGTCCGTTGTTGAAAACTCGGATAATGCACCGTTTGTCATCCGCGTCCGTTATCCGTGTTTCCAGTCCATCAAAAAAATATGACCTGTCCTATTTTTTTCACGGAC
Source organism: Bufo bufo (assembly GCF_905171765.1). Lineage (NCBI taxonomy): Eukaryota > Metazoa > Chordata > Amphibia > Anura > Bufonidae > Bufo > Bufo bufo. The sequence continues at coordinate 122,795,665 of NC_053391.1, forward strand.
AACGGTTCGCGGACCCATTCAAGTCAATGGGTCAGTGAAAAAACACGGAGGCACACAAGATTGTCGTCCGCGTCCGTTTTTTTCCTATCATTTGCAAGGCAAACTTGACTTAGATACATTTTTTTCACTTTTCATGTCTGGTGATCCTCCAAAAATCAAGGAAGACACACGGAAACGGAAACGGATCATGGAACAACGGAACAGCTTTTTGCGGACCGCAAAAAAATACTGTCGTGTGCATGAGGCCATACTCAGAATAGGTCTCAGCTGCCTGTTCAGCTGATCAGTGGGGGGCTTATACTGAGCATAGGTCATCAGAATTAAACTCCTTTAACATAGTTGGATTTGATAAACGTCTTATTTTTTATTTTTTTCCAATGGCGTAACTTTGTAAAATCTACTTTGTGTGAACGTAGCACAAGTGATGCTTCACCTTTTAAATATCATGTACACCTTAGTGTGACCTCTGACTATAATGTGTATGTATTGGAAATGTAAACTCCCATCTTGACATTCTGCTCTTCAAGGTTCAGATTGCTATAGAGGCAAGTCTAATTGGTAATGAGATTTTTTTTTTTAATTGTTAAGGTGACTGTTTCCTCTAAAATAGTTTTCATGGTAAACCTGCTACCACTGTAGGCTTGGTGCTCCGAAACATGCCCATACCTTTCTTCTGGAAGTCCAGTCCTCTGATCCTGACATAGGCTTCTTCTTAGTTTTATTCCCATAAATTTTACTGTGCACTGTGGCTGGGCCACTTCTATTGGTGTTTTTTCTTTTAGTATTCTGATTACACAAAACTTCTGAACGCTCATCAGATCATGAGGAAATCTTTACAATGCTGGAGATTTCTTGGATTCTCCTCTGGAGCTTTATTCTTCATTTCTTACAGAAAACCGGAGTTGCCAGCTCATTGGAGGAAGTTAAAAATCTAGAACATAATCATTTATCACTTTGTCTTGTCTGGCAAGTGTAAATCATTTCCCTAATCATTATGATTTCTTTTATACAGTAACCTTGATTGATCTGGGCTGAGGAGTGACACACTGGGGAACTCCTCTTCTATAAATCACACCTTCTGGCGTCAAGGATGAGTTTAGTTATTGACCTTGTAATATTCATGCTTGCATGCTGAGTTAGCCATTCTATAAACTGTAATTGCAGAGAGATTGTGTTGGTGTTTCAGAGAGATTAAAATGAAAACGTCAGATGAACCATTGCCCATTTCTTACGACGTGACTCGCCGCAGTTACAGATAGAAAAAGTTCAGTTGGCAAAAAACGAGATACTGTTCATATCTAATGTTCTTCATAGTGAAGTCATGGGGACATGAATAAACCCCACCAGATCATCTGTATATTGAAAGGTGACTTAAATATGTGACATTATACATTTGCAGAAGTTGGCAGAATTACATCAAACCCCACCATCTGGACGACGTCTGAGCCCCAACATCCTTGCTGGATCCCCGTTACAATAATTTGGTGTTATAGCAAAACCCCAATGTCACATGTCATAAATTTTCAGGGGTCTGGCACCTGAGAACTACATTGATTTCACTGATGTCAAGTGTTGATTCACTCTGCACAGTTCCTCGAGGAAGGTGGAAGTACTTCCTGATGAATAACTGCAGTGCTCTGTACAGGGCTTGCCATACTTTTAACAGCGGCTGTGCTGGGTGTTGTAGTTTTGTCCCATTCACTGGAGCACAGTGGCCCCTTTAAACAGCAGGAGTGCTGAGAGTCAGACCTCCACCGATCTGATATTGATAAATCTAAGGATGGATTTACACTGGGCAGTTGTCGGGATGATTATTGCGAACAAGCATTAGTATAAATGCTCGTTTTCAAGTTATTGGGAAGTAACTGTTTCTTCCCAATAATTGCCTGCACAGTTGGTGCATATAAATGAGCTTTAAGTAACCCCATAAAACTCTTAAGTCTACTGATGACTTTGTGTTCTGTTCAGAAACCCCTTCCTCTCTTTTTCTATATTGATTTGTTTCTATTTGCATTAACGTTTTCGAAGTGTTCTTTGTTTTTTCGCTTGCACATTTGCTGCTTGTATTCTTATTTTTGCCTATATTTTATTTGTCTTAGCTGCTTACTGATCCTCATGTCTTAATTCCTTGACAGAGAGAACTCGATACAACAGCAACAGTATTGGCAAACAGACAAGATGAAAGTGAACAGTCTAGAAAAAAACTTATTGATCAAAGTCGAGAATTCAAAAAGAACACTCCTGAGGTGAGTCAATAACTCATATTTCTTGCTTGTGCAGCAGTTCCACAGTTCAGAGGAAAATATGTGATATGAGTAGATGGGTAAGACAACCAAAGTCAGCGCCTTTCCTTCATTTTAATGAATGAGGCCCACAGCATTCTGTGCCTGTCTCCATGCTGAACAATCATTCTCAATCGGGCTACATTCACACGAAAATATTTTACTTCCGTGTCCGTAACGTTTTTTTGCGGATAGGATGCAGACCCATTCATTTCAAAGGGTCCGCAAAAAATGCGGACAGCACACCGTGTTATGTCCATTCTGTAGCCCCAGAAAAAAAATAGAACATGTCCTATTCTTGTCCCTTTTGCAGACAAGGATAGGCATTGTTACAATGGATCCGGGGGAAAAACGGATGCCGTACGGCCATCATCCGTTTTTTTTTTTGGACCGCAAAACACATATTGTAGCCTAAATCTGCAGCAATGTCCCAGTTTTAGTGCCGCTCTCCTGGTCCTGACACCTCCAGATTCGCAATCGTTCCGACACAGCACAGGGTTCCCCCCACCTTTTTGTGTCAGTGACCTGCTAGAAAGGGACTGGTGGTTTGGCTCAGATCATTAGCTAAGCCAGCCCCCACGCTGAGCTACAGCGCATGACCCACAGACAGAGAGTGGAACCTGTTTTTGCTGTTTCGGAACAAATGTCGGAGTGAGGTGCTGGGATCAGAAGAGGAATGCTGAAAATGGGACATTGCCGCAGACATCATACTGTACATTTCATGTTGCTGGACATCTCTTTTAGCAATTTAGGATGCTAAAACATAGCCTTTTTCCCAGAGACAGCGCCGCTCTATTTTCTTTTTTGTGTCTGGTATTAGAGCTCAGCCCTTTTACTTGAAGAGGGATGAACTGTAATACTAGAGAGTAAGTAGTAGGGTGCAAAGGCTAGGCTTCTTGGAAGCACTGCTGGAGATGAATCGGCGTTGTAACCCAGAAGAATGGTGTAGAAGGTGATCATCTTTGTTTAGGCCAATAGCCTGACAAAGGCCTCTGTCTGACGCATTGACGGAATAAAAATTATAGCATTCTATACTTTACTTCTGGGTTACGACTTGTGTTCATCTCCAGAAGCGTTTCCAAGAACTCCAGCCTTTGTTCCCTACTCCTGACCAGTTTTGTCGAATTTGTGGTTACAGCAGTAGAGATGAGATTATGACTACATTAGGAGCGCTGTAGAGAGTTATGCCATGTCATTAGCACATTGCTGCCAGTTGAGCACATTTCCTATCATCCTCTTCTGCGTCACTATTTACCCAGGGTTGCCCACACCATGGAGTGCCATCTCCGTTCTAGATGTAATACTAGACAGCTCATGGACAAGGGTTGCGTTGTTTCTGGAAGAAAGCAGCCATATTTGCAGAACCATTTTATGTAACTTTTTTTTAAATATATTTAAATACTTGCCTAGTTTTTTCTCCTCAAGGCTACCCTGGTGTTTCAGATAGTGGGCAAGCAGGTTCTGGTGAATGACTATACCCACTATTGCAGACTGTGTCTTACTACAGGCTTCTGCACAGTGTCATACTACTTCCACTGCATGGAACCAGTACTCTAAAAGTTATAACTATGTCCATTACCATGACTTTCATAGTATTCTACTTGTAGCTTTCAGCCACTTCTGTCGTCATCCAGAAAACAGGTCAGAGCTGAATATAGGTATTCAAAATGGTGGTCCTACTTAGGCTACTTTCACACTAGCAGCACGTACCTCCGGCAGGCTGTTCCGTCGGGTGAACAGCCTGTCGGATCCGTCCTGCCGCTAGTGACCGCGTGCCTCCGGACTGCCGCTCCGTCCCCATTGGCTATATTGGGGCGGGGGCGGAGTTCCGGCGAGGCACGGCGAGAGGCTGCCGGAATAAATGTCGGACATGTCGTAGTTTTATTCCGGCAGCCTTTCGCCGTGCGCTGCCGTGCCTCGCCGGAACTCCGCCCCCGCCCCCATTATAGTCAATGGGGACGGAGCGGCAGCCCGGAGGCACACGGTCACTAGCGGCAGGACGGATCCGACAGGCTTTTCAGCCAACGGAACAGCCTGCCGCTAGTGTGAAAGTAGCCCTAACAGCTATTTTGTATTTCATGCTCTATGGTTTTTATTTGGTTAATCGAACCTTTAAATATCACAATTTTTATTTAATTGTCCATTAGTAAATATCTGTTGCCCACACTCTTAGGGTCCATTGTCCAAGTGTTTTGCGGTCCGCAGTATAATACAAATGCCTTTTCTTGTCCGTGGCTGCGGACAAGTATAGAACATGTTCTTATTTTTTTTTTTTTGCTGGGCCGCGGAACGGAAGTGCAGATGCAGACAATACACAGTGTGCTGTCCACATCTTTTGCGGCCCCATTGAAAATTAATGGGTCCGCACCCGTTCCGCAAAATTGCGGAACGGATGCGGACCCATAATGCGGACATGTGAATGGACCCTTATTGAGATATCTGACAAAGTCAAGAATGGAGGAAGGACATACAATACTCATACTGAAAATCTTGACGGTGGTTAATTTCAGGTTTTTTTCTGTTAGTCACAATATAAACGTGTCAAATTGGACAACTTCCACATCTTTATGCATATGATGCCTTCAATGAGACATATGTCATAAATTCTTCTTTGCTTTGTTCACAATATTTATCTGAGTAGATTGAAGAGAAGAAGAATCATATTGGAAGTGAATAGGTTAATATAATTAGCACCCTGGAGACACATATGCATTTTGCCCTTGGATGCACAAACTGTTTTTAGCATCAACAGCTGGTTTCATGTTTGCACTGTTAAACTGAATTTTTTCTTGGTGGATTGCCTCTGAGCAATTTCTTAGAAATCGCTTCTCATGCATGTGAAAAGTACCATCCTTTAAGGAAGGAATCCAAGAAAATGAAAGAACTACTAGGATTCTTGTTGCCTATATGTATGTTTCCGGGAATATGTCAAATAGTCTTTTAAATGGGGGTTTCCAGGACCAAACTCTTGATGATCTGTCTTTAGGATATGTTATTAATATCAGATCGGCAGGTGTCCAACTCCCAGGACCCCCGTCAGATAATTCCAGGAGCTTTGGCACTGACATTACACAGCTGCGTAGTGTCTGTACCTGCTTACTGCACTGCTGCGTCAAGTGCAGTAACCATGCATAACCCCTATACAATGTATGGACCTATGTAGTTCTGGTGCCGCAGCTACTAAAAATAGCTGATCAGTGGGGGTGCCAGGAGTCAGACCTCTGACAGTCTGATATTGCTAGGGTTCTGGGAGGGGGGGGGGGGGTCTCTGTACTTTCACAGAACTTTGCATAAATCAGTAGTGCAGATGAAAATAAGAAACTTCGTAATATATCATATCAGAGGAAAAAAAATTGTTTTATAGTTATCTGTTCTTTCACCTCCTTTCTAAAGTAACCTTGTGAGAAATCCCCCTTGTGAGACCAAAATGGCTGCCTGCTCACTGAAGTATCAGACTACATCATCTCATTGAAGTATATTGAGAAGGGAGGAAGAGTGAGGAAATACAAAGAAAAACAAACAGGAAAGAGAAAGTCAGACACAATAGAGCAGCTAAGTGCATTATTCACATCACTACTGCTCAGTACTTCTCTATAACATCCTATATGGTGTTGATAAGTGGGTAAGAGAGTAAGGGCTCTTTGACACGAGCGGATGCCGTGCGTGGAATCCGCTGTGTGAAAGAGTGCCAAGCTGCGCTCTGGACAGCAGAGACACGGAGCACTAACATGATTGATAATGCTCCGTGCCTCTCTGTGATCTTTTTACTACAAAATCACGGTGACTACTTTACCTCACGGTGATTTTGTAGTAAAAAGATCACAGAGAGGCACGGAGCATTTTCAGTCATGTTAGTGCCCCGTGTCTCTGCTGTCCAGAGCGCTGTCTTTCACGCAGCGGATTCCACGCACGGCATCCGCTCGTGTGAAAAAGCCCTAAGGGAGCAGAATATCATACTCTATGGGCAGACATCATTTCAGCTAGTCTCCACCTACTGGCTTAGGGACAACGGTGCAGCAAATAAGCAGCATGCAAAGGAGAAAACTGCCCCAAAAAAAAAGCCAAATGCAAGTAATATCATCGACAAATATAGTGGTATAACTCATGTATACACATATGGCAGCTTATTGCAAAACTACAGGAAAGTTAAGTTATGCTTCACATCCAGAAACACCTTTTCATTTTCAGTGGAAAAAAAACATTTGCATTTGTTAAAGTGCAATGTACATTGAGAAGATTTCTGTCCAATACTTAAAATTACCATATTTTGTACAAGTAAATCAGAATGCTAGTAAAAGTTTGTTAAAGAGGTTGTCCCATGAAAAATTTTCAGCAGTTTTCCGACCAGCTTCTGGATCAGAATACTTTTGTAATAGCATGTAATTAAAAATGTTATATTGTCACGTCCAATAAAAGGTATTCGTATACATATATTATATTTTCTTATTTCTCTGGCCACCTCACTGAGATGGACGCACATGATCAGTTCCATCAGAAAGGATTTTTTTATATTAACATTTTCTGCATTGTTATTACAACAGGAAGTGTAGCCATATTGGTTGCCACTTTTGAATTAGCTTTTTTTTTTTCTTTTCTTTATAATTGAGGATTAATTACTTAATGGAAGTAGTCCGTGGGTCTATGGTAAACATTATTTACGGATGTCTTCATTTAGTATTGGACTATTATCTGCAACAGATGACTTGAGGCTGGTTGTTACACAAGTACTAGATAAGACAGTACAACTTTGCTTTTACCATCTGGAGGAGTTTCCCGAGTTCGGGAAATGTTTTTTTGCAGTATATTATGCGAAGTCTCGTGACTTCGGCGCATCGGAGCCAATACATTGTAATACTGTACGCAGCTTCTGCTCCGTACAGTGTTGAAACACTTTGGATGTTTCATCCGAAGTCGATTCGCTCATCCCTATTGATAATCTATCCTCAGGATAGGTCATCAATATCTGATCGGCGGGGGTCCGACACCCCAGCTGTTTGTGCATTACACCGCAAATGCAGAGCCATCCAGGAACATGGACGCCTGTGGCATCCGTTCTTTTGGGTCCGTTTTAGAAATGGGTCGGGAGCTTTCCCAGTGCATACGGTAAATGGATACTCAAGACACAATATGAAGAGAGCCTAAGGGGAGGATGCCTAAGCAGCTGCTACGCACCTCTAGTATAGTTCTTAATAAAGAAACGGGGGGAGGTGGTACTTCTGTTCCTTATTGTGTTATATAAAATACGGTTTATATAAAATAAATGTGTATAGATTATATATTGTATACTTTAAAGTACCCCGTTAAGCCTGTACCTTGTCTTTTTTATTTTATTTAATATCATACAGTCATATATTCTCCCTTTGCATAATGACACATGATTACTGTATTCCTCCTACAGAGGTTACATATAGAGCAGCAGTTTTATGTGCTTTGCATGGAAAATGCTGTTTTGATAAAGAATAAAGGCAATGTTGAGAACAGGGAAAATAGTGTGTTATTTCTATACTCCAGGATTCTTTGTGCATTAACACATCCAGAGAGTTGATGAATATATGGAAAAATGGATTTGTGCTTTTACACAGTGTCTACAATGTGACAATAAATCCCCTTTTTTTTCCTTTTAAAATGTCTAGCTGTATGATTTATGATTGCCTAACGTATTACTAAATTCATAGTAGGTGTTTTAGTTGGCAACGACAGAATCAGGAGATTTTGTAAACCTTTTAGTACCCTGCTTTTTCTTGTGTCTGCAGTTCAGAGTAAAATATATGAAAATAAATGTTTTGAGGCAGATCTATCCACCTTAACTCTTCACTCTGTGGTTCCTCCACGGTAAAGAAAACTTTCCCCAAATTATGCATGTTTGTTAGTGGTTGAGCTATAGTGCCCCTTCATAGTCTCCCTTTTCTAAATCACTTGTAATTGAGTATTCAATAAAAAGTGACCAAAAGTGTAAATGTCATATACCAATGTTTAATGCCTTAGGCCCCTTTCAGACGAGCGGGTGTCACGCTGCAGACTCACAGAGTAGCACCCGGCCTGACCTTCCAGCACTGCTGGGGTTGCATTGCATTATATTGATTTATGATGCTATGTAATTTTTACAGTTCTTGAATGTATTGGACAACACTGACAGCATTATGTCTGTGTTATCCAATACATTCCAAACCTTTAAGGGTCGCATAGCATCATAAATCAATATAATGCTATGCGACTCCGGCAGTGCTGGCAGGTCAGGCCGGGTGCTGCGCTGCTAGTCCGCAGCGCGGCACCCGCTCTTCTGAAAGGGCCTTATTCACACAATCTGTTTGAGCCAAACCAGGTGCCGCTCTAAACATAGAACAGGTGCAGATCTTCCCCTTATATCTTAATGTTCTGGAGGCTCCACTTCTGGTTTTGGCTCACAATCACCGCCGGACTCCATTATAGTCAATGAGGTCCACGGGCATTGTTGTACCATCCAACAGTCCCGGATTCAGAGAGCTCCAGCAGGATGTTCTCTGCCAGAACTATGAATGACAGTGTAAAACTAGCCTAACAATCAGCCATGTTTAAAACTGGCCATTCACATTAAACAAAAGTATGTTTAAACCCCATTTTCACCGGATCAGTCAACAATCTAATGTGTATGAGTGTGTCCACATCAGGTAAAAGATCAGGTCTGTCCAATTTTTCCACTTGCCAACCTATAGAAAAAAAATACTGTATATATAATGATGATCTCTGGGTGCCGTGCTTGCAAGATCAGTTGCAGGAGATGGCTGCAAAACACAGCCCTGCATCTACTTCAACTGCTAAAATCGGAGAAAACGCCAATCCCAGCAATAATCAGTGCTGCAGCACCGTGCAAGGGATCAAAACCCCCCTTGTAAAAGTGATCGCCTATCTTGGTGGCATAATAATTGGAGCTGGGGTCACCATCAAGACAGCCTGGGGACCCGACAAGGTTCCTTTGCAATCTTATGGTATGCCTGTGTTCACATCAGTAATTTTTGGGTCTATAATCACCCCTGTTCCCCCACAGTATGTCCACAAGCCGTCCATGTAATACATGGAGAGGACTCCTTGAGTCCTGTCCATTATGTTCATGCGCTCAGGAGTCCTTTCTGTGCATTACGGGGTCAATTTGTAGGTGAATGGGGGTGAGAATAGAGATTAAAAAATGCTAATCAGAACTGTTTGTTGGGTGTAGTGTTCTTGCAGTACCTTTGTTAATAGGGCTAGTCCAAGGTGATAACCTATTTTGGGCTTAAACGGACTAAATATACCCCAAGCTTTTTCCTGTGGGAGATAAGCCACTGCAAGGGATATCTGGCAGCAGCTTATTCCCCTCTCCTGATTTAAATTTCAACCAAATATTTTTTTAAAGGGTTTTTCCAGGCTAACCGATTTTCTAACCTCACAATAAATCGCCAGCATCAGATTTGTGGTGCTCCGACACCCGGCAACCCTACCGATCCGCTGCAGCCACTCCAGAACTACCGCTGAGAGTGCCTGAAGCACAGCTCCGTTCAAAGTGTAGTGGCAACAGTGAGTTACTGCAGCTCAGCTCTTGGTGCGGGAGCTCCAGACTTACATATTTGTAAAATCTGGCTTTTTTTGCCCATAGCAACTAGTCACAGTGCAGGTTATAAACTAAAAGCTGAGCTCTTTTTGGTTGTTATGAGCAGTTGGCTCAGTTTTTTGGTAAATTTTGATCATTGACTCCCTCTGTGCTCTTGCTTCAGTTCTGTTAAATGAATGTTAACCTTATCATACGTTGCTTTTTCTAAATGGTACAATTTGTTCTGCAGTAAATGACAAGCCGCCTTCTCTTTGTTTTCTTATTAATGTGACCGCTGTACGTAATTTATAAATGGTGAAATATATGAAATGAACCTAGATTTTGAGCTTTTCTTCATCAGTTGCTCTCTTGCTAAGTTCCTAATTGCTTATAATTACTGTATCGTACATGAGTAGGCGTAATTTTCTGGTAAACTAACCATTCTGTTCAGACTCATTATACACAGCTCCAGCCGCTTATAATCAGATTCTGACGTGGCTCATCAAAGTTCAACAGGGATAATTTTGCTTTAGTTAACAGTAAATGCACACGGGCTAATCCTAGCCATCAATTCTGTGTGCAGGGCTGAGGATCCACAGTGAACGGGTTTCAAATGTTGGTCCACCATTGTCCTTAGATGATTGAGACTGTAAACCACTTGATGTACCTATTAATGGCAGTATAAGGGGGAAAACTTTAGAATTGTATATATCACGGTGCCAAGGTCTAGCAGATGTCCATCACAACCAGTCTGATATTTTTTATTTTCCAACATGTCATGAAAATGCACAATTTTGGTAATCTGTGCCAGGTACACCACTTGTGTTCAGATAAGTTTCATGAATTTCTTTTATTAAAGGGAGACACTGTGCCAATCAATATTTTTCTCATGTGTTCTATTAAAGAGATTGTCCAGGATTCTAAAAACATGAATGCTTTCTTCCACAAACTGCGCCACACCTTTCCTCTGGTTGTATGTGGTATTGCAGCTCAGCCTCACTCACTCAGGCACAACCCATATACATGTATGGTGGTATTTGTGAAAGAAAGCAGCTTCTAACCCCGGACATCACTTTAAGGGTTCATACACACGACCGTAAGTATTTTCCAGTCCGCAAAAACACGGAGCCGCAAAAAAATGCAGATGACGTTCATGTACGTTCCGCATTTTGTGGAACGGAACAGCTTGGCCATAATAGAACAGTCCTATCCTTGTCCATTATACGGACAATAATAGGACATGTTCTATTTTTTGCGGAGCAGACATATGGAAACGGAATGCAAAGAAAAAAACGGAACGGACATGGAAAGAAAATACTTATGTGTGCATGAGCCCTAACGGACCGAAATATATATATATATGGTTGTGTGCATGAGCCCTAAGGCCCATGCACACGACCATTCAGTTGTTTTTGTTTTTTGCGGTCCGCAAATTGCAGATCCGCAAAACACGAAAGCTGCCCGTGTGCCTTCCGCAATTTGCAGAACGAAACAGGCAGCCTATTGTACAAATGCCTATTCTTGTCCGCAAAACGTTATTTGATCAGTTATTTCCATCAGTTACTGTGCTCAAAAACACAGAACAGATGCAGATCTTTCCATTATACCCGATCTCTGAGTAGACTTCACTACTGGTTTTTGCTCACAATAACTGATGGAAATAACTGATCAAATAACTGAAGTGTGAACTCGTCCTAAAATGTGTATTTCTGGAGTTAATGCATAGCAGGGGGGTGGTTCAAGCTTCTATGACATATCTATGATTACATGGCGTTAATCATGGCAATCCCTTTAAAGATAACCTGTCATCACAAAATTCAGTATGGCATGTTATAGAGTAGGAGAAGCTGAGAATATTGATATAGATTATAATTATACATTTACATCTCTGCTTTTTATGAGCTTAAACAGGATTCTGTCATGAGATTCTACCCCTATAACCTAAACATATGCTCATGTCCGGAGTAATAATAAGAATCCTAAGCTGGCATTATTAAACTTCACTGTGGCTCTATTTGCACAAAAAAATGGTTTTTATAACCTGTCAATCATTCACTTAAGGCAGTGTTTCCCAACCAGTGTGCCTCCAGCTGTTGCAAAACTACAACTCCCAGCATGCCCGCACAGCCAAAGGCTGTCTGGGCATGCTGGGAGTTGTAGTTTTGCAACAGCTGGAGGCACATTGGTTGGGAAACACTGACTTAAGGTGCCAAGGGGAGGTCCGTTAATACAGGGTGCCCGGCCGCACCCCTCGCCGTCGGGTGCCCAGCACTGCCTTCCCTAGCTCAGCGCCGCCTCCGCAATTCTAGCGGTCCCTGTGCCAGATCCCGCGCCTGCGCACTAGGCTCAGCCTGATGTGCCGCGGACTCCTGGCAGCGGCTTCGTTGAGCGAAGTGCGCATGCGCTGGCTGATGACTGCTAGGTGGAAGCCTCCGCCTAGCATACTGAGAAACAGCTGAGTCCTGCTGAGCTTGATGCTCCACTTATACATGGAAAATGGGTGAATGGGAGATTATGCCAGGGTTCAGCTCTGAACGTGGACAGCCCCTTTAAGATGGCCCCTGTGTACAACGATCAGTGTCTGACTGCTATCTCTATACACACACAGAGAATGTTATAAATCACTAACACCTGGGAACAGAGAGAGCAGATTTCAATATATTAATGAGGGTGAGTTCACACCACCACTGTATATCTCCATTCCGTCCATTAGAGGAGCAGAACAACAAAAATAATGGTAGTGTCTGAACTGGCACATAACAGACTGCTGGGACTAGAACAGAGTCCATTCACCTTCCGTTCAATCAAAAAGTCCTGCACGCTGCCTGCAGATTGCACTGCATTTTGGGGCGACAGGTCCTCTTTAAGGTTATATTCTCTAATATTTTATCCATATTATTCGTTATAGCGCCTTTGCTGGTAATGTTTGAAGTGCTATAAATCAGGACATGTATAAATTATAGTGAGTTTGGCATGCTTGTATCCATGAGGGTGGAGTTTTAAATATTTTTCTAAATGCAGATGAATGTCTCCTGCACTATGTGCGAAGGACAATACTCAACTGTGAGACTGATCAGGTATTAATCCTGTAATTAACTTACATGACAGCTTGTCTGTGTAATTTTAACACCTTGGCTCTAAAGGCATTCATTTATTAATTTCTAGAAGTTTGCATTGTACATTTTCTCATTCACTTGTCTTTATTGGACATTTCTAAATATTTGCTCTTGTGAAATATTTTATTTTTATCAGCACTTCAAGACAGAATAGGACTATGTGCATTCAATATCTGCTTGTGTACTAGTGTGATGTGCATGGAAATTGTGTCACACAGTGACTGATGTGTCTTTCAATATTTTTGGAGCTTACCGAGGGCTTTCTGAAGTACACTAAAATTTACTCTGCATGGTGCATTATACAGTACAGGTCCGTATTGGAAATGTTTGAAATGTCATGCTGTGAGGTATAAAAAAATGTACTGCACCCAGATAGAAATGTCGTATTGTTTCAAAACTCGGCATGCAGTTATGTCTCGGGCAGGTATGTAAATGATTACAGGTGTGGTCTCGTTACATACTGGGTCTTGCCACAAGAGAGCGTAAAAGTGCTCTCCCCACTCTTCTATCAAAAAGCTCTCAGAGGCTACTTTTAGGTAATGTACCTCTTGGTGAGAGATCGTTGACTTCTAGACATGCCTTTGCAATGCACTCAGACATTTTGCCTAGTTAAGAGACTTTGAGAGTATTCATATCGTTGGACTGAGAGAAGCAGGGTGGCTGTTTTCGACAAATTTGCCTACCATCTAGCCCATTCTGATCTAGCTGTTAGGAGGTGTGTTGGGAACAGTGATTACGTGATGGCGCACACACATGGTGAACGTGCTCTGGGAACAGTGGCTATGTAAGGGCATGCACACACAACAAACAGGCTCTGGACGGACAGACCACCAGTAGAGAGTATCGTCTGATCTGCCCACAAGCAGATACCACCGTTTTTTGTTGTCCACCATCCAGACACGGGTGGCATCTTCATTACAACCCGTTTCTGCCAAGACCATTTCCAGGCTCCTAGCGGAAGGAAATTTGGTGTTACAGCATCCATTACGTTTTCTGCCATTGACAGCCAACCACTCTTGCCTTCATTTGCTGTGGTGTCCTGAACGAGTAACCTGAACTGCTATGGTGTTTGTGATCTGACGACGGTCAGGTTCCAGTATGGGGGCCTCGTGGTGAGCGCTTCAATCCTTCCTTTGCTATTTAGCAAGCATGTCAATTTATGCTGCCGATTTGCGCCCAAAGATCTCACCTTTTGCAATACAGAGGGTGAAATCTGCGACAAACCTACAGTTAAGTCTTCTTTCAGAAGACTTAAAGGTAGGCAGACAATGTCATAGAGCAGCAGGAAATGCTAGCAGAATGCTTGGGTGTATAGGGAGAGGAATTACCAGTAGAAAGAGGGAGGTGCTCATGCCGCTCTACAAAGCACTAGTGAGACCTCATTTGGAGTATTGTGCTCAGTACTGGAGACCATATCTCCAGAAGGATATTGATACTTTGGAGAGAGTTCAGAGAAGAGCTACTAAACTGGTACATGGATTGCAGGATAAAACTTACCAGGAAAGATTAAAGGACCTTAACATGTATAGCTTGGAAGAAAGACGAGACAGAGGGGATATGATAGAAACTTTTAAATACATAAAGGGAATCAACAAGGTAAAAGAGGAGAGAATATTTAAAAGAAGAAAAACTGCTACAAGAGGACATAGTTTTAAATTAGAGGGGCAAAGGTTTAAAAGTAATATCAGGAAGTATTACTTTACTGAGAGAGTAGTGGATGCATGGAATAGCCTTCCTGCAGAAGTGGTAGCTGCAAATACAGTGGAGGAGTTTAAGCATGCATGGGATAGGCATAAGGCCATCCTTCATATAAGATAGGGCCAGGGGCTATCCATAGTATTTAGTATATTGGGCAGACTGGATGGGCCAATGGTTCTTATCTGCCGACACATTCTATGTTTCTATGTTTCTATGTAAGTACTTGCGCTGTGACTGCCATATGACGCAGGCATTGCTTCTGTGCCTCAGTCTCATGTGGACGTTCCTGAACGATCCAAATAAGTTCATAATGGCTCGGTTGTATTCCTGGATAGTTCTAATGTGGTATTTTTTTTTTTTTTTTTGTGCATTTACATACAGCATTTACATTTTTCTTGGACATACACACTATGGTCATATTATTTGCCACCAAAGCTGTATTCACATCTACATTGACTTTTCCTTTATTCTGTTCACTCAGAGGAAAAAATGTCAGTTTTATGCCTCATTTGTTTACATGAGTGCTTTTGAGAATCAGTTATGCTCAGTTAGTGTCCGCTGTGTTAGGTTTTTTGCTAATTTTTGCAGATAAAAAATACATTTTTTATTTTTTTTTGCGTTTTAGTCAGTGGGTGGCGTATATAAAAATAAAACCAGAAAACATAATCGCAGATTCCATACCTCCCCGGACACAGGTCCACTGAAGGAGCATTGGATACAGTAAAGCAGTGGTGCAAAACCTTGATACCATTCTCTGCGTCCCCCAACCATCTGGTAACAGACATGTATGTCTATGTCTTGTGGCTGCTCACATGCATTTTTCATGTATTCTCCCATTAGATGGGAGTCCTGGAGGTATAGCTAGACATTTATAATATATACTGTGTGTACAATACGCCATAAATACAGTATTTCACTTGTTAATACCCCTTTTATTTTCGGCCCTTGGGATTCCTTCAGTCTGACAATGTGGCCCCCACCCAGAAAACATTGTGCACCCCTGTATTAAAGGATCATTCACAGAGTGCAGCCTGGATCTTCATTATTGTATAGAAGCAGATGGCGTTCTATTTGTATCAGTCATTTAATCTATTCTTTACTGTTTTCTGTGCCTCGCAGAATAATGGAAAAGTCAATGCAGATGTGAACAAACCTGAACAACAGAGAACTGTGTTGAGGTGTGAGCGATTTGTGTTCTGACCAGTGCCACTGGTTGTCGCCTGTCAGAACCACGTGTGTGTGTGTGTGTGTGTGTATATCTCTCTCTCTCATATATATATATATCTATCTCATGTTGTGCATATTGTTCTTTCAGCATTCAGGAATGTAGAACCTCCATGCCACCTGCTCTTTATCATCATGGTTGGCCGGGTGCCTATATTGTCATTACATGACTGAGAAATGATGCATATACAGCCCTGTATAACTACAAACAGCGACAGGGTGTTCCGTGGCGTCACGTCACCAGATCTGCCTCTGCCATTTGGGTCAAAGTGGGGATGAGTACAATAAGAAATCAACAAGGAGATTTGTCAAAACTAGTGCAGAGGAAAGGTGAAAGTTGATTGGGTTGTACACGGTATAGAGATGGTCTATAATCCCTGTCACCTTAGAGTGGATGCCCTGTAAATGCAGCATACAGGGGACATACTGGTCTATTCACATTCTCCTGGAACAGTTGCGTTAAGTATTGCCAGATTAAAACACATCAACTTGCCGAGGAAAGCGTAGAGCACGATTTATTGAGATGGCATCTTTCTTCTGTGCTTATTAACTGGAATCTCATAATCGATAATGTATCTGTAATAGAAATACTACGTTAATTGTAGATGTGGGCTGTAACAAATTGCACTTCAGTGGGTCATTGACTTCAATTACATTGTCTCATATGGAAGACTTTGTATTCTCATTATATGCGGGGGTTAGGCAAGGAGGTGTTGTCTTGTTTATGCCAGACACATGGCTAGTTTGCACAGATAAGTCCCTGAATAGCAATTTCAATTAGCGACTTCTTGCCTGCCGCGTAATAAGATTTAGGGTATATTCACATACTGCAGATTTGTTGTGGAAATTTTTGCAACTGAAAAATCCATTCTCTACATCAGAATGGGGATGTTTTAGTGGCATGTAAATGGATTTGTGGAAGTCCCATCAAGATAAATGGGGAAATGCCTGCTGTTGGTGAGCAAACCTTTTAATATTAGCCTTCAAGAACGTGTTATAGGTGTTCTCTGGAATTTTTATATTGATTACCTTTACTTAGGATTATCACTATCAGATCTGGGGGGTACTGGCTCCTGACACCTCCACTGACCTAGCTCTGTCCACTAAAGTGCTGCGCCCATTCACTGGACTAAGTTGTGTAGTTGTGGCACCAGAGCCTCTGCAGAACAGCTGATCGGTGGGGGTGTCAGGAGTCGGACCTCTGCAGATGTGATATTGATGGCCTATCCTAATGATGGGCCATCTGTATAAAAGTCCCAGAGAACCCCTTTAAATATCTTCTTTATATATATGAGATGAAGGGGAAGATGTATCAACTGTTTTATGGTGGAAAACTGCGTATGGCTCAGCAGAGGGGGTATTGCTTTCCAAGGACTTATCGGATTTGACTCGGCCGCCATTTATGAAGGAAACCTTTCAGGTCCCATTATAGTAAATTACGATCCGGCGGTGTCCATCTATACAGTGCACTCTGGTTGTCTGTTCCTTTGCTGGAACAGATTACTGCAGTACACAGAGATGTGAACGGAGCCTTAGTGTATCTGCACCACAGAGTAGCTATTTTCCTGAAGTTCCTACTCCCAGCATACCCTGACATCTAGAGGCTGGATTACAGCATAAATTTATTGCGGCATTTTATAGGTGGTGTAATGTGAAGAGGTATGTCTGGTTACAAAAAAAACGTTCTTAACCCCTTAATGACCACCCACTGTGTTTTGCCGTCGGTGTTTTAGAGGGAGCAGAGCTCTTCTGTAAGCACTCTTGCTCTACAAATGAACTCTAGCAGCTCCAGTTCATAGAGCAGTCTAAAGCTCTACAGCCACGATTGGTGGTAGTGCCAATCCCACTTGTTAACCATTTTATTGCTGCAGTTTGTGACCACAGCATGATCAAAGCTGATTTCCCCCTCTGATTGGTTCCCATTGATCTGATCAGAGGCTGAGTAAAGCCGACTTCGTCAGCCCTGTGGACATAGAGTGACACAGAACATAATGTTTTAGCAGACAGGCGTATGCTACTACATTATAAATATAAAATAGTTTTTTAAGACCGTAATTCCTTAATGGGATTTTCCAAAAACATAATTTGTAAGAAATTTGGATGAAAAAACTTTTAATAAAAAAATAAAAGTTTGGAAAAATAATAAACAATCCTTTTTCTGAAAATACATTCTGTTGTGCATACATTACATAAAAGCAAAACACTGTACTTATGTATCCACATGACGGAAATGACCTGCACAACTCCTTTAACAGGTTATTCAGTGTAAAATATGTAGTGTAAACAATTAAGTACGAAAAAGCAATGTCAAAAATTACTTTTGCTCTAGTTGCAATGCAACTAAAAGTAAATTACAAAGTTTATTATATGTACCCTCAAACAGCACAAAGAAAATACAATTTGTCTTTCATAAAACTAGGACTTGTATAGCCACTTCAGTGAATAAAAAAAGAAGTTATGGCTGCTTAAATATGGAGAGGCAAAAAGTGAAAAATTTAGCTGGTCATTAAGTGGTTAAAGAGTTATTCCCATCTCAACATTTACGGCATATCCATAGGAAATGCCATCAATATCCACCTCTGGGACCCATAGCTCAAGAACGGAAGCCTTGTCTCTCTCCATTCACTTCTGTGGGAGTTGCAAAAATAGCGTAGTATACACTGTCCCTACACACCCTGTCCATGACACGAGCCTATTCCCTAAACTTTTGCAACAATGCAGTGGAGTCCTGTGCAGGTTCTTGTCACACAGCGGTAAGGGAAGAGCTGGTTTCCCTCTCTCCAATAGCCCCATACCTGCTGCATGCTGTGCCTGTATGGAATACATTCCCTTGCTAACAACCCTTCAGTGTAATCTTTAACTGTTTACCAGTTGAGCTTTATCATTTGTCATTTGGTAGACCGCTTGATAATTTGGGCTTATGAAGCTACAGGACATGCTGTTCTTTGCCGTTGCAGATGCTATTTTTTGTAGATCACTTCCTGTGCTTTTTGTCTCCATAGCCCTGATTAAATTTTGAAGCGTGTTCAGTCATTCTGAAGTCTTTTTGATGTTGCTGAAGTAGAAAATGTTGCCGGCTTGTGATGACTGACTGTTTTGGTTTGTCTTGGGATGTGAGACACCAGAGAGTAGGTACTAGGTGGGTTGCCGGTCAAGTGAACAAAAAAATGTATATGGATGTTCTGCCTGCGGTCCGCACATCTACAAAACCTTTACTGGAACATACAAGTATAACTGGCATATGATGAGGTGTGTCATGCTAGGCTAGCTATACCATGTCTGATTTCCTCAATGAAATGGACCATGAGCCGAAACGAAAGATAAATTTTTGTACAGGACAAATGTAAATTTTATAAAAATCTGGAAAACTTTTTGGTTTTCTTTTACAGTTGGTTGGGGATTACCGCTTCAAGAATGGGAAGGTGTCTCCTGGACAGTGATGGCCAGTTCGCTGTGTTCGCCCGCGAACACATGCGGGTTGCCATCTTAACTCACAAGTCTGGCTATGCACAGGTAAGCCCTTACCTGTGCCTGCACCGCGAGCCGGTCTGAAACAAATGTGGTCACCGGGAGCAGGCAGTTCCGAGAACAGCCCGATGAAGGTCCCCGGCGGCTGTTCTCGGAACTGCCTGCTCCCGGTTACCGCATTTGTTTCAGATCGGCTCGCGGCGCAGGCACAGGTAAGGGCTTACCTGTGCATCGCCGGACTTGTGAGTTAAGATGGCACCCCGCATGTGTTCGCGGGCGAACTGGCCATCACTGCTCCTGGATCAGTGAAACATTTATTTTATTTTTTTTCCTTTTGATGAAAAAGTGAAAAAAGTTGTATATCTACCATATACCAGTGTATACTCTTCCATTTTTTTTGTCTGCTACCTAGCTAGTTCACCTGCCCATACACTTTAGATTCGGCCATCGGCTGAATGCTTGTTCATGTTGCAGCTCTTCCACCTGACTCTCCGGTGCACATACAAATGCAGTCTCGGCTCTGCATGCATGTGTTTCTGTGGAAAGGGAACCCACTATTAGCGGCTTATCTTCCACGAGAATAAAGTATTTGGGCATGATGAAATCCAAAAATGCCTGATCCTTTCCCTAACATCTGCATTCTGCTCACTCTGGTGACCCCTATACACATTAGATGGTCATTGGCCAGCCGATCCTGCTTGAATCGGCAGGCTCAGCCAACATTTACCTAATGTGTTTGGGCATCTTTACTCGACATCTTTTACAGTATGAGCAAAAACTAAAGTGTAACATATGCTTCCTAGGCCAATGTGTAATTGCTGTTCCTGTTTTTGAAGATGTTGTCCTGGTGCTATGTGTGAGAGGGAATAGGTTCTCGCAGTCCTTTGGGTATAGGCATTATATTTGAGCTATAAATGAAAAATTGCCTTGCATCTCTGTCTGATAAACTCCCCTGTGTGGTGAATACAGGTATTCAAAATGTAATAGAAACAGCCCATCGGTAGATGCGTACAGTTGCTTTGGAGGGTGTAAATAAACGCATGAATGGTACCTGTTGCTTTTCTATTTGCGGATTGTTATACCAGCATTTTTTGCCACAGATGGCTCTTAAGATATGTGACAGTGAGTTGGCTTTAGAACTGTATCTTGATGGCTTCTGCCAAGTCATTTGAATCACTTCGGTAAACCATCTGCCAGTAGAAGTACAACAATGTCTTAGATTCCCTTAAAAGGGTTTTATATTGATGACCTATCTTCAGGATAGGTCATCAATATCAGATCGGCGGGGGTCCAACATCCGAGACCCCTGCCGATCAGCTGTCTGAAGAGAATGCAACATTCCATGTGTGCTTCCTGTTCATTACACTGCCCGTCGTCTCGGAAGAGCGTGTAATTACAAATACTCACTCCATTCACTTAATTTACAGTACGCCACCGCTTTAAGGGAGACGCCGCGTAGTCACCTCTTCAAACAGCTGATCGACGGGGGTGCCAGGTGTTGTTGGTCCTTCCGCCAATCTGATATTGATGACCTAGGATAGGTCATCAATTTAAAACCCCTGCACCACCCCATTAAGACCCCTATACACATTAGTTGGTTTTCAGCCAAACTAGCTAAAAATGGCTGGTTCAGCCGACACTTAAATGTGCTTGGAACTCCCAACTCTCTCCCCCCCCCCCCCCCCTTTCCCGTCAGGGGGAGAGAAGGATGGGGTGAAATGAATATTTTTTGCCCAATCCTTTTGTTCTCCTGGGAGATAAACCATTGCCAGAAGTGTCTGTGAGCATCTTTCTCTTCTCGCCCCATAGAATACATGCACGTGTTCAGCCAAGCCAAATGTGCATGTGTATGGAGGAGTTGTTAGGGAGTCGGGAGAGATGGCTGTCTGACAAATATTATACGACGGACTGTATGCCCAGCTTAAGTGTCGCCATATACGGTATATTCTTTACACAAGGAGATGATTATGGAACATTGTTTGCAGTTTGATTCAATGTGTAAGTGTTCTGTAGGCTCCAATGTTACATTATTGTGTAATGGGATTGTATAAAAATGGGATTGTATAATTCAGACATGGGAAGTTGGAACCTGCCATTTCAAATTAGTATGAGCTGAGAAGTGAGCATTACTGACATTGTGAATATAGTAATTGGGGTTGATTTCTTGGCATGTTGCCGAGGCTGACTGACTAGCGTCTCACAAGTTAATTATAGCACTGTTAGCAGGGAGAGGAGATATTCAACAGTAAGAGAGATAAAATGGAGTGCAAGGGCCTCGGTAATACAGTAAATGCAGGAGAATTTGTAAATCGTAGGATAATGGTGTTTAATTTCCTAAGTGACAGCTCAGAAGTGAGCCTTATTGCCAGGCTTTGATTCATTGTGCTCGCTGCCTCTTAATAATCATAACCCACATTTTTCCTTTTAAAAGAAGAAAGAATTTGCTTGTCAGTGAATTGGTAGCAGCATGTAACAGCGGTGAGTACAGGAGGGGATATTGCAGGTTCCAAAGCTTTTACCTACGAAATACTGACAAATAGCTGCCTTTACCCACAGGGAATAGTTTTGTATGTAAAATGTAGGTTGTAGATAAGATTGGGGGGGATGCTGAATTTTGAACAATTCACAAGTTTCTTTTAAACGTGGATACATTTCTAGTGAAGCAGAACTACAGTTTACTATATATGTGAGCTGGGTTCTGCTCAAAGCTGCGTTTTGTTCTTTTGATCTGTTAGATTTTCATCAAGAACATTGTAGTGTGCCAGCCTTGACTGACCACTATAAGTCAGGGATGCACGGAAATGGATCAGATCTGTCGCAACTTTGTTATGAGCAAAAGCCATTGTGAACACAGTTTTCCGTCATGCATTCTGATGGCAGGAATAGTGCTGCATGCTGTGCTTTTTGTTGTAAGAACTGACAGAATGGCCAGTAGAGACTCCATCGCAAATATTACCAGAGCCTAAGGCTACTTTCACACTTGCGCTTTGCCTATGACTACTCTCAATAGGGGGGGGGGGAGCTTCTGTTTTGTCCCCATTCATTGTCAATGGGGACAAAACTAAACAAAATGTAATGCACCAGAATGTATTCCGTTCCGTTTGGTTGCGTCCCCAGTATGGACAGAATAACGATGCAAGCAGCGTTTTTCTGTCCGCGATGTGGTGCGGAGCAAGACGCATTGACTTTTAATGAAGTTCATGGCTAATCTGTCTTGGCTATGTTAAAGATAATACAACCGGATCCTTTCATAACGGATGCAGATGGTTTGGGTGACCAAAGTCTTGTCCTCTTGTTATCTGCTCACCTGTATCATCCTCCCGGAGTACTTTATTTTGGTATGTGAACCGTACAAGTAAAAAAATAACTTGTTGTGCTTCTCGTTGTACGGTGTTTGGCTTATTTGTTCTGCCATCTGTTCAGTCTAATCTAGTACCGGCACCTAGTACTAGTACTGTTTGTTTCGGCCAGTTGTACGGTATGGTTATCATGTGCTGGAAGTTTGCAACAATATTAAAGTAATTAATGGGGACCAATATGAAACTACTCTTGGCTACTGAGAAAATATAAAATATTTGCTGCTACCCCTCCCTTTCTAGCTACAGTCCAGCCTGATTTATGGAATATATGCAAGCTGCTGACTTTCTTAAAGGGGTTTTCCAAGATTTTTTTTAATGCTGACTGAGCGAATGGACCTTCGGATCGTAGATCTGAAGTCGATCCGTTCAGATACTTCGATTTTAATGCCGATTCCATACAGCATTAAAATGTATTGGCTCCTAGGAACCAAAGTTCTTCTTGCCCAAAGTCGTGCCAGACTTCAGTCAATACCCAATGTATTCATATCTGCTAATTGAAAAACTATTTAAAATAGCAATCCGAACTGCGCTTTGGTACTGGCTGTTACCTCGGTACCAAAGCCCAGTTCGAATTGCTATTTAAAATTGTTTTTCAATATGCAGATATGAATGCAGTGGGAATTCACCAAAGTCTCGGAAAACTTTGGACGAGAAGAGCTTTGTCTCCACAGAGCTAATACGTTTTAGGCTACGTCTACACGACCACATTTGACAATAAGTCGCGTGACAGATAGGGCACAACTACTCTGCAACATATGTAGCGCAACATTTTGTTGCACTAATGTTGTGCGACAATTTTTATAATGGCAGTCTATGGTGTCGCACTGCAACATGCAACAGTCGCAGAAAAATCCATCTCGAATGGATTTTCTGCGACTGTTGCGTCGCAGTCGCAGCATGTTGCATGTTGCAGTGCGACACCATAGACTGCCATTATAAAAATTGTAGCGTGACATTAGTGCAACAAAATGTCCGCGTGGACAAATGTCGTTGTGTAGACGTAGCCTAAATGCGTGCAGAAACATCATTAAGATCGACGTATTTGAACAAATCGACCTGGATCTATGATTCGAAGGTCGATTCGCTCAAGCCTACTGATGACCTATCCTCTAGATAGGTACTTTGGTTCTGATAGTCAATGAGCTATGAACCTCACTGATTCATGGCCCTGATTGTCGCCATATAGCATTTACTTACTAGAAAAATAAATTGGCCACAAATGTTCTGAGGTGTCTTTCATGTCCTATTTCCCTGCAATGCAACACATAGGCAACTAGTCCCTAACAGTAACATGGAAATTGCAGAAGTGTGCTTTAGTATATTTTTTAGTACAAGAAGAGGGAACAGACTCTGCGTCTTCCCGACCATAATTCATAATGTAGCTGCTCAGCCACCCCCTGAAACAGCCCACTGGAAACGAGAAGATGGATGAAAAGAATTAAAGATTTTTATTAGAAAATGTAACCTTGACCTTGAGTTTAAGAAAGTCTGTGGTGTGGTGCCGGCAGAATAAAGCACTGCTTAAAACGTGCTATACACTGGTCCCTCAAGTTACAATATTAATTGGTTCCGGGACGACCATTGAATGTTGAAACCATTGTAACTTGAGTCCATATCTCAAGTAAGTATGGAAAACTAGTAATTGGTTCCAAAGCCCCAAAATGTCATCCCAAGATAAGAGACAATGAAGATTTAAGAAAAATAGGCCGAAGTAACTGTATAACGGTCAGACATAGATGCTGGAAGCTGTAAACCACTTTCTATGTAAAGGACAAGAGCTTCTTCGGGGTCCTGTACAGCACACAGTGTACCAAAAAAACTAAAATGGAGCTGTTCTCACCTGGTGTCAGCTCATCCTGGCACAGACAGAGGGCAGTAGAGCTCATGTGGTACCGCTCTGTACTGTAAAGAAGAGCTACTACACAACCAGTACCAGAGAAAAGGCCACAATGATTGGTTGGAGTCTGAGGTATGGTGTGTCTAGTTACGATGGCCAAGGAAAGACCATATTGTATCTTGAGGGACCTGTACAAATGTTTGATGTATATGGTGGATTGATACACCAGGCCTCATGCATTAAAAGTAGTATGGACAAAAAGTATTAGTGCTGCCTATAGTAATCAATCCATCATCTTTTCTAGTGGAGGCTAAAGTAGCGCTCTGCTTGGTAGCTATAGGCAACAGTGATTCTTTATTTTTTTCTTCTTCTGTGTCTTTTAGGCTAGTTTCACACTTGCGTTGTTTCCTGGTATTGAGATCCGGCAGAGGATCTTAATACTGGGAAAAACGTTTCCGTTTAGTCCTCATGCATTCTGAATAGAAAGAGATCTGTTCAGGATGCATCAGGACGTCTTCTGTTCCGGCAACATTCCATTTTGTGACTGGATACAAAACCGCTGCAAGCTGCTGTTTTGTGTCCGGCCATAAAAACGGAGCCATAACTGAAAACCATGTAAGTCATTTGAATTAACAACGCAAGGGTGAAAGTAGCATTACAAAGCAGTCCACTTATAACACCTTTATATTTGAGAAAAAAAAACTAAGTATCCCATAGACCAGAAACACAAGTCGTGAGGTTTAGTAAAATCCCTAAAATAGTGCATAGAGACCTGGTAGAGCTAAAGGGGTTGTAAGCCATACAAAGTAAAGTCGCTATATTTTGATGCAGCAGGATGTCAGAAGTCCACTTAGATAAAAGCATTGAATTTCCGTGACCTCTAAATAACTTTTTGGCAGGTCAGAGTTTCCCAGCTGGACACTAATATAGACAGATACTAGGCGGTGTGTGCAGGCTGATGTCTGGCTGCATGTAACGCAGCTGCTGGTTCACATCCTGCTGATACTTTCTACTAGAGGAGAGGCAAAAGAAGCTCCTTCATTCAGTGTCTGAGCACAGAACTGTTCTGAAGGCTGCTGCAGAGAACAGATGGAAAATACTGGAAGTGTTGCTCCAAGGTGCTAGAGAATTTTAAAGGGTTTGTCTGAGTGTTTAATATTGATAGTTCATCCGTTTTTGATCGGTGGCTGTTTGAAGGAGCCGCAGGGCTACAGCTAGTGCTGCGGCCTCATCGCAGCTTACCAAGCACAGCGCCGCACGTTGGATAGTGGCTGTGCTTGGTATTGCAGCTCAGCCCCATTCACTTGGCACCTAGATCGTGTGACGAAAGAACATGACTCACACCTAGAAAGAGTCCGCGGCGCTCCAGTGAGTCTCTTCAAACAGTTGATGACCTGTCCTGTAGGGGTGGGCGATATGGCCTAAAATCTATATTGCAATATAATTTTAAGCATGTGCGATATATATTGCGATATATTGTTTTCTATATTTGGGGGGGCGTGTTTAAACTTTTTTTAACTTTTTATTTAATAACTATTAGTCTCCTTAAGGGCTAGAACGTAGAACCCTTGTTATATTCACCCTAATAGAGCTCTATTAGGGTGAATAGGACTTTACACTCTCCCTGCTGCCCTGTGCTTTGTGCACACAGCAGCAGGGAGCTGATCCCCCTCCCCTAAACGGTGCCATCCCCAGATCCCCCCCTCCCCTAAACGGTAGCATCCACAGATCCCCCCCCTCCCCTAAACGGTGCCATCCACAGATCCCCCCCCCTCCCCTAAACTGTGCCATCCACAGATCCCCCCCTCCCCTAAACGGTGCCATCCACAGATCCCCCCCCTCCCCTAAACGGTGCCATCCACAGATCCCCCTCCCCTAAACTGTGCCATCCACAGATCCCCCCCCCTCCCCTAAACAGTGCCATCCAGATTCCCCCCCCCCAAACGGTGCCATCCACAGACACCCCCCCTCCCCTAAACGGTGCCATCCACAGACCCCCCCCCCCTCCCCTAAACGGTGCCATCCACAGATCCCCCCCCCCTTCCCCCGACGCTCACAGGAATACATTTAAAAACTAATCAGTAACTTTAACTTTATTAATTGGCGATCTCTTTACTGTATACCTTACTAGGTCTTAGCTCCGATAACAGCCGGCAGTGCGGGGGGCGGCGCTCACTCACTGACGTCACGCACCTGCGTCGCCTAGTGGGAGGAGCAGGCGCGTGACGTCAGTGAGTGAGCGCCGCCCGCCCACACTGCCTGCTGTTATCGGAGCGAAGACCTAGTAAGGTATACAGTAAAGAGATCACCAATGAATAAAGTTAAAGTTACTGATTAGTTTTTAAATGTTCTACTGTCAGCGGCGTGGCCCTGTATAGTCTAACCCCCAGGCAAGCGTCCCTGTCACCATGGGAACGCCTCGGGGTTAGAATATACCATCGGATTTGAGTTTTCACGCGCTCATTGAGATCGTGAAAACTCAATGATTTACTGTCAGTCCCTCCCCTCCTCCTCTTGTCATTGGTGGTCAGCGGCAGCCGCGCACAGTGGGGAGGGAGGGACTCTCTCCTTCTCCACTGTGCCGGCTCAGGATCATATCGCGGTCCGGCGATATAGGCGATATGCTCAAAATCCATATCGTGGCACAGATTTATATCGCATATCGCCTATATCGTCTATATCGCCCACCCCTACTGTCCTGTATTTCATGGTCCTCCATTGTTTTCACTTGAAAGATTACTGCATTGGACTTGTAGTCTCCTTTTACCATTATAGATGACCCAGGGTCTGCCCTTACTGAGCAACCCCTTTAGGGTACAGCCACATGGGGGCGGATTTTCTCAATGAATCTGCATCAAAATCCACACGTTGCACGCAGAGTTGG
Source organism: Bufo bufo (assembly GCF_905171765.1). Lineage (NCBI taxonomy): Eukaryota > Metazoa > Chordata > Amphibia > Anura > Bufonidae > Bufo > Bufo bufo. The sequence continues at coordinate 122,823,076 of NC_053391.1, forward strand.
TGCGGAGTTGCGAAGGGGGGGGGGGAGAGTGTATCTGTGTCCTTCACCTAATGTTAATGGTGGAACCTGTGTTACTTTCACATCTGCGTTTTCAATTCCGCTATTGAGATCTGTCATAGGATCATTTTTAAATATATAGTGACACCAAAACACAAATTCTTAAATATATTTTAACATAAAAACTTGATTTCTAATGATCTTTTTAATCTGGGTTCCAGTATCATGTGAAGTATTGCATTTCTAGATTTGTGAGAAGCTCTGTGTCTCCTCTTTAAAGAGGACCTTTCACCAGAATAAAACATCTAAACTAACTATACAGACGTGTAGAGCGGCGCCCAGGGATCCCCCTGCACTTACTGTTATCCCCGGGCGCCGCTCCGTTCGCCCGGTATAGCGTCCGGTATCTTCATAGTTAGGCTCCACCCAGGGGAACCTGCCACGGTCTCCTTCTCCTATGCTGTAGCGCTGGCCAATCGCAGCGCTCAGCTCATAGCCAGGCTATTTTGCACTTTTTTTTTTCTTTTATTTATATTTTAGTATTTTTTTTAATTTTTTTAAATTATTTATTTTCAAATTATTTTTTAAATATATTTTTGCCACATAATGACAAGGGATCATAAAAAGACTGTTAGGGGGCAGTGAAAACTCTTTTACTTAGCAATTTTTCCTTTTATTTTTTTTCCTTTTATTTGTATTGTATTTTTTTTTTATAATTTTCTATTTTTTTGCCACATCATATTTTATTTATTTTCTTTTATTTGTGATTTATTATATTTTTTTAAATAATTCTTTATTTTATTTAATATATTTTTCCCACATAATTTGTCCCCAAGAGGTCACTGAAAGACCTTTGGGGACACAGACTTATTTTTTGCACTATTTCCACTGTAACTGGGGCATCCAAAGGAGCCCCAGTTACAGGGGAAACCAGCCTGCGGTGGGGGCATTGTACACAGGCAGAGCTGATCATGTCTTCTAACCTGCAGCTCTGCGCTCCTCTGCCCCCAAGCCGGGTCCACCCTACATAGCGCTCCCCTGTGTGAGGAGAAGGCAGAAGCGCTGATAACTGCCTCTGCCTTCTCCTCGGCTCCCCCGCTGTCACTGACAGCCGACGACCCGTCCTTAAACAGTGCAGGGGCAGGAGCTGTAATGATCCATCGTGCGGCGCAGCGGGCAGAAACACAGCTGATTTTACGATCAGCTGTGTTTCTGTCCAGGAGGACGGGGGCCGCAAATCTTAGCTCTGGGGGCCGCAGGTTGTGCACCCCTGGTTTAGATGCTTTATTCTGGTGAAAGGTCCTCTTTAATGTCATGCGCGCAGAAAAAAGTCAAACTAGGCTCATTCCGCCAGTCTGCCCCTGCACGTGGTTGTATTCAGTCACATCCTGCTTCAGAGATTTGTTTGGTTTTGTGCTGCACGCTCACACACCGCCTTGTTTTGATCATGTATAAGGCGTCTCAATATCCTGATTGAAAAACATGACTCTAATATTTCCATCAGACTGTGGCGTAATCCTTCTTCCCGTCCCTAATGATTATTGAACAAAGCATAGTGCATTCCTGATGCCAGCATTAACATTATCTTGGGGAACGTTCCACCTCCCATCGATCTGCCCTGGCTTGAATTTTGGGAGGTGAAACTTTTTTTTATTATCAAATTTACAGGCCCAATTTAGTAATTCAATTACATGCAGAGTTTTCATTTGACATGGTGCGACCTGCAAGCTGATTTTTATTTAAGCTTGCACAACATGTGTATGTTGTAGTCGTACAAAGAACTCATTCAGTGCCGGAGGGCCAGCAAAACATTGTCTGCGAGAATAAGCTAATTACATAAATGGTCAACATGTTCTTATCGCGCTGTACAAATTGCAGTCTTATGTTATTTTCCAAATCCTTCTTTTCTTCACTTCTACAGTACATGCAAGTGGAAGTTAGATAAGTTCTTAGAAGATCCACAGATAAAATAATAAAGGGTATTCACCTCTCAACTGCTGGGTTTAGCTTAGGCCTCATGCACACGACCGTGGTGTGTTTTGCGGTCCGCAAATCGCGGATCCTCAAAACACGGATGGCGTCCGTGCGCGTTCCGCAATTTGTGGAACGGCACAGACAGCCTTTAATATAAATGCCTATTCTTGTCCGCAAAGCGCGGACAAGAATAGGACATGTTATATTTTTTTAGCAGGGCCACAGAACGGAGCAACAGATGCGGACAGCACGCGGAGTGCTGTCCGCATCTTTTGCAGCCCCATTGAAGTGAATAGGTCCACATCCGAGCCGCCAAAACGGCCGTGTGAATGAGGCCTTACTCTGTAAACTATCCTAAAGCCTCTCCTTTGCTGCTGGAGGCATTCACAGTACATCAACCCTTACCTGTGCTTGTCTTTTTCTGACCAGAAACACTGCCACTCTTGTCCTTGGGCTTTGTCTGGTATTGCAAAATACACCCCCATAGAATTTCTACAGTCTTTAGGCTTAAAGTGACCAAATACCTCATTCAGCGGAAAGCTATTCCTTCCGGCCCCCTGCACACTCAGCTCAGCACTTCTACACCCCTTTGGTAGGTGGCTTAACATGCCTGACCCTTCTTTTTCCCTGACATCTGCCACCAGGGAGAGTTGGGAAACCACCATGCCGTTATGTGGTCGGCCCCTCCTGCTGAAATCGGCAGGTTTGGCCAACATTAATTTAGTGTTTAGACAAGGTAAGAGGCTATTAAAGGGGGGTATCCCATGACTAATGTATAACATGAAAATCAGACATCATATAGTACATGACAATCTATAACAAACCTAGAACCAGCCCTGTACCTCACATGGATCCAGAGATCTCCCCATTGATTGCTCTGCTAGATTTATATCAAGCTGACCGCTCAAGGGGTGTCCTTTCTTCTGCAGCTCAGGGGGCAGTTGAAGGATGAAACTGAGCATGTGCGGCCATCTCAGTGAGCCAAACAAAGAAGTAAGAAAAAAAAACTGCAGGTGGCGCTATACAGATAAATTTTATTGAATAACTCCGTGACTATGCTACATTTTTAATTATATACAATTGCAAAAATCTTCAGATCCAAGTGCTGGTTTAAAAACTCTAGAATATTTTCTGTGGGACAACCCCTTTAACATAAACATGTTCTGCACTTATTACTCCAGTGATATGGACGTTAAATACGTTTGAGTGAATAGCCCCTCTAAAGAAAATCCATCCTGTGCATCTTCCCACAGCATGTGCATGGATTTTTCTGCAAACCCCCTTCAGTTTAAAGGGGCATTTGCAGACATTTCTGCCAAAATTCCGTCTTATGAGAACATAACCTAAGGGTACATTCGCATCTGCAACATGCCTGATCCGGCATAAATGCCTGCTGTGGGGCAGACAAAAACCGTTGCTTGCAACAGTTTTTTTTATCCAGCAGAAACCCGGGAAGCTATGCCAGAAAGTGGCCAGATCACCAAAGGACCCCATTATCGTCAATGGGGATCCAGCAGAGAACTGTAGAATCCGGCAATGCAGGATCTGGATTTTTCTCTGCAGAACAGCCTGCCGGATCCGCTGCCACAGATGCCATTGCACCCTAAGTCTCTCTTGGCTGGCAGTGATTTTCAGTTATACCTTCCAGTATCATACATCATGATTTATGAGATTGTCAGACTTAGGGTACTTTCACACTTGCGGCAGAGGATTCCAGCAGGCAGTTCTGTCGCCGGAACTGCCTGCCGGATCCGGCAATCCGGACGCAGACCGGATGCGGATCTGTCTGACAAATGCATTGAAATGCCGTATACGTCTCTCCGGTGTCATCCAGAAAAACGGATCAGTTATTATTTTTTATTTTTTTTGCATTATTAAAGGTCTGCACATGCGCAGACCGGAAAGCCGGAACCATTTTTCCGGAACACTAAATGCCGGATCGGGCACTAATACACTTCAATGTAAATTAATGCCGGATCCGGCATTCCGGCAAGTGATCGGTATTTCTGGCCGGAGAGAAAACTGCATCATGCTGCAGTATTTTCTCCGTCCACAAAACGTAAGAGGGACTGAACCGAAGCATCCTGAACGGATTGCTCTCCATTCAGAATGTATTAGGATAAAACTGATCAGTTTTTTTCGGGTATTGAGCTCCTGTAATGGAACTCAATACCGGAAAACAAAAACGCTAGTGTGAAAGTGCCCTTAATTCCACAACATCCAGACAATCCAGGCAGTAGATGTCTGGACCGTCTCTGTAAATAATGCTGCTTATGTGAATGCTTCAGGGAGCATTCTTCTCCGATCCATCATGTATTGCAGGCCAGGAATTAGTTACAGGCATCCCTAGCTGGACCGCGAGCTTAGTTTCCACTAAAGTAGTTATTTTTCTGCTTTTGTTTATTACAGTCACAACATGATGCGAAGTTGAAAGAAACATGATCAAGAAGCTTTTAAAAAATAATTTATATTCACATTGAAACTCTTTGTAGACTGGCTTAATTGAAGGGTGAGGATTAGTCGCAGTAAAATTAGTCCCAAAGTCCTAGCCGTCTAGATGACTGTGGAGGGATGACTGGGCCTTTTCTAGTGTTGCCAATTGCATGGCGTGTTAGCTAATCTTCTGGCTCCAAGCATTATGACATCATGGGAATTGAGCACTGGTCACGACTAGAAGTAAGTGTACAGCACATAAAAAGGCAGTGGCTGCAGTGTTTTATTTTCCTTCATAGGGAAGCGTTAAAGATGCCGGGTTTTTTCATCTAATTAGATGAGGCCTTGTCTAGTGGCAGCACTGACATAGAGAGCTTTATATTTCAGTACAGATTGCAAACAGTGCCTCTGACAGCAGCTACAAAGCCAATTAGTCTGATCGTTTTGCTGCTTCTTTCCAGTAGTCCCTCATTTATCAAAACCACCTAATAGTTATTGCCCATAGCAACCAGTGCTCAACTTCTTTACTTAAAGGGGTTATCCAATTTCAAGAAACCCCCGTCCCCGCCTGCCATTGGCTGCTCCCCCCGGACACCTGATGTTTTCATCCGTGAGCAGGGAGAAGCCGCAGCTGGGCGCGGGGTAGGTATATTACCGGTGAGGGGCCCGGCACATGGGGGAAGGGGGGGGGGGGGGGGTTTCTTGAAATTGGATAACCCCTTTAAAGGGACACTTCTACCAGAATTTTTATTTTTTTAACTCTGTATTCATAGAAAACAATTTTTTAAGGGAATGTATCATCAGAAAATGACCTATTTTTAAATCGTGTTAAGTTAAAGATTATTTTTTAGACTTTTTGGTGAGTTCTTTTTTATATATATATATATATATATATATATATATATATATATATAATTTTTTCATTTTTCCTTGTCACTATATTTTAAAAAAATTGATATGATCCTGTAATTTTCACACCGGCACACAAGTAACTTTTCAGTAGCTCTCACACCTTTGTATAGATAACCCTAAATCCACCATTCACAATATGTGATATCACAGCTTACCAGCTCCTTTCTGACCTCTGCACAGGTCTCAGATCATGCCTAGAAAACTCTCCCATAGACGTCAATGTGTCCATCACCCATGTATAGAGATGAGCGAACTTCTGTTTTAAGTTCTGCGTCTAAAGTTCGGCTTCCGGTTAGCGGAGGATACCGATATGGATTCCAAATTGCGTTGTGGTCCGTGGTAGCGGAATCAATAATGGCCATTATTGATTCCGCTACCACGGACCACAACGGAATTCGGAATCCATATCGGTATCCTCGGCTAACCGGAAGCCGAACTTTAGACGCCGAACTTAAAACAGAAGTTCACTCATCTCTACCCATGTAGCTGCTCTCAAAAGACAGGAAGTCTTAACATATTTCAGTTCTATGGGCCACTGTGAAAATTGCATGATTGTATAGATTTTATATATTTTTTTTAATATAGATAGTGACATGGAAAAATAAATAACCAGAAATTCTAAAAAAGAAACTTAAATACATTATTTAAACAATAGGTCATTTTCTGATGACCCATTGCCTTTAAAGAAATTTTAAGCCATTTTTTTTTTCATTTAAGCAGTAATTTGTCATTGAAAATTAAATACAAAATATTCTCCTTTAGAAATCAGCTCAGAGATAAAACTCCTATATAGATGGGTAATTCATTTTTAGTTTATTTCTGTTGTGAAGGGAAGATGTTATCTGCTAGTATAATAGTACATTGTAGAATTTAGATGACAGTATGACACTTCTATTGTTTTCCTGATAGGAAAAGATAGTCAGAGCATCACACATTACACTCTTCTGTAGGCATCTTTGAGTTCCCTCTCTGGCCACAGTGGTGGCCTGACTAAGAGAGTTAACCAAGACTGTCTGCCATGCTGAAAGTCCAAACAAAGGAGGTAAGTTAAGGAGCCAGGACCAGAATTTCAGAAATTATATCCAGAAAACCCTCCCATCTGTTCTTTGTAACAAAAAATAAAAACATAAGAAAAAAGAAAACATAGAATATTCACATGTAGGCTTTTAATATGTGAGAAAAATAAAATGTATGATGAGTGTCCCTTTAAATTGATCTGAAAATATAAAAGCTGGGCTATGATTGGGGTTCTAGTGGGCAACATACACTGTCATGGTTAGGCAGTTTTGAAAAATGGGGCTCAATTGACTGTTTGATCTGGATGGCAGCTGTGTCGTGGCCAGAAGCTGCTTATTACATGTGTATAATAATGACTGCCCTCCAGTTTGGGTGAGCAGAGAAGATGCCGGCCTCCATTGTGTGTGTCAGTGACAGGTGCACTTTAAGAAGCATCTAAGCCATGTTTGTGGTTGTTCTTCACTGATTCCAGATTTGCTCAGCTAATGCTATTGACCCTGATTTGGCAGATTACTTAAGGCTCCGATTCTCTACTCTACCTTTAGGTCACGACTGTCAAATCTGATTTTGGAAATAGCTGACAAATTAGCAAATGAACAATAATGTGTTCAGTTAGAAATTAAATTACATTGCGTTTCTGATTATCTCGGACGGCTCGGCTCACAGTAAATACAATCTGATAGATCAGATGACGCGCTCGTTTTCGATAGTCTACCTTCTTAATGCATTCCCTTATGGCTCACAATTTTCTTATGGTGGCTGTAAGGTTATTGGCTGTGTAGACAGTAAACTTCTTAAAAGGAATACATCTTGTGGAAGGCAAAGTCTTCACGTGCATGTACCAATAAGCTAGCTGATCTCATTAACTGCGGCTTACACCAAACATACAATGTGCGGAGGAGAGGACTAGGAGAAGTCTGCTCAACCTTGACAAAGAAAGATTAGGTGAAGCGGATACTTCCAGATGTGTTTTATTAACAAGTAAATGAAATATTCACATATTTAATAAATTAATAATGTTAGATTGTGTTATAGCAAGTATAGCATGTCATTTAATTTTCTGGCTGTCCTTTACCTTACCCTATATGGATGATGCTCTTAAAGGTCATAGGGTCCATTCACACGTTCGTATGTGTTTTGCGGATCTGCAAAACACGGACACTGGCAATGTGCATTCCGTATTTTGCGGACCGCACATCGCCGGCACTCTCATAGAAAATGCGGACAAGAATAGGACATGTTCTATTTTTTTTTGCGGAACGGAAGTGCGGATCTGCAAATGTGGATGCGGACAGCACATTCCGGCCCCATTGAAAATGAATGGGTCCGCACCTGTTCCGCAAAATTGCGGAACAGATGCGGACCCATTTTGCAGACGTGTAAATGGACCCTTACAGTCCACCTTGTCAGCTAATGATTCAGTACATTAAAAGGAACGCAAAACCTATGAATGAATGATAAAAGTACCGTAAATATGAAATGTGGTTGCCCTTACTGTGTCAGTATGTAGCATTTTCTCCATGATCCTGACACAGGGTCTTGTAGAAATCCTACAGCTGGTGTTTAGATGAGCGGGTGTGACGGAACAGTCTTCTCCAGCCAGCCATCCAGTAGAGAGGGATGCTGAAGGTTTTTTTTTTTTTTTTTTTTCCAGTTCTAATTGTAATATGAACCAATTGGTATCCGATTAAGGGAGGATTGTATGTTTTTTGTTTTTTTTGTGCATTTTCTCTCTTTCGTGTTCCTTTAAAAAGCTCTTTCCGTTTAAAAGCAAACAGCATCAAATATAAGTTGTCGTCTTTCTGTGACTTATGTCTGTGTCTGAAAGAGCTGGATGACGACCAACATCCAATCAAGTTTGCCAGATTCCCAAATGGAAACTCTGCCCAGTTATGCAGCGGTATGGGAATTGAGCGTGTATCGCTGCACAGCTGAGCAGATTTGCCATTTAGGAGACTAACAGAGCTGAGTGACGCTGTCTGTAATAGAGGCACAATGTGTTATCAGCTAGCTTTCAACACGAGGAAAGGGCTTATGTTTGTAGGTTGTTTTTGAGGGAAACTATCTTTAAATGATTTCTCCAGGTATAGATTATAAATCCAAACACTTGCTCCACTTTTATTATATACCTTCTGACATCTGTGTATATATTTTGCCAATGAGACAGATGTAGGTAAACAGGACCGACCTGTAAGGGCTCATGCACACGACCGTATCTATTTTGCGGTATGCAAAACACGGATCCACAAAAATTATGGATGACGTGCGTCTGCATTCTATATTTTGCGGAACGGAACAGCTGGCCCCTAATAGAACAGTACTATCCTTGTCCGTAATGCGGACAATAATAGGACATGTTTTTTTTAATCATTATTATTTTTTATTTTTTTTTGCGGAATGGACATACGGAAACGTGATGCAAATGGAAATGAATGGTTCCGTATATGGTCCGCAAAAAAAACTGAACGGACATGGAAAGAAAATACATTCGTGTGCATGAGCCCTAACAAGAATTTTGAGTTGTAGGCTGGCCATACACTTCAGATAGCTGTCAGCCGAAAAGCCAACAGCTGTGCCTTCTGACCCCGCATACACTTGCCCACTTGGCCGATTGTGCATGTGACCTGAATGGGAAGAGTGGAGAAAGCCACTGCTCTATACCTCTGGCAATGCCTCATCTTTCCTGAGAACAAAGGGACTGAGCATGTTGGAATCCAACAGCCCAATCATTATTGGGATAAACCTACACTTTACATGGTAGGCAAGTTTTGGCCAACATTTATCTAATGTGTGTGGCCAGCGATAGTTATATAATCCATTTGATGAAGATTAGAGATGAGCGAATTTCCGCTTATGAAATTCGTTTGCGATTCGTTTACTGGTAAAATCAGAATTGCGTTATGGATTCCGTTACCACGGATCATAACGCAATTCTCTGACAGAATGCATAACGGAGTGCCTTTAGAGGCATTCCGTTATTCATTCCATCATAATAGAAGTCTATGGCCTGCATAGCGGATCCGTCCTGTTTCCGTTATGCAGGAGAGGACTCCCCTGCATAACGGAAACGGGACGGATCCGTTATGCAGCCCATAGACTTCTATTATGACAGAATGCCTCTAAAGGCATCCCATTATGTATTCCATCATAGAATTGCGTCATGGTCCGTGGTAACGGAATCCATAATGCAATTCACCTTTTACCAGCAAATGAAGCGCAAACGAATTTCAAAATATGAAATTCGCTCATCTCTAATGAAGATGATTAGGCCCAGGTAGGAGACATACATGGACTATAGTAAGCACTCCTGAAATTCAGATGTGCTGTAAAGTACACAGGCAGCTGAAAATTCTGAAAATATCTTTCTAATATTATTCAGTACTACATACATGTAGATATTTCATGTAGGGAAGTTTAGGGAACTATTGGATCTAATGCAGGGAAGGGAGTGAAAGGAATGGTTTGTGGACAGATTTTATATATTCTATGTTTATGTGATGCTAGTTGCTTTTATATGAAGTAATTTATTTTCACGTTTTCCCCATGGAAAATGTATTACATCAACTATATTGCAGTATCCTATGCCAACAGTTGCTAAACCCGTACCTTGGCTTTCCATATGCTGCCTTGTGCTTCTGCAAAGTCTAATGTGTTGAGCATCTACCATTGTTAGGCCTAGTTCACACGAACGTTTTTTTTGTGAGTGTACGGGCCGTTTTTTTGTGTTCCGTATACGGTCCGTATACGGAACCATTCATTTCAATGGTTCCGCCAAAAAAACTGAATGTGTTTCGTATGCATTCCGTTTCCGTTTTTCCATTCCGTTGAAAGATAGAGCTTGTCCTATATTTGGCCGTAAATCACGGGTCGTGGCTCCATTCAAGTCAATGGGTCCGCAAAAAAAAACTGAACACATACGGAAATGCATCCGTATGTCTTCTGTTTCCGTTCCGTTTTTTTCTGAACCATCTATTGAAAATGTTATGCCCAGCCCAATTTTTTCTATGTAATTACTGTATACTGTATATGCCATACGGAAAATCGGAAACACAACGGAACTCAAAAACGGAACAACGGATCCGTGAAAAACGGACCGCAAAAAACTATAAAAGCCATACGGTCGTGTGAACTAGGCCTTAGTCTGTCATACACCGTTTCATTGTATGTTTTTAAATTTAGCTCAATTTAGAGTTTGGATGTCTTCTTGTGAGTCCATTTTGGTTCTGTGTGTTGTGCTGATGACATTCTGTTTAGAGGCCCTTCATGCATATTAGTTTATGGAAGGGAACAGAGATAACTAAGAGTTTAAAATCTTTTCTTTCAATTGCATGTCCCTATCATCGTTACAAAAGTGTTGTGTGTGCACTTACCACAGAAAATGGATGTGCTGATTAAATATATTAGCATGGAATTAGATGACTATTTAAATTCTTAATGAATTTCAGACTGTTAAATATCACCGACAGCTATGGATAAAGCTGAACACTCACATTTCCTTTTTTATGGAGTTTCATCACACGCAAATGTTCTGTGACCCATGAAAGGACTTTTTCGATGTTCTTTAGCTGAGCTGTTTGAGAGTCTTTTTAGAGACGGGCATTGTGGTAGCAAAAGAGCAAAATCTCAGGATGGTTCCAGTATTTGCTGTCCTTTCACAAATAGAATCACACACAATTCAACCTTGCTTTTTTGACTGGTTTTCAGTCTGGTTTAAAGAAAGAGAAAAAAAACACCCTCTTAAAATTGGAGTTGCTAAGTCCATATATTTATACAAGCTCTCTTGGCGGGAACACAGAACATAGCGGACCATCCATATTATATCTGGCCATTAGTTCCAAGTTGGCCAAACCCACCGATGTTTCAGTGTGTATGGCGGATGATTGCCTTTGCCAGCAGATACCAGAATTTTTTTTGGGCATGTTGGATTTCTGGATGTTTGACATAAGGATACTCTCTTTGCATACATTTGGGTCGCGCATATGGAGTGCATCAATTTAGCATGGAATGTTCCTTAAAGGGGTTGGCTAATCTCGGACATTGATGGCATATTGCTAGGATATGCCATCAATGTCCGATAGCTGCAGGTCCCACCTCTGGGACCCGCTTCTATCTCCAAAATGGGGCCCCCCATAAAGTGAAGGTGAGCATGTGTGGCGCTCTCTCCATTCATCGCTATCAGAGTTCTGAAAATAGGTGAGCGAGTGAACCTATCTGACATTGATGATGATCCTAGTGATGTGCCATCAATGTATGGAACTTCAGTATTGATGACCTATGGGTCATCAATCTTGAATCAGTGGGGGTCAGACTTCCTGCCTCCCTTCCCCCCTCCAATCAACTGTTGGAAGGAGCTGCTCTGTTCTGCTGAGTGCTGCCACCTCTTCCGCAGCCTTTGATGTCACATTCATCGGTAACATGGCCTGTTTAGTCCCATTCAAGTGAATGGGACTGAACTACAAAACCAAGCACAGCCACTATACAATGTATAGTCTTATATTTGGTATACTGTGAAGAGGCTACAATGCTTATCTGAGCGCTGCAGTCCCTTTAGGCAGCTGATTGGCTGGAAAGCCGAGAATTGGGGGCCCATCAGACATTAAAGACCTATCCTAAGGAAAGGTGTGATAATAGCCTATAGAGTTGTGAGATAATCAAATTCTCTTCCACTGCCCTTCATGTGCCTTTACTCTGTATGGACTGTTTGCAGGTGGTTGAGATGCTTATACCATGTGTATGGACGGTTTGCAGATGTTTCAGATGCCTGTTCTCTGTGTATGGACGGTTTGCAGATGGTTCAGATGTCCATACTCTGTATGGACTGTTTGCAGATGGTTCAGATGTCCATACTCTGTATGGACTGTTTGCAGGTGGTTCAGATGTCCATACTCTGTATGGACTGCTTGCAGATGGTTCAGATGTCCATACTCTGTATGGACTGCTTGCAGATGGTTCAGATGTCCATACTCTGTATGGACTGCTTGCAGATGGTTCAGATGTCCATACTCTGTATGGACTGCTTGCAGATGGTTCAGATGTCCATACTCTGTATGGACTGCTTGCAGATGGTTCAGATGTCCATACTCTGTATGGACTGTTTGCAGGTAGTTCAGATGTCCATACTCTGTAAATGGACTGCTTGCAGATGGTTCAGATGTCCATACTCTGTATGGACTGCTTGCAGATGGTTCAGATGTCCATACTCTGTATGGACTGCTTGCAGATGGTTCAGATGTCCATACTCTGTATGGACTGTTTGCAGGTGGTTGAGATGCTTATACCATGTGTATGGACGGTTTGCAGATGTTTCAGATGCCTGTTCTCTGTGTATGGACGGTTTGCAGATGTTACAGTCGCCTGTACTCTGTTTATGGGATGCTTGCAGATGCTGTTGCTTTGGCCATTCGCACGCTGAGACCTTTGTCAATTTGCAGAGTGCGAGCTTCTGTAGATGACCCCTAGATTTGGCCAGCAGTTGTGCTTGATTTCTTCCCCACAGCCCTGAAAGCTTATTTGCTAATATTTAAATTGTGTCATGTTACATATGGCCTGCTTTACTTTTATTTCATGATTGGTAGAGAATGATGACGTGTAGAACATCTGGTTCACGTGTGAATGTATGTAGCCAAGTGGTTCAGCGTCTGTGGCTGCCAACGTATATTATTTTCTGCTCGTATGATGTGAAAATTCTTTGTCTTGTAGGTCAGCTGTCGGTAAAAGGTTAGCGGTATTTACTGGGCATCCACTCTTTATTTAATGTGCAGATGAATAGCATGGTTAATAAAAGAATTATTGCTGGGTACTCTGACATTTATGTCCTTGGATTCCAATAAAGAATTGAAATTATGAATAGCTGATGGTTTAAATTGATGTTTTATGTTGAACACTAGCTGTAATTTGCCCTCTGAGGATTGTTATACCGAGAAACAGATGGTTTTTCAGAGTAACAAATTGCTTGAAGTATATATAGAACTGGCTTTGAAATACTTTCACCTTCAATTGCGGAGAATCTGATCCAGTTTAGACACTTCCATTAGGAAAAGCAGCCCCCGATTCCTTTCTTTTATTGTTGGATTGTATTATGGTCTCATTTACCTGGTTTATTATGTTTGTCTTCAGCATTTTATCTTCCGCTTAGAAGACGTATTAGGGAGCGACTTCTGGTTATCAAAGCCGACTACAACATAGGGCCACAACTTTAAGGGCCCGTTTCCATGGGCTGATGCACAGGGTGTTGACCGGAAACGAATAGTTTGTTCCCAATGATTGATTGTCTGCTCATTTACAACTACATTTACATGCAGCCATCATTACCCTTGAATGGAAGCTGAGCTGCAGTAACTCAGCATGGCCACTACATGGAGGACTACCTTCAGTTCTGGTGTCGGCAGCTGCTGTGAACACCTGGTCGGTGCTGGTGTCGGACCCTCACCGGTCTGATATTGATGACCTATTCTAACAATAAATCATCAGTATCTAGAACTTGACGCCCCTTTAGGCCTTATTCACACAGTCAGTGTTCGGTCAGTGATTTCCATCAGTGATTGTGAGCCAAAAACAGGTGCGGTTCTAAAGACAGAACAGGTGCAAATCTTTCCATGATACCTTATCTCTGTGTAGGCTCCACTCCTGGTTTTGGCTCTCAATCGCTGATGGAAATCACTGACTAAATCACTGAAGTGTGAATAAGGCCTTAGGTCACATGTTTCCTATAGTGTACAGGCACGGCCACTGCTGCTGGATAGCAGGGTGGTCATAACTAGGGATGAGCAAATCGACTTCGGACGGTAGAAAGTAATAATTTCGGCTCATCGTAGCTAATACATTCTAATACTGTACGGAGCGGGATCTCCATACAGTATTAGAACAAAGATTTAGCGAATCAACTTCGGATGTACCATCCGAAGTAGATTTTACTCCTCCCTAGTCATAACCCCTGGATACGAGCAGTGTATAATGTGATGGAAAAATGAATCTCACCAGCATAGGAGGCAATATGGACAATCACAATACATTAGTAAGTGCTGTATTGACTTTATCTACATGATAAATGCCATTTGCTGAAGTGAGACAAACCCCTTTAATAACTTCTCCATTACTTAAGTAACTTCCGAGTTGGAATAACATTAAAAGGATTGCATCTCATACATGTAATGCCATATTGAGTAATATTTGCTCGGATTTAACTGGTACTTTTGGATAACGTATGCACCCGCATTGCTAAATAGCAGCCCACAATTGAAAAGGTGGCCCTAAATTTACTGTATATTACAGAAATACCTTTGCATTTTGATTCAGAATGCTATCAAAGCATGTATATTTTTTTTTCTCCTTTTATTATTATTTTTTTCCAGCCAAAACTATGACTGAAGCTTAATGGTAGATCTAACTGTAAGTGGTCATGCACACGACCGTATGTATTTTGCGGTCCGCTAAACACGGATCCGCAAACAATATGATGACATCCGTAACGCATCCGGGCTTTTTGCGGATCCATTGTAAAAATGCTCTCCTTGTCTGCAAATGGACTAGAATAGGACATGTACTATCTTTTTTGTGAAACGGAATGCAGCTGGAGTCATTTCCGTGTTTTTGTGGACCCATTGAAGAGAGTGGCTCCGCATACGGGCTGCAAAAAAAAAAAAAAAAAAAAGGAACGGACACGGAACAAAAAATATGTCCGTGTGCATGAGCCCTAACCCAAATCTTTACAAATGCTCCAAATTCGCAAATACATACAGTACAGACCAAACGTTTGGACACACCTTCTCATTCAAAGAGTTTTCTTTATTTTCATGACTATGAAAATGGTAGATTCACACTGAAGGCATCAAAACTATGAATTAACACATGTGGAATTATATTCATAGCAAACAAGTGTGAAACAACTGAAAATATGTCATATTCTAGGTTCTTCAAAGTAGCCACCTTTTGCTTTGATTACTGCTTTGCACACTCTTGGCATTCTCTTGATGAGCTTCAAGAGGTAGTCCCCTGAAATGGTTTTCACTTCACAGGTGTGCCCTGTCAGGTTTAATAAGTGGGATTTCTTGCCTTATAAATGGGGTTGGGACCATCAGTTGCGTTGAGGAGAAGTCAGGTGGATACACAGCTGATAGTCCTACTGAATAGACTGTTAGAATTTGTATTATGGCAAGAAAAAAGCAGCTAAGTAAAGAAAACGAGTGGCCATCATTACTTTAAGAAATGAAGGTCAGTCAGTCAGCTGAAAAATTGGGAAAACTTTGAAAGTAAGGGCTATTTGACCATGAAGGAGAGTGATGGGGTACTGCGCCAGATGACCTGGCCTCCACAGTCACCGGACCTGAACCCAATCGAGATGGTTTGGGGTGAACTGGACCGCAGAGTGAAGGCAAAAGGACCAACAAGTGCTAAGCATCTCTGGGAACTCCTTCAAGACTGTTGGAAGACCATTTCAGGGGACTACCTCTTGAAGCTCATCAAGAGAATGCCAAGAGTGTGCAAAGCAGTAATCAAAGCAAAAGGTGGCTACTTTGAAGAACCTAGAATATGACATATTTTCAGTTGTTTCACACTTGTTTGTTATGTATATAATTCCACATGTGTTAATTCATAGTTTTGATGCCTTCATAGTCATGAAAATAATGAAAACTCTTTGAATGAGAAGGTGTGTCCAAACTTTTGGTCTGTACTGTATATGTAATTATTTGTTATTTATTTCTTGCTTTTTGTTTCACCAAGAAACAAAAATGACAGCGATTCTCACCCTGATCTGGGCTCGTGCTCATAATCATGTCACTCCCTCTTTTTTATCACTATATTGTTGCATGGATCTTTCATTTTAATCATGCTGCTTAGAATTTCACCTTAAGCGTTCCTCCTGCAGCGAGTCCGCATCGCAGCTCCCGGCCTGACCTCCCAGCACTGACGGGATTCACATAGCATTATATTGATTTATGATGCTATGTAACCCTTACAGTTCTGGAATGCATTGGATAACACTGGCAGCATTATGCCAGTGTTATCCAATACATTCCAGAACTGTAAGGGTAACATAGCATCATAAATCAATATAATGCTATGTAACCCCAGCAGCGCTGGAAGGTCAGGCCGGGAGCTGCGATGAGGACTCGCTGCGGGAGGAACTCTCGTCTGCAAGGGGACTAAAAGTTTCAAATTGACCCTTTTCTTGCCATCACATTTTGGTTTATCCAGCAGACGTCAGGGATAGAATCAAATAGAATTTGATATTTGTCTCTTGTTTCTTTCCCCTGACATCTGCTGTCAGGGAAGAATCGGGAGGCTCTCAAACACATTAGACGGCAAGTTTTGCTAACATTGATATGTATGGTCAGCCTATATATCTTGATGCCTTCCTATTTATTTTTGATACATTTTGGGCCACCTAAATGGTATAATAACCTATATATCTAATCTATATCACAGCCTAAAATGCCACCATGACACACAGGGCAATGCAACAACTGTTTCATGAAAAAACTCTTTGAATAACAGTAAAGTTTTTCTTGCATTCCTTCTAGTCTATACATAGTGTTCAGGAAACTTTCAGCCATTTATTATGTTTGTTTCCTTTGTACCTGCACGAAAGATTATTCCAGCAGCAACCACCTATTATAATTTGCTATAGTAAATGGGCCGACCTGTCATACCCATGATCCTCCTTATAAGTATGCTTTATCCTTGCTCTACTAATTGAATAAAACATAAAGGACAATCCCTTAAGAGATTACAATCTTAAGTGGTGATGTTAGGGAATTAAGTGTGTTTGCTGCATTCTGCTGCCACCCTCCAGCGATGCGAGGGTATTAGGCATACTATTCCTGTTACATTAAAATGCCCCTTTGTCCGTACTTGTCCCAGGCAACAGACAACCCATCAGAAGGGCATTCCAATTAGACCTTGATAAGTGAAAGGTATTTGCTAATCTTTGATGGGTGTGCGGAATGGCTCATGTTCAAAGAAGTGAAGAAATGCATCAGGAATCCTGGCTCTGCTCGTTTCCCTTCTTTGCTGATTGTCAGGAAATGGCACATTAATTTGTCTGGCTCGGTAGTAGCCCTCAAAAGATATAGGCAGTAGTACAGCTTCATTATCGTTACTAAATTTAGGCATTTTAAGGAAAACATCCTCCATCTGGGATGTATGTGCAAATTCTTCTGCACTCTTTTTTTATTTTTTAATCATTCATATGCACATTACTTTCTTGTGTGTTGTCACAGATACACTATACGTATATTAATTAACATAATTTCTTATTAAAACTCAAATTACAGCCTTATTACTGGCTGTGGTAATTAAATTGAGCATGGTAAAACTTAGCATAGCATGTTACCAGTCTAGAGCTGAAATGTGTACTTTACAAGGGTAATCTGTGTTTTTTTATTGATAGAATACTAAATACAAAATAAATACAATCACAGATGAGGGCAACTTTCGGACACACCCCTGACCACACCAAAAATGCTAAGCCCCCCAGACTACGTCTGGCTGCCGCAAAATACCAAGCAGATCTGACTTGTGGTTGGCAACCCAAAAACCCTGAGTAGACCTTACCCTGGATGGCCACAAAAATTCCTAGACCTAGTCCTGATTGGCTACCCAAATATACACTAGACCTGGTCCTGGATGGCCGCTTAAAACCACTAAACAGTCCTGCACCGACTGGCTGCCCAAAAATTCAGAGTAGACCTGTCTCAGAATAGCTATTCACAAATGCTATTCAGACATGGCTCCAGATGGCTACCCAAAAATTCAAGGCACACTTTGTCCGGCTGTGCACACAGCAATGAGTCCAAAGTTGGCTTGACCCCTTTAGCACCCAAGTATGGCCAATATCAATTTTGCACTGTTTATTCAAAATGGAACTTGTCGCTTAAGGCTACTTTCACACTGGCGTTTCTGGGTCTGCTTGTGAGATCCGTTTCAGGGCTCTCACAAGTGGCCCAAAACGGATCAGTTTAGCCCCAATGCATTCTGAATGGATAAGGATCCGTTCAGAATGCATCAGTTTGCCTCTGTTCAGCCTCCATTCCGCTTTGGAGGCGGACACCAAAACACTGCTTGCAGCGTTTTGATGTCCGCCTGACGATGCGAGGCCAAACGGATCCGTCCTGGCTTACAATGTAAGTCCATGGGGACGGATCCATTTTCACTGACACAATATGGTGCAATTGAAAACAGATCCGCCTCCCATTGACTTTCAGTGTATGTCAAAACGGATCCGTTTGCATTATCATGAGGAAAAAAATATATATAATTTTTTTTTTTGTTCATGGTAATGCAAACGGATCCGTTCTGAATGGATACAATCGTTTGCATTATAGATGCAGATCCGTCTGTGCAGATACCAGACGGATCCTCACCTAACGCAGGTGTGAAAGTAGCCTTATATGTGTGTGTGATGGAGCCACTACAGTCTCTGTGTGTTTAGGTAGCGCTAGCCTGTACGCCATGTTTCTTCTTCAATGGGCCTTTGATGACATAAGCATTAAGTGCACTTACTGGTGTCTTGTGTAATTCATCAAAACAATTGCTCAGAGAATTGCAAATTATATTAAAAAATAGTAAAATAAAATAGGTTTTTAGTGCAATTTTTGGTTGCTTCACATTTAGCAGCATTAAGGGGGTTGTTTGATTTCAGGAGAAAACTGGGTAACACATGCAATCTGCCTGCAATAAAGAATTGGAGGATTGTTACTGACTTGACGACATGTGATTGCTACAGCCAATCACTGGCCTCAATGGTGCACTGAAAAGGCCAATGATTGGCTGCAGCAGTCACATGTTGGCGATGTGACTACACCGCTGTAGCCAGGTAAACAGAGCCTGGGCGGGAGAACATGAACAAGGACACGGGATCTGGCAGGTAAGTGACAATCTATGGTTTATTGCAGGCGGATCACGTGTTGCCTAGTTTTCCCTCCGCTCTTTATCAGGCACATTCCTAACTCTGCTTCCCTTTTAGACTATATGCACAGATTTGCAATAACTGGGGAATATTGAGTCTGGACAAGTACTTTTTTCCACAGCACTCTACAACCAATTTTTTTTCTTTTCATTTAAACTTTTTTTTTGTTAGATTATTTGTTGTGATACTTTTTTACTTTTTGTTAGGGCACTGCAGCTCTTTAGTGGTTGTTTTTCTTCACATCAGCACATCCTATATTTTTAGGATAATTTACAGTTTCCATAAATATACACAAACTTGGAAATGAAAGCTTTCCCCCAAAATCTGTAATTAGAGGCTACAGGTCTTTCTTTTCATACTTCAAGGGTTGAAATAATATCTTTAGATTCTGAAACCTTCCTTTGAAGTTTAGTGGTACAATCCATAATGTGGTATTCGGATAATTTGCTGATGAATAGAGAAAATGTTTTTGAAATTGGATGTTATAAGTAAGGGTACATTTCACCAACCAGTTCTTTAATAGCATCAGCTGCAAACATAAGGAAGTATATGGCCTAAAACCACAGTAGATAGAGGAGTGTGACTGTGTTGGTTGTCTCTCTGTACAAGGTTTGCTTTTTTTTTCTCCTTTGTATGAAGGGGGATTGTAGATGTGTACAAGTTCACCTACCTGGCTGCCTATCCGCAATACATAGAGGACTCAAACTTACACTTCTCTTTGCATATCATGGGTCAAGTTGCTTTTTTAGTTATGCTGATGCTAACACCATCCACAGAGGTATGTTTAAACAGCTTTCCTGGGCTCCTATATAGTGCCTTCAGCATTTTTTATAGGTCAAAACTGCTGAGAACGTTGCTTTGATTTCTTATTTTCTTTTGATAATTTATTTCATATTACAGTTATACTAAGAAGTCTCTGAAAAAAAAAAACGGTGTTTCAGGAGATCAGTAATCTCTCTGGCTGTAAGATAACTGGCTGCAGCAGGAACCTCCCTATCTTCTCTGTTTGCAGTTGGGAGCAAAGATGGTTAAGCCCTGCCCCATTGCTGGAACCCTAACCCCTAAACCATTTCCCACGTGACAATGGAAGACATCTGCAAGAGGAAATATATCCCTGTGTTTTCTGCAGGATTTCTACAAGAGGTCTAGTTTACACATCAGTGTTTGGTCAGTGATTCGCATCAGTGATTTTGAACCAAAACCAGATGCAGGTCAAATAACACAGAACAGGTGCAATCTTTCCAGTTTACCTCCTCTCTGCATAGTCTCTACTGCTGGTTTTCTCCCACAACCACTGATGACACTGACATGTGAAATAGACCTTAAACAACAAGTAGAAAAGCCTACAGTGTGACAAGCAATGGAGGCAAGATGATCTCCGCTTAAGTTGTAGCATCCATTGGTGTAATTCTAGATGCGAGCGCTACTTCCTCTTCATTGCCCTACATGTCGTCTCCCTTGCAGCGGCGGTGTAGTGTAATTACAAGTACTTGAATGGAGCGAGTACTTGTAATGACACTGCACTTCAGAGATAACAGGCAGCTGATCGGCAGGGGTGTCGGACCCCCACCGATTAGATATTGATGACCTATCCTGAGGATAAGTCATCGACATAAAACCCCTTTATAACCCCTTTTAAGCAATGTTTAGTTTAACTATGGCTAACATAGGTGTGCATTTTGGTCAGCTCTTGTAAACACCTTCTTCCCTACATAGAAAATGGTCACTCACACACACCCCAGTGATTCCGCTATGGCATGTCCCCCATTCTCCATTGTCTAAAGAGAGATATAACTGTATTTCTATGAGATTAGAAGAAGGCATGTATGAAGGTGTCTGGGCTGTGTCACTATGAGATCACTATGCCGGCGCTGAGAGGAGGTAGGGAGCAGCAGGTGGAGTGGAAAATGTGATGTACATTAAAAATACATATTTTCTTTCCGTGTCCGTTACGTTTTTTCTTTGCGGACTGTATGCGGAACAATTCACTTCAATGGGTCCGCAAAAAAAACAGAAGTTTCTCCGTGTGCATTCCGTTTCCGTATGTCCGTATTTCTGTTCCGCAAAAAAATAGAACATGTCCTATTGTCTGTATTACGGACAAGGATAGTACTGTTCTATGAAGGGCCAGCTTTTCCGTTCTGCAAAATACGGAATGCACACGTTTTTGCTATCCGTTTAACGGATATGTTGAAAAAAAAAAAAGAAAAATGTACAAAAGCGCAGCACACCACACTTTTATTTCTTGCAGAGTCCAGTAAAAAAAAGATGTATGTTAACGTATGTTTTTATTTTTTTTGTTTTTTTTAACATGGAATTCTATATGGCATCAGTCTTCTTCACAGAAGTTCGGGCTTGGGATCGGTGTTCTGTAGATTGTATTATTTTCCCTTATAACATGGTTATAAGGGAAAATAATAGCATTCTGAATACAGAATGCATAGTAAAATAGCAGGGGTTGGAGGGGTTAATTTTTTTTTTAACTCACCTTAATCCACTTGATCGCACAGCCAGCATCGCTTCTGTCTTCTTTCTTTGCTGTGTGCAGGAACAGGACCTGTGGTGACGTCACTCCGGTCATTACATGGTCCATCACATGATCCATCACCATGGTAAAAGATCATGTGATGACCGGAGTGACGTCACCACAGGTCCTGTTCCTGCACACAGCAAAGAAAGAAGACAGAAGCGATGCCGGCTGCGCGATCAAGTGGATTAAGGTGAGTTACATTTTTTTATTTTTTTATTATTATTATTTTTTTAACCCCTCCAGCGCTATTTTACTATGCATTCTGTATTCAGAATGCATAGTAAAATAGGGAAAATAATAATGATCGGGTCTCCATCCCGATCGTCTCCTAGCAACCGTGCGTAAAAATCGCACCGCATCCGCACTTGCTTGCGGATGCTTGCGATTTTCACGCAACCCCATTCATTTCTATGGGGCCTGCGCTACGTGAAAAACGCAGAATATAGAGCATGCTGCGATTTTCATGCAACGCACAAGTGATGCGTGAAAATCACAGCAGATGTGAACAGCCCCATGGAAATGAATGGGTCGGGATTCAGTGCGGGTGCAATGCGTTCAACTCGCGCATCGCACCAGCGCGGAATACTCGCTCGTGTGAAAGGGGCCTTAGACCGAGTTCACACTTCAGTTACTTGGTCAGTTATTTTGAGCCAAAACCAGGTGTGGGTCAAAAACACAGAACAAGTGCAAATCTTTCCCTTATACCTTATGGCCTCATGCACACAACCGTTCAGTTTTTTGTGGTCCGCAAAACACGGATGCCGTCTGTGTGCCTTCCGCAATTTGCGGAACGGAACAGGCGGCCCATTGTAGAAATGCCTATTCTTGTAAGCAATACGGACAAAAATAGGACATGTTGTTTTTTTTTTTTGCGGGGCCACGGAACGGTGCAACGGATGCGGACTGCACGCGGAGTGCTGTCCACATCCTTTGCGGCACCATTGAAGTGAATGGGTCTGCACCTGAGCCGCAAAAACTGTGGCTCGGATGCGGACCAGAACAACAGCCGTGTGCATGAGGCCTATCTCTGAGTAGGCTTCAGTACTAGTTTTGGCTCACAAAAACTGACCAAATAACTGAAGTGTGAACTCGGCCTTATTGTGGACTTTAATACTGTTGTAAGGGATCTTGTGGTAGTCTACAGGAGCAGAAGAACGTGGTCCATGTGGCTTTCTTAGAAATGGCAATACGTTGCCTATGACAAGTGGAATAGATGATCTGAGTTGGTTATGTCACAATTGTAGTATAACTTTCAGCAATACAATAGCATTTGCCGTACATTGTGCTAATTCCCCTTAATGTTTCTTTGGGTCACTGAGCTATTGCAGCTTTTAAGCCGCTGTCTCCTGTAGCACACTATCGAATTTAGATTGTGATAAGGAAACTATTAGTAAGCTGAGCGTGCGAAATGCAAACACAATTTAATGCACTCTCGGTGGCTCTGCACATCCCTTTCTTACACATGATAAATTGCGCCCAGCTATTTCTGTTGCCTTTTATACTTTTTCCTATCCTGCGCCTACTTGGCCTCAATGGAATGAAAGGGAAGAGAACCAAAAGAATATTAAACAGAGGCTCTGACTTTTGGAGATGAGAAATCTGTCTTGGACACGCATCTATTTTTTTGTCTGGGGTAAAACTCTGGTAAATGGTGGCTGCTAAACGTAGTGGCATGGTGACTGTTAGCTGTGATTTCTCTCCAGCACATCCAGCTCTAATCTAATTCTGGATCCTTGCCCTGCGTTTGTCTCGAAACACATGGAAAAAGTCCTGGCTATGAACCGCGCTTACAACACATTTTGCCCTTCTGCGTTTCCATTCTCCCACAGAACAGGTGGCGGAATAAATATTTAGAAAATGAACAAGTGTGGCACGCTGTAAGCACCTGTGTGCAAATACACAGGAAATCTGACGGGACCAGCTCTTCTGAATATTAAAAATGAGATAAAAATATCTCCGTGGTCTCTGCATGTCTTCTCACTTGCGCTGCCTTGATCCCCAGTCTTCATGTTGACAGTGATTAGGCGCACAATGGCCTATTCCCCTCGTTTGCATTCAGTGTACACAGCATACGTTATGTAAGCATTAAAGGCTGTTCAGACGTCTTGTACAAGGCTTAGAAATTACCTGCTAGATTATAATCCAGGAACGCAGAGGTTAGCCTAGTACAGGCTGCTTATGGCCCTGAGGGTTTGCTGCAAGTTTTCAGCACAGATTCCACACCATATAAAATCGCAGGGATAGTGAATGAGGCTCACACATTGTGGAGAAATATCAGTGCAGATATTAGGGCTTGCCGCGAACACTGAAATCCATAGCATGTGGATATTTTTGTGGATTTCACCCTAAGGACCCGTTCACACAATGTTTTATGTCTTTCGTGGGGGGGCAAAGCTGCTGTTCTCTGTGCCTAGAAGGGACATATCCCTTCTTGGCGTGGTGTCCGGATGAACGCCACTTGAAGCTATGGAGGCCGTCCATTCACACTTAAAGAGGACCTTTCACCGATTCTTACCCTATGAACTAACTATACAGATAGGTAGAGCGGCACCCGGGGATCTCACTGCACTTACTATTATCCCCGGGCGCCGCTCCGTTCTGCCGCTATGCCCTCCGGTATCTCCGCTCACTAAGTTATAGTAGGCGGAGATACCAGTCCCTAAGTTATGGTAGGCGGAGTCTGCCCTAGCGCTGGCCAATCGCAGCGCAGAGCTCACAGCCTGGGAGGTTATTTTCTCCCAGGCTGTGAGCTCTGCAGTGCGATTGGCCAGCGCTAGGGCAGACTCCGCCTACCATAACTTAGGGAACGGAGATACCGGAGGGCATAGCAGGAGAACGGAGCGGCGCCCGGGGATAATAGTAAGTGCAGTGAGATCCCCGGGTGCCGCTCTACCTATCTGTATAGTTAGTTCATAGGGTAAGAATCGGTGAAAGGTCCTCTTTAAGCCACGAATGGGTCCACTCAACACAAAGTGAACAACCTCGACAGTTTCTGCTGCGGACTACGCTGCCAATTTATCAGAAACTGCCATGTGAACGTGCCCAAATTCAAGGGAACTGCCATAAGTGGTGAAAACCTTGTGGATTTGCATGCACCTAATCCGCACAGTGCCAGCAAATTACGATACAATTTTAGAAATGTTATCCAATCAGAGAACCTGCATTGTAAGTCTGGGGCTGTGCCGCAAGACATTGCATCTAGTGATAGTCAGTGGCGTTGCAGTGCGACAGGCCATGACTGTGACGTAGCAGTCGCAGAAATCCAACCCTATTGGATTTTTGGTTGCGGATTGCGAGTCGTACGCGTCTTTGCCCTGATAGACCACAATGCGAGTATAATTACTACCTTATTTTTATTTTTTATTTGGCTGTATTTCTACAGCCAAATCACAGCTCTTAGTAACACAAATGTCATTAGTTTTTTGCTTTTATTTTGTCGCACAACTTTTCTTAACTAACCTTTGCAACGCAATGGCTGGAAGCAGTGGAGGACCTGCTGTGATCATGGCAACAATGGAGAATCTGCAGCAGACTCGCTACGTGTGAACGTGCCCTCATGTGGCAAAAATGATGCCGATTTTCCACAGCAGGATTGCATGCGCCTGGCCGCTCCATCATTTCTATGGGAGTTCTGGAGACAACTGCTATATTCGGCTATCTCCTGAACTCTCATAGAAATGAATAGAGCAGCCTTGCTAGTGCCTGACTGTCCGCTCTGTTCATTTTAGGGGGCTCCACAGGGTATGGGATCCCTGTTCTCGTGATCGCTGAGGGTCCCAGCAGTAGGACCCTCACTAATCTAATAGTTATTCCCTGTGGACAGGGGATAACTTTACATAACTGGAATGCCTCTTTAAAGCCATCCAAAAAACAGACTTCCTTTCCCCACCCCCCCTCCGCCACATACGAATAGGTTGTTATAAAACCCCATTCACTTCCATTTTTCGCACACAAACAAAACAATAAATCCATCATGTATGAATGTGGCCTAATGGAATACCTGCTGCAAGCTGATTATCAGATCAGTCTAATATAAAGAATTTATTAGAGTATGACCCCACTCTGCGGCTCATTACATGCGGCCAAGCCATGCCGTTCTGCGGCACCCAATTTTGCACCGTTTAGTCATCCCCTTAGGCTATTGCTATGTATACATGTACTACTGTGTTCGCCTCCTGTTACAAGCTGGCTGCACTGCATGTGCATTTATAAGGTATTTATGTGTACATAATTTAGTTGTGTGCATTTACGTCTACAATTTGCCGTGTTGTGTCGCCATTAGTACGGGGTCAACACTTCTTTGTTCAACAAAGGTGCTCTTCTTTATCTGCTTACATTTGCCACCGCACATTCCTTCTCTAATGAGCCAAGAAATAACGAAGATTGTATGTATCTTGATATGTCGTCCCTTTGGGGTCGTGCAGTGAAAGGTCAGTCTTAGAATACAGATTTCATACATATGCCGTTAACACATTCCTTTGTGGCAGGACTGTCCAGCTGTTCCAAGGCTTCTACTGGAATGCATCACCTACATGTATGAAATTCATAAGACTTGTGCTGGATTTCTATATACGTTGTAGCATGGTCCGCCTAATCGGAGACATCTTGAGAGCATTGTCAGTCTCTCTGGGGTGCCGAGTACTTGGGGTTCTGCTCCAGATTTACCTGGCTGCTCAGCATATGTGCAATAGCGCAATTCTTCTGTTTAATCATTGCTCTGAAAAATAGGTCAAGAAGAGAAATCTACATCTCCTCCTAGTAAATAATTAAAGCTAATGGAATTTTCACAAGATGTGTGAGGGAGAATTTCTGTAGGCTGTGAACGGCTGCAGATCAAGGTATTTCTTATTTATCAGCATAAAAGTACCTGGTAAATGCACTTAAAATCAACACGTTCTATTTATAAAGGAGGGAACGCGGCTCCGATGTTAAAAGGGGGGGGAAACAAAAACCTTATTGATTAATTAGAAAGTATATGGGTTGTATGGGGCTGTCTTATAGATTGTTTGCAGTCATTTTAACTTAAATAATTTCTTCTTCGTATGCCCTACAAAGAATATAGGAAATCATATAGAAATGCACTTTTTAAAGAGCAGTTCCACTATTAAGATGTAAGTGTACAAAATTGAAAGGGTTGGATTAAGTTTAAAAGTTATTCCTTGTTCACAGGATATTGGATAACTTACTGAGACAGCGCTCTTGGGATTGAACATCCACAGATCAGTAAGTTATTCAATATCCTGTGAACGGGCAGCACGGTGGCTCAGTGGTTAACACTAGTGCCTAGCAGCTGGGGTCCTAGGTTCGAATCTGACCAAGGGCAACATCTGCATGGAGTTTGTATGTTCTCCCCGTGTTTGTGTGGGTTTCCTCCGGGTACTCCGGTTTCCTCCCACACTCCAAAGACATACTGATAGGGACCTTAGATTGTGAGCCCCATTGGGGACAGTTGAATGCTAATGTCTGTATAGTGCATAAAATAAATAAATAAAACAAGGGATAACTCCGGTATATCTGCAGGTCCCATAGCAAATGAATGAAGCAGCAAGGTGTATGCTCACCCTTCCACTGGAATGGGGACTCCCACCCCCCTCAGTGGTCAGGCCCTCACCCATCATCTAGTTATTCCTTATACTCTTAGTCAGGGCCGGCGTCAGCACCCGGCAAACCTGGGCAATGCTTCCATCAATACAGATTGATAGCTGTCCTTTCACTTACGCAGTACCCCTCTGGTGAGCCCTCTGAGTCACATGAAGCCAGCTGCTGCAGAGCATCAGACACTCCCCCACTCCATTTAGCAGAGCAGCAGGTTACCAGAGTTTGTCAGTGAGTCTGCACTGTGACTGTCTCTTCTCTGTGGGCAGTTTGCCTCCATGACACCTGCCCCCCCCCCCCCCAATATCCTGTCCTATCTCATCCTCATGGATCCTCTTCTGTCTCCTTTCCTCCCTCATGTATCCAGAGCTCCTATCTCCTGTTGCTGCCCTGCACAGACCTCCTGCCACTACTTTTTGTATGAATCCCCCTCAGAGCCCTTCCACCTACTTGCTGTGATTACCCCTCCTGTCCATCCAGGGCTGCGGGCCCCTGTCTCACTCCTCTGCCTCTCATTTTGGTGGCGTCTGAACCGCATTCACCATAAGGACCTTCTAACGTCACAGGGTCACCCACCCTGTACTGTGTTCCCTTATACCCTGCACTGTGCCCTCTTACCACACCCTAGTCATTCCCTGTATTGTGCCCTCTTATATTCTTTTATCCGGTGTTATCTGGTCACTGTACAGAGGTGTAATCCAATAACTGGATGGCCATAACTGTATCCCTTTCCCTGCCCACGACCCCTTTTTTAGACCTGGCATGAGTGGGAAAAAGATGCAGATTGCAGTGCTAAGGACCTTTGCGCCACAATCGATGTCAGAAATACGCCTAATATAGACGTATTTCTATATAATAATTGACCACCTAATTGTATTATTATTCGGGGGTAGGGCTAATATCTTTATAGTGTATATAGATTCTAGTGTATTATACTGTGCCCTGTATTTCCCAGTAGAAAATGATCCTGGGAAACAGTCCTCATCCCTGACCACCAGAACCAGGTAATGCTCTGTCAGTACATGGCGGCCTCCCCTCTCCGCCACGCTGCTCCGCTGTGTACTGGTGCTTATTCTGACAGTAAGGCTGGGTTCACATACCATTTTTGCCATCCATTTAATGGATACCAAAAATGTATACGTTAACAGATGCCTCAGACTGATGCCGTACAGTGGCGTCCGTTCACCATACAGTTCCATTGTAAAAAAAAATATACATTAACGTATGCATTTTTTTACTGGACTGTTCTGAAAGGGGGGCGACTGGGGGTTATTATTCTGAATGGAGGGCCACTGTGGGGTCATTATACTGTGTGTGAGGCCACTGGGGATCATTATGCTGTGTTTGGGGGCATTGGGGGGTTATTATACGGTGTGAAGGGCCACTAGTGGGCATTATACTATATAGGAGCTGCTGGTGGTCATTATAGCGTGTGGGGGCCACAAAGGGACATGAAAATGCCTCAAGGGGGGGATTTATCGCCCAAGGGCCCACATGAACCTGGAGCCGCCCTGCTCGTAGTGTATAAATTTTAAACTTGGCACAACCCCTTTAAGTTGTCTTTGTTTGTTAGGCCTAGTTCACACAAACGTATGGCTTTTATAGTTTTTTGCAGTCCGTTTTTCACGGATCCGTTGTTCCGTTTGAGTTCCGTTGTGTCTCAGTTTCTGTTCCGTTTTTCCGTTCCGTTTTTCAGTATGGCATATACAGTATACAGTAATTACATAGAAAAAATTGGGCTGGGCATAACAATGCATTTCCGTATGTGTTCCGTTTTTTTTGCAGACCCATTGACTTGAATGGAGCTACGGAACGTGATTTGCGGGCAATAATAGGACATGTTCTATCTTTCAACAGAATGTAAATACGGAAACGGAATGCTTACGGAACACATTCCGTTTTTAATGCGAACCATTGAAATGAATGGTTTCGTATACGAACACAAAAAAACAGCCCGTACACTCGCAAAAAAATAAATAAATCGTGTGAACTAGGCCTTAAAGACATTTCTGGCTATCCCGTCCTGTCCCCCCTGCTGATATTACTGCCAGTCATGTGTGGCTGCTATCCATTTTTTCTACACCAAGATACAGCAGCTGCATCACCAGGTGGCACTGTACCCATTAGACATGTGTGGCATAACAAGTGGAATACCCTACCAGACTGTTAGAACAATCTCAGTTGTATGAATTAATAAAAATTTCGATTGGATCCATGATTCCTTTTTTTTTTTTTTTATTTAGCCATAAAAATTATGGGCGAGGGGGATTTACATTTGCAGTGGTTTTGATGTCAGTTTTAAGTCTGTCTTTGTTTTGTGAGGTTAAGCCTAATTTATGAAATGGCACTCAGTAATAATAATACATTTATTTGGTGCAGGTGCAATTTGGTGTACGCCTGTGTCTGTAAAAGTGCAAAGTACTGTGAAACTTGAAAGTCATAGATGAGACCTACAGATCTTCTAATCTCAAATCCTGACCGATTTTTCACTTCACTTCTGAAAGTGACGTGGCTTACCAATTGTTGCACGCAGGCATCACTTGCGGCATTTTTGCGCCTTAAATCTGGCGTAGCAGACTTGTTAACTGGAAATTGGCAACTCTGCTATAAAGCACAGAAAGCACAGAGGCTTCTGACCACCAATGTAGTCCCAATGTTTGATCATGAGAACCAAGGCTTCAGGATTTGCTGAATATATTACCGTATGTATATACGTGTCATGAATAGATTTGTGTTCATGTCCCAAATCTACAGCCCACTATGACTGAAGCTTAGTAACTTATATTACAAAGTTTGAGTATGTCTGCAACCAGTTGTGTATGTGGCACACCACTTGGGTTACAGTTTGGACTGGCAAAACTACTGATCTGCCCATGCCATACAAATTAATAGTGTGCTTTTGAATTCTTGTGCTGATGGGCTCCAACTATAAAATGATTAACTTTTACACCATTTATATGGAGATGAGTGACTACCTCAAGAATGTGCACGTGAGTCTCTGCCTCATTGCTGTTACTGAACACAGGACTCCCAAACCCTTCTGCCTTAGAAAAAGGAAAATCCATTTTTAAATATATATTGAGAAAGCTTTGTCCAGTTAGGATGTGTATTTAGGGAGTCTTTATGTGCCATGTAGTATTGACCATCTGAATCAATACACAATGGATGCTCCCATAGGCTCTATTAGACAATTAATGGTGAAGTTACAACATATACACTGTAGAGGCTTATGTTCAAGCTGCCAAGATAAGCACTTGATGTAGGATTCTACCTAACAATAATGCCATGTAACAAATTGTAGGTACCTGCTCTGTCTAGTCTAGACTGATACTGCAGGAGTTGTTCAAATTGATGTTTTATGTATGTATGCCCCGAAATGTCTCTCTAGCCATACTAGCATTATAGCAGCTTAAGATCTTTGAAGCTGGTAACAGGTTCTCCTTAGTTAAATAGTGGATAAAGTTGGAAAAAAAAAAGACACAAGTACATGTAGCCCAGCGGATAAACTTCCCATTTGGGGAATGCCAATTGCCACATATTAGGAGGAACAATGTCTTCCCGACTCCAAATCGGGCAATCAGAATGAATCCCTGGATCAACATACCATCTCCAGAATCTAGTACCCATAACTTGTGATATTATTACTTCAGACCCCTTCAACTTGTACAGTGTATTAACTATCGTGACATCCTGTGACAGAAAGCTCCATTGTCTCAATGCTCTTACTGGAAAGAATTCCTGTTTACTGTATGTTGCAGATGACCTCTGCCTCTTTCAGCAGCAGTAGACTAAAGCCTGTATTAGACAGGCAGATCAGGAAGGGTTCCCAATCACTTGCTAGCTAGCGGATGAGACCGCTGCTATTACATGCAGTGTTTTCCTCTGCAGCATGTGGAGGAGTGATCACTATGCCATCGCTCGTCCCCATCCTGTCTAGTGGTTTGCTGGCGGCAAATCGTTATTAGACAGCACGATCTGCCGCCGACAAGCGCTGATTTGTAAGCATACTTAAAAATCTGAATTGCCCGATGAACAAACGCTTGCTCGTTCATCGGGCATTCGGTGGCAATATTACACTCCAAGATGATCCCTAATGCGAACGCTCATTAGCAATTATCAGATATATATCGAAATATCGCCCAGTGTAATACAGGCTTGGCAATGGATTACCTATTTAGGGGGTTCAAAATTTGAGCTGACTGCTGCAGAAAGACAATATTTTATCTTTATTATATCTCAGCTTTTTTTTCAACTATCAGTGATTGACATCTGTCTCTGTGTACACACTTACACAGGGAATGCTATCATTTATTGCACCTCGCACATGTACTAAGAGCTGTTCATGGGGGCGATCTTGTGAGAAATAGCAGAGATTTAAATGTATAAATTACAAGTTTTATTACAACCAAAATATACGGTATATCAATCTGCACAGCTTCTCCTGCTCTATAACCTGCTTCCTGCAGATTGCACTTTAAAGAGGACCTTTCACTAGAATAGAAAATCTAAACTAACTATACAGACATGGAGAGCGGCGCCCAGGGATCTCCCTGCACTTACTATTATCCCTGGGCGCCGCTCCGTTCTCCCGGTATAGGCTCCGGTATCTTCATATGTTCGGCTCCACCCAGGGGAACCTGACGCCGTCTCTTTCTCCTATGCTGTAGCGCTGGCCAATCGCAACGCTCAGCTCATAGCCTGAGAGGTTTTTTTTTCTCTCAGGCTATGAGCTGAGCGCTGCGATTGGCCAGCGCTACATCCTGGGAGAAAGAGACCGTGGCAGGTTCAACTGGGTGGAGCCGAACATATGAAGTTACCGGAGCCTATACCGGGAGAACGGAGCGGCGCCCAGGGATAATAGTAAGTGCAGGGAGATCCCTGGGCGCCGCTCTCCATGTCTGTATGCTTAGTTTAGATTTTCTATTCTAGTGAAAGGTCCTCTTTAAGCATCACGATCAATGCCAGTGCAGACAAAGGCCCCAAGGGCTGTGTAGTCGGACTACAGGCTGCTTTACACGGGCCAAGAATTGGCCAGATAATAGCAAAAAATCGTTCATAGGAATGCTTGTTAGCAATTATCTGGCGGTGCTGCCCATTTCCCGAATATCGTTTGTGCTGTCACCTAAATAGTCTTTTGCTGGCGGCAGATCATGCCGTCTATTATTCTAAACAGCCTCTGCTGCCGGCAAACAATGATTCAGTATGTAGACGAGTGATGGCAATAGTGATCACTCCTTCCCATACTCTGGAGGAGATCGCTGCATGTAAATGCGGCTGTCTGCTTCACTGACAGGCAGGCGCCTGCTAAATTGTGTAATAGGACCTTAACAGATGCCTGTGCAGTTTAAAAAAAAAAAAAAAAAGTTTTAAAAGTAAAAAGATACAAAAATGTTTGTTTCTCAAAAGTAATTATGTATTGTAAAAATTGATTTTAAAAAGTTAAACCATGAACTTATTTATTTTATATTTTGCTATCATTCACTGTATGTTTCTTTACATGAAAGCAGTGTACAACAGATCAGCTGATCGGGGCAGAAAGTGCTTCATTTTCACAAAGTGTTAAAAGGGTTTTCAGACATTTTGCTACTGATGATCTATCCTCAGGAATAGGTCATCAGTATCTGATCTGTGGGGGTCCGACACCTGGGATCCCCGCCGGTCAGCAGTAGCGCCGTGGCCTTCTCTCTGCTCACCAAGCACAGCGCCGCACATTGTATAGCAGCTGTGCTTGGTATCGAGCTCAGCCCCATTCACTTCTAGGGCGCTGAGTTGCGCATAGGCCACGTGAATGATGAACGTGTTGTCACTGTCCTAGGAAAATCCGTGTGAAGGGCGCCGCGCTACTGCGAGCGCCGCTGCCTTCTCGAACAGCTGTTTGGCAGGGGTCCCGGGTGTTGGACCCCCACTGATCAGATACTGATGACCTATCCAAAGGATACATCATCGGTAGTAAAATCTAGGAAAATCCCTTTGAATAGGTTTTATTTTATTTTATTTTTTTTTAAAGAAAAATGTTTTCTAACCGACTACGCACATAGCCTTTTGTTGGTTTACTAATACATTGAGCTATGTAAGAAGTTACAAAAACTGCATGTAGTAGCTGCCAGTGAATAAAGCTTAGAAAGAGTAGGTTTTAAGAACTCCCAAAGATCATGGTTTAGGGGGAAGGGCAACTCCTGCCAAAATGGGGGGAGGGGGAGAGATACACTTGGCTGGAGCTTGTCTTTAAAATAGAACTGGAAATGAAGGACGGCCACTAGAGACTTGGAGCTGCCAAGATCTAAACATGGCCTGCTATTCTGCCATTCGCCTGGATTAGTAACAAAAGTAATAATTTCATTGCCAGAAATGTTATTCTATGGGGTATATTTAGGATTACTTGTCCTATGAGATCTATAATGTTTAAGTATACGATATTTTCATGGGCAGAAGAGACTCCTATGAGTGTTTGATTTGCCAGATGGAGGCAGGCCTAGCTAGCGTCTGGTGACGGGAGTTCTGGGCAAGATGACGTTTTCATTCTGCTGGCTTCTCACTCTGTGAATTTCCCAAATCTAATTATTGTCTCTGTTCTTCACAGGACTTG
Source organism: Bufo bufo (assembly GCF_905171765.1). NCBI lineage: Eukaryota > Metazoa > Chordata > Amphibia > Anura > Bufonidae > Bufo > Bufo bufo. The sequence goes on from NC_053391.1 coordinate 122,857,027, forward strand.
CGCAAACAGGTAGCTCCGTTGTTAAAGAGTTTCCAAGCAGAGGTAAGACCATTTTAAGTCTAGCACTGTCAGCAGAAAATGTGTTACTGTCTAGTCAGGGAAGTTTTATGATGGTTTTATTTTACATTAATGCTTAATGAGTTGTTCATCCACACCAAAACCCGCTGCGTGTGTCATGTGTTTATGCATGTCTATGTAGGTAGCCCTTGGATTCATTTACATTTGCTGTGTGGACTGTAAATACATAGATTTGTCCCAGGTAAGTGTTTGTTTTTGGAGGGCAGCTGCAGTCACAGTGGTATGATATGTTAATCTAGCTACAATGACCCAGATTTACTAATCCTATAGATGGCGTAACCTTAAAGGTGTGATCCAGGATGCTCGGTATAGGACTTCTGGGACCAATCAGTTGTTTCAGGAAGCCACGGCTCTCACTGTAGCTGGTGAGTACTGCAGCCTCCTCACAGCTCACCAGGCACAGCGATGTACATTGTATAGTGGCTGTGTTTGGTATTGCAGGCTGAGCTGCGACTAGGCCACATAAGTGCTGTACTGTGTCGTCACTTGCCTAGGAAGAGACCTAGGTTCTCCGTGGCCTCTTCATAGAGCTCATTGGCGGGGGGTGCTGGGTGTCGACCCCTGCCAATCTGATATTGATGACCTATCCTGAGGATAGGTTATCAATATGAAATTCCTGGATAACCCCTTTAAGCAGATCATCTAGACCTGCACTAGATTTATCACAGTGGCTCAGGCCGGATGATAAATGTGGTGCAGGGATAGACACTTTTGTCTAGCTTTATATCAACTATTGTTTGGCTTACTTTGAGACAGAATTTTCCACTAGAATTGTGGCACAATCACTCCCTTCCAACTAAGCCCCACTCTTTTTCAAACAAATCTGAAAAAAAAAAGTGTAGAAACCTTAATTGCCCAATGTGTATTATAACTATCATTAATGATCTGTTACTACATAAGGGTGGTTTGACACAACTTTATTTTTGGAATAACACTGCATTTTTGTGGTAATTTTGCTTTTTTTTTTTCCCTCCTGTGGCCATATGTTGGCTTATACTAAATTGTGAAATCTAAAATATACAACTATTTATTATTATTATAATTTTTGCAGTTTTGCTCACTTTTTGTATGTTGATGGGGTCAGCAAATGTGGCATTTTTTTTATGTGGTTTATGTTCCTTCTCTAAAACCAACCCAAAAATGCCATGAAATTCATGGTGCATTTCACAAGCCCAAAAAAAAATTAAGGGATACAAGGGAGCAGCATTATCCTGGCATCCAACAGCCCACAGTTGGCCATCTGACAGATAAACGAGATTCATCACTCAAGAGGATGCATTTCTGCCACTTGAGTGTAATGGCAGTGGGCTTTACACCGCCCCACCCAATGTTTGTCACTATGCATGGCGGTTACAAGATGTTGTCCTGATACTTGCCTTTGAAGCGTCAGATGAGCAGTTCTTGCTCTGATGTTACTTCCAGAGACAGTTATGAACTCCTGTAGTGTTTTGCAAAAAGATGTCTTATTTGCATTAAACACTTGGAGGTCCGTGTGGCCTAGCAGTTCCCAGCTGAGATTCCTTGAGGTTTCCACTTCACAATAACTTCACTCACATTTTACTGGGGCAGCTCTAGCATGACAGAAATTTGACAAACTAACTTATTGAAATAATGGCATCTAAGACAGTGACACATTGAGCTTATTAGTACCTTACATTTTGTTGCTATAATTTGTACCTTGTAATTGGAGAATTGTGTAAATTCAATTCCCTGATGCACATACTGTATATGGAGTCCTTACCTCCACCAGACTGGTTCAATCAAAAGTCTGGCGAACTTGAATTCCCATTATTGCCCCATGAATTGATCACTCAGATATATTTTGTCTATAAAATAAAACTCATAGGATCACTTCTTTTTATAGAGTACTGTTTGTAGTAGGGATCGCCCGATATTGATTTTTTAGGACCGATACCGATAATTTGTCAACTTTCAGGCCGATAGCTGATAATTTATACCGATATTCCGGGTATTTTTATTTTTGAGAAAAAATAAATTTTCCTACACAAATCGGCTGAAAATTAATATGTTTATTGTTAACGTGTATTTTTAATTTTTTTTTGTAAATCTTTTTCATTTATACTTAATATTTTTGTGGGTTTTTTGTTGTTGTTTTTTTAACTAACTTTTAGCCCCCTTAGGGACTAGAACCCTTGTCCCATTCACCCTGATAGAGATCTATCAGGGTGAATAGGATCTTACACTGTCCCTGCTGCTCTGTGCTTTGTGCACACAGCAGCATGGAGCTGAACATGGCAGCCAGGGCTTCAGTAGCGTCCTGGCTGCCATGGTAACCGATCGGAGCCCCAGGCTTACACTGCTGGGGCTCCGATCGGAGGAGGAGGGGAGAGTGGATCCTGTGGCCACTGCCACCAATGATTAATACTGGGTGGTGGGGCGCACTGCGCCACCAATGTTTTTACTATTGGGATTGGGATGGAGGTGGGGGGCGCACTGTGCCACCAATGATTAATACTGGGGGGCTTGGGGGGGGCGCACTGCGCCACCAATGTTTTTACTATTGGGATGGGGGTGGGGGGCGCACTGCGCCACCAATGATTAATACTGGGGGGCTTGGGGGGGGGGGGCGCACTGCGCCACCAATGAAGATAAGTCTCTCAATCATTCATATACAGGAGGTGGGAGCTGGCTGCAGAATCACATAGCCGGCTCCCGACCTCTATGAGCGGTAGCTGAGATCCGCGGCACCTGAGGGGTTAACTACCGCGGACCGCAGCTACAGTTCATAAAGGTCGGGAGCCGGCTATGTGATTCTGCAGCCAGCTCCCGCCTCCTGTATATGAATTAATGAAAGACTTATCTTCATTGGTGGCGCAGTGGGCACAGCCCCTCCCCTCCTCTTGTCTTCTCTTCTGTCATTGGCGGCAGCAGCAGCAGCAGCACAGGGGGAGGGAGACACTACTTCCTTCTCCCCTGTGCTGCGGAGGGAACACAGAGAGCGCTGAGAGCAGCGCGTTCTGTGTTCCCAATACGTTATCGGTATATCGGCAAAATAGATGCCGATACCGATAACGGTCAAAATCCTCAATATCGGCTGATAATATCGGTAAAACCGATAATCGGTCGATCCCTAGTTTGTAGTAATAGTTATGTTTCAGGCAGTCACAATGTATAAACTAGTAAAGCTTGGGTTAGCAAAGTCTTGCTCTTTGAAATTAAAGTGGTTCTTCGGGACATAAACATTCATGGCCTATTCTATGGATAGACCTAAAGGGTTTGAGCCACTATTAAATATCATATTAATTGTAAAGTTCATAAAACTGAAGCATACTTACCATTTACATGCTCTTAAAAAAAATATATCTAAGTTAGGGTTATGGCATTTACTTGCATAGTATGGCACCACCTGATGTTCAAAGTGTATAGCAATGTGCACGTCCATTTACTGAGCAAGAATATTGGTGGACATGTATGCTCAATTGCTTTCCCCACATTACTGTAATTCTCTGTATAGTGATCTTCTGTTCCCTGCAGAGCAACTAATAGAAACCGCTTTCTGCTCTGCTTGCCAGGGAAGGAGCAGAGCCTCTGCAGTAGCATGGCAGTATAGTTGAGAAGACTCTTCTGCAGGAGAAGTAAGAAGTGATTATGTTTAGGGATGAGCGAATCGACTTCGGATGAAACATCCGAAGTTCATTCGCATAAAACCTCATTTCAATACCGTACGGAGCGAGCGCTCCGTACAGTATTATAATGTATTGGCTCCGATGAGCCCAAGTTATTACTTTGCGATGATTCGCGAGACTTCGCGTGATAACTTCATAAATTGATTTCTACTGTAAAAAAAAACATTTCGGTTCCAAGGTACCTCTTAGCAGTTCCCTAGTTCGGGAAATGTTTTTTTTACAGTAGAAATCAATTTATGAAGTTATTACATGAAGTCTCTTGAGACTTCGCGAAGTAATAACTTCGGCTCATTGGAGCCAATACATTCTAATACTGTACAGAGCACACGCTCCTGACAGTATTGAAACAAAGCTCATCCCTAATTATATTGTGAAGTGCCAGAGGTGGAAGGAGGCTGATTCTGTCCAGAGTCTGCCCAAAGCCTCACAGGCATATTAAGAGGACTATAGAGCTGTAGTACTGCTGTAATGCAGTGTGTTTTTCCTGTCGGCTTAACACTGGCAGGCATCCTATTAGAACCTGTCTTTGGCGGTGCATAATAGGTATAGTAAGATAGAAAACTGGGGACCATTGTTAAGCAATCCATCAGTACCCTGCAATCGCATCATGGGAGGAGGTGGATGGTTTGAAAGAAGGAGCCCCTTAGATAATGGAGGATACAATAATTTACTAAAACAGACATTTCTTAGCTTTTGGTGCCTGAAGTTTTTGTATTTCAGCATTGTTTGTCTGCATTCACCATTACACGACACTGGTCCTGACGACGAGTATATTACACTATTACAAGTAACGGCGCTGCGTGACAAAAGAGAACACGGATGGAGTATAAATGGCCAAGATGTCTTTTATGAGTTCAAGGCTGTCACTTCCTCCCAGTGGTACCAGAGTAATTGAAAAATAGAAGCGAATGCGGCTCCCGACCCTATTGTGTGTTTTGCTGTTATTTTTTTTTTTCTTTTTATTGTTTCATGCTTATTCCCTCTCGAAGCAAACTTCATTTTCTAAATGGGGACTGCAGCAGAAAATCCCCCACAGCTTGTGCAACAAAACAGCAATTTTTTTTTTTTCCTAAATGCTTTTCTTCCCTGGTCTCCCTCCTTGAGGGAAAAATAATCCCTCCATAATGCGGCGGCTTGCATTGCTAGCTCAGTAAATTCTGATACATTCTCATCGTTGCCTTACACACTTCCAAAAGTCAATATTTCATCGCAATCATCTCCGTTTCAAATGTCAGACCTTTGCATAGCCAATTGAGGAAGTTTGCCATATTAACTTCCTGCTGCGTTACAAAGCTCCAGCGTGCCAGGTAGAACGTGCTCGCAGTATCAAAGGTTCCCTGTGTAAGGCTAAACACCTAATTAATAGGATTCCGTCTAGCAGGTTCATTCAATGATGGCTCTATTAAGGGCGCTCGCAGATCTACCATTCTGTTTTCAGGCCAGCTCCATAATTGAAAACATATTTTCTTCTCCCGAGCTGCAGCTGGTTTGGTTCTGCTCATGCAGAAAAGGATATAACCTTGCATAACATAGGAAATGAACGGTTGAGAGAGAAGCCAAATTCAATTTCAGTCAGATATTTCGAGGATAAGTCCATGATCTATGGAAGCAGGGGAATGAAATGTGTGTGTGTGTGAGGAAAGGAGCGTATTCAGCAGTCTATTAATCACGGCTGGCCTGGACTATGCTTTGTGCTCTCACATTAGTAGTGATTCTTCTACAAAGACTGGAGAGGTGCCAGATATGTGCCGAGTTAACCTCTTAAGCATCATCTGCTACTTGCTGCTCAGTGGATGTTTCGTTGTGAAATACAGTTGGGTGATGCTGCCAGAAGGGGGAAAAAAATTGTGTTCGCAGCCATCTCGCACACAAACACGTCAGCCCGTAGTGAAATGCAAAATGTGGAGAATGTCAGAGGAGGTCAGGCTTTAACATTGCGATCTCCATACCCCCCCTTTTTTTTATATATACAGTATATTTGTTATTTGCACATACAGAACATTGTCCAGTTCGAGCCTCAAGACTGAAGGTTTTTTTTCTGGTGGTATAATAAGTAGTCAGTTTTTATATTTAAAAAAAAAGACGGCCATCTTTGTAATGAAGGCCTTGTAGTCCACGGAAGGTAAGCTGTTGGTTCGGTTTGAGTCATCTTTAAAAAAAAAAAAAACATATATGGAAACTGTCTACATAAAAGTTGCCCAGGACAGTATTCTTGCTCTTGTTCAGGGTTTCTGCGGATATTCACATTTTCATCTGCTTCCTAACTGTTGTGAAGGTTGACTTTCATCCTACCATTACTGCTTTGATAGAAATGAAATGAAAGGCCTACTCCGTTCCAAAAACATCACGTGTAATGCTGGCCATACACATTTATGTGATGTATGTCTGCCAAACACACCAACCATCTAATGTGCCTCCCGACAGCAGATGTCAGGGGGAGAGAAGGATTGGGCATGGGTTGCAACATGGCCGATCCTTTAGTTCTCAGGGAAATAAGGTGTCCGGCTGCGTCTTTCTCCCCTCTTCCGTTCACAACACATTCATAGTCGTCTGAGCGGAGTATGCATGTGTATGGGGCGATCAGCATAGATGTCAGCCAGACAAGTGTTTGGCCAAAAGTTAGTTAACGCCAGTCTCTCTTTACCCTTCCACCTCTTACTCATGTGCCATAATATGCCTGCTTTAGTTGTCCTGTGACACCGACTGGGGACTGTACTTACCGGTGGTCACCAGGGTCTATGTGTCATCTTACTTTCCAGTGCCGTTGTTTGATAGTCAAGAAAAGACCATTACGGGAGTCCTGTGTTCCTTGCATGACAGTGAGAACAAGAGCAGCTCTACAGGACTCGTCCAAACATCTACTCATATCTGCAGGATAGGGAGGACTCCTGTGGATGGGAAGGATGCACTTTTGGGTTTACAGCAGCTATTTTGTTTAATGATTCACTAAAGTCATATCATTCTTAAAGGGAATCTGGCACCACTTTTATATGTATAGACTCTTCTATCTGAGGGAAGCATACGTTGGTGACAACGACCCCCAAATGCAGAGTCTTTTTTTTTTTTTTTTTCCCCAACCCACTGATTTTCTTAAAATCCTTGGTGAGGACCTCCAAGAGCCAGAGTCCTAATATCTATGAGTTATGGCTGCCTCCGTCCTACTTTGACAATTGGCAACTGTGTTCCTATACTATTGTGGCGGGATCTGGGAGCTTTGTGACTCCCGAGTTTGTACACTTTACTAAGTGGACTCCAACACTCTGCTCAGGTGTTAAACAGTAAGTTTAAGGCCTCATGCACACGATCGTATCCGTTTTGCAGTCTGCAAACCAGGGATTCGCAAAATGCAGATACTGGCCATGTGCATCCCACACTTTCTGCAGGCCCCATTGTCCAATTGTCTCTTTTTGTCCGGAAAAAAGGACAAGAATAGGACGTGTTCTATAATTTGTGCCACCCCATAGAAATGAGTGGGCCCATGTGTGGTCCGCAAAAGAGTGGTCGTGTGCTTAAGGCCTAGGAAAACTACTGGATCAAAGCAAGTAATTGATCCTTCATTACAATCAGGGTCTTTCTCAACAGTTTCTGCTGTATCATATGGTTCTGGACCTTCAGTCCAGTGTGACTAGGCCTGCAGACCCCTTTTACCTTCTGACTGTAGTTTGCCAATATATCAGATGACAACGCAGAGGACTTTCCATAAAGAAGAGGTTAAACAGTTTCCTTCAGAAGCCATGAAAGGAATGGTTCTGCGCCTTCGTTTATTTGTCTAAAGAATCAGAAGATTACAGATTTGTGAGCGTCGATGAATAATCCATAACCGTGCAGAATCTGGTACGGAGGTTTTTTACAGCTGGAGGGCACCGGGACGTTTTATTTTGCGCAAATTCTCTGGAATGCTGTAGGGTGAATTGAGGACAGTGGAAGCAGAGTGTGATGTGCATGATGGCACCGTCTGCTGTTTCTAGCAGTGGTAGCAAGTCGGCTCCAGATTATTCTGGTGCTATTTGCTAGTCGCTTGTAGCAGGCAATTTCATGCTGCAGCCTTGTGACTTTAAGAGTCTTATCTCATGCCTCCAAAGTATGCTTTCTTTAAACATTTCTGTACATAAGACAACTTACAGCCAGGCTCATGGAAAGGAATCGTTTGTATAAACCTAGAGATTAGGTAGGTATATAGAGGAGCAGCAGAGTGGTGGGGGAGAGGGACTTGCATCCACTGCAGTGTGACATGTGTTTATATGAGATTCTTTGCACCGTCAGATATATAAGCCTTTATTGTCATTGGTATAACTGGTGGAGAGTGCTAATATTTCACTTTTAGATCTGTTTACTGTTAGAAGGTCTCATTTAGAAACTTGACTCCAGTAATCATTGAGCTCTGCTAAGTGAACACTTAAAGGGGTTTTCCAGGGAAAGAAAATGCATTTAAAATGTCTCAGCATGGTGACGATAATTAAAGGGGTTTTTGCAGTTTTTTTTATACTTCTGACCTATCCTCGGGATAGGTCATCAGTATTTGAACGGTGGGGGTCCGACACCCGTGACCCCCGCTGATCAGCTGTTTAAAAAGGCATTGACCTAGGCCAATGACATCATGTTTATCGTTCATTTGGCCTAGCAGCAGTTCAGACCCCTCCAAGCCCCATCCAATGGGGCTGAGCTGCGATACCGAGCACGGCTGCTATATAATGTACAGCACTGTGCTTGGTGAGCTGCGAGAACGCAGCAGCGTGCACAGGAGCGGCACTGCCTTCTCAAAACAGCTGATCGGTGGGGGTCCCTGGTGTCGGACCCCCACTGATCAGATACTGCTGATCTATCCTGAGGATGGGTCACAAGTAAAAAACTCTTAGAAAAACCATTAAAAAAAAGGCATACTCATCTTGCTAATCTCTCACCGCTCCTGTTCCTGCTGTACTGATGATGTCTGGATCATTGACTACAGCGGGTCAGTGCTGCAGCCAGTGATTAGCTGCAAAAGTCACATGTCTATGTGTCAGCGCATACATCACCCATAGGCTTCCATAAAAACAATAGTATTCTGCACAATGTAAGTCTTTTTTAGCAGGACTGCTCTGTATAGTATATACTGACATATACCAGACTGATGAAGGCAGAACTTTTGGCCTCTGTCTGTTAAATGGGAGCCTAAGGATACGATTGATGTATGCACCAGGAGCTTTCCTGACGTATATGGGAGACAGACACTGCAAATGCAGTGTGACTGTGGCCTAAGAATTTTCTATAAGATCTCTCAGGAGTTGCTTACATGAGCATAATGTTGGCTGAAAACGGTCATTCAGGATGGCCGATGACACACTTTGTCTTAAAATGTCAAAAACGGCCAGGTTAGATAATTCCAGCCCTGGCGATTCTACACGTGTTTGAAACAATCGGACAAATTCAGCCAATTATTTGCCAATGTGTTCAGGGAGTCCGTTTTTAAAAAACTGACTCCTTCGTTGACCAGTTTAGTCTGGCAAGTTGCTGGTGGCATCGTTAGTACAACCGATTCCATGCAGAATGGCTGCAGTGTAGCCTATCATTGTCTGGTGTTTGGCCGGCTTTCCAGAAATGGAGTCCTTCACATCTCTCTCTACTTTTGTTTGATATTAAAAAGTCGCTGTACAATTTCGTTTCATTTAATAGAGAAAGGTGTAACAATCACTTCATTTATAAAATCTGCCTGCATCCAGCTGAAAAAAAGCCATAAAGTCATGTTCACGAGCGGTCTCTCTTCCACGTAAGTCACAGTCTACTGCCTGTTGTCAGGCATGATCCATCCCTGGTAACAGGAAGTGGGCGTGTGTCAGAGCTAGCTGAGATCCCGAGCTTATAAAATAACTGCTTCTACACAGGTTATGAAGATTGGGACACAGGTTATGTGTCTGTAATTGGGATCTCTTCTTCCTTATCTGTTCTGTGAGTTCCAGAGCTAAAAACAATGCTAGTGGGAAGTTGGGGAAAGGACATCACAGCAGTACTGTGTTGGCAGGTTTCACAGAAGGGATACGCCCCCTGCTTCTGAGTGAAATACATCTAGCTGTGCAGCTGAAACTGAGAATAATATGGCTGAATGAGACTTATGATTGTTAAAAGATGCACCGCCATTATGCCAACTTTTTTTTAAATCTCTGATAAACTTAATGTCACTAAAAAGGGACACGGGCCATAGCTCCATGAGCAGACTTGGCCATGGCCATTTACGTTACATACATGTTGACCCATTCAGCTGATTTCTAATATTAGATTTGCTTTACCTATGCTTAGCTCTCTGATGACTTTGCTTCCTCATTAATATGATTGCATCATTTTTGGAGGTTTGTAATCTTGTGAATGTTCCTCAATCTCATGAAATGACTGATTATTGTTCCTAGGTGGTGGAGTCGGAATTTGATGTTAAACTACTTCAAGGGAATTGTACTAAGTCGTAATTTGAGTCAATTCACTTGTTGCTTGTGTAGTGAAGCTGTGGAAGTACCGTAATATGTGCTATACATAACATAAGAATGACTAGCAATTGAAATATAATGTTTAGAAATCGGGAAGCTTTTCACTGTTCTCAAATTGAACCATAATTCTGTCAATTGAACTAAACAGCAGACAATTGCTGTAGCCTTCATAGACACCAAATGCTGCTCTTTATTATTGAAATAGGCACATTATTGTAAAGCACTTCGACTGATTCACATTTAATTGAATTCTCTTCGTCTGTGAAAAGGAATTCACTCTCCATTGTATACATTATCTGTATTATCACCATGTTTACCCTGATATTGGAGGTGCTCGATTCATTTTGAACTGAGAAGCCCTAATTGTTATTTTTGGCATCAAGTCCTGATCCGAGTGCATGCTTCCATTTTTTATTTATTAGTTTTTTACTCCTGCAAAAATGTCCTATCCTTGTCTGCAAACTGGCCAAGAATAGGACCGTGGAACAGATTTACTGATGCGGACACCACACAGGTTCTATTTTTTTGCCGTGCGGACTGAATCTTGCGGAACGCGGAACCATTCAAGTGAATTGGTCCGCATCCACAAACAGCAGGGGCACACGGACAGGTCATCATTATCATTTGCTAGAAAATTTGCCCTTTAAAGGGATTATACAGAATTAGAAAAATATTTATTTATTTATTTTTCAGTGACACACCTGTCCACAGGTTGTTTGTGGTATTGCAGCTCAGCCCCATCCACTTCCATATAACTGAGTTGCAATACGAGTCTGAACCCATGGATGTTGGAGCTGTTTATGAAAAGCAACCATATTTTTCAAATCCTGGACAACTCCTTAACATTGAGGACGTTTAATGTCTTAGAAGTATGTGTAGAGCTACAGAAATGTTATTTTCCCACAATGCACTTTGAGAATATTCTCATTGTTGAATGGCTGGTATCTACAAAGCTCTAGTAAAGAAATGTGAAGGAGCATGAACTTACGGTTGGCTGTAGTGCTGTCTCTGTCTTGTGTTGACTTCATTGGTTTCAGTGACAAGCATGTCTTGGAAAAGTTCACTGTGCTTGAGGTGACAAGGTGACATAAATTTGACACCTGTCTGTACAAGGCCTATACAAGAAGCATCAATCTCGCACTTTGCTATCATCATAAGTGGGCAATAAATGGAGCACATTATTTTATTATATGGTTGTAATAGCCCCACAACAATGAAAAACCGTCCCCACCTACACATGTTGCGAATTCCGCACGTTTTCTCCACATAGGTTCTCGTGCAGGAATAAACGCTGTGTACTACCAGCAAAGTGCATGATATTAGACGGATCTCATACCCACTTTCCTTTTTTGTTCCGTGCAAAAATTGACCTGCTGTGTGGATTTTGGAATCCACGGCATGTCAGTTCTTTATGCGGTTCTTTTTTGCATGTTTCACCTTTTAATGCAAGAGTGGGATCTGCCGCAAAACCACATCAAATCCACACCAAAAACCGCACGGAAAAGGCTACCCATGTGCAGGTTGCCTTAATGTGGAGGTGTATGTGGACTGGTTGTGGAGTAATTATTGTTTGCATGTCCCAGACAGTTTTTGTGCTAATGGTAATCTGCCAATAATTTTTTTTTTTGCGTCTGAACTAGTAGGATTAGTACTCTTGGCTCCTATGAGCCTCACTCATCTTAAGATACTTGCCAACAACTAAAATCCATTTCCTGGGAAACTTTGCTGTTGGGCATTTGAATCTCCAAAGCTGTATGTGTAGCATTCATCACCGGCACAGAGTACTAGATCACATGAGCTGATCAAATCGTCCCAAAACCACTTTCATTGTTTTAGGTCCTTAAGGCTATGTTCACATCTGTGCCAGTTTTTCCATTTTTTTATTTTTTTTTTGTTCCATTCTAGAAACAGAAAACCCGGAAAAAAAAAATCTGCACTGTCACATGATACAAATAAATGGCACCCATTGAACCTCATTGACTATAATGCAACACTGCACTATTTCACTATTTTGTCGGGGGGTTAATTGGATCTGCAACAGAGGTCCCTAAAGGAGAGTCCATACAGAAGTGAACACAGCCTTTCTTTAAAGTGTACCAATCATGTTTCTGTTCCTCAGGATAGGCCATCAATATCTGGTCAGTAACATCCCCGCCAATAAGCTGTTTCCGAGTAGCTCTGGTGCCAGAACTACACAGCTCCATCCATGTCTGTAGTGGACATTGCTTGTTACTGGAGCACTGCTCCCACTGAAGTAGCAGTAGTTCTGGCTTCTGGCACTGGAACTACTGCAAGGCAGCTGATCGGTGGGGGGTTGCAGAGTGTCGTACCCCAGCCCATCAGATTGTAATGGCCTATTCTGATGATAGACCATCAATATTAACTAGAAAAGCTACAATTTCTGGGGAAATTGTGTGAAGTGTTCTTGCCTCCACCAGTAGTCTACAACTGAAGTGGGCGGAGTAACTGGGTGGAGTGGCTTAAGTAACTGTTGTGTGGTTGGAGTGGCTGAAGTAACTGTGGAAAGGTTGGACTGGGCAGAGTAACTTTATGGAGTGGGCAGAGTAACTGTGTGGAGTGTTTGAAGTGAGTAAAGATAGTAAACATTGCACTAACCAATTGATCAAATTTAAAAAAGTTCACATGGCAAGCTTGATAGAGTGAGAAATGCATTTCAACTTTTATTTATATAGCACATTTAATTGCAATGTTGTTGCCCAAAGTGCTTCACAGTTACATTAAAACATACATTTATAAAAACATTAGCAGTCGATTTGTGTAGGTGGGCTTGAAAATGAGGGAGTGGTGGCAGTTTAGAAATCATGTCTTGATTTTTCAGCTCACACTCTAGCTTTTGTCACTCTGCTGGCTGCTCACACTCCTGGGTTCCTATGGCAACTCACTCTACAGCAAGGGCAGAGAAGAGCGGTTAAAAACAAACTGCTCCAACTTGCTCACTTCACTGGCGGTTGCCATCTTCAAACGGTTGTAGTTGAAAAATTATAAATCCTACAGTGAAGAGCTTTATAGTTTGAGAATCACAAGACCCATACCTACATGTTGATGCATAGTATGTCACTGAAGTATTAAAAATGAAGTCGCAGTTTAGAAATTGCTCTTCAAATTTGAGGTGGCTAGAGTGGAGTTTCAATGAATGTCAATGGGCGGCATGAGTTGCAAACAAATGGTCATATTGTGAAAACTATCAGGACTATGGTTTAGACATTTTTAGTGGCAGCAGTGATAGCTGAACGTTTAGATTTAAGATTTGTGTAGGTGGGCTTGAAAATAATGGAGTGGTGGCAGTTTAGAAATCATGTCCTGGGGGCGGAGCCTGGAGTGAGAACATGGTGGACATGTGTTAGCTCGCTCTGCTACACAAGGCCCGTGCACAGCTCATACCTTTGCTCATATTCCAGCCAGATTGGTCAAAACCGGCAAAGAGAAAGCCAGAGATCCGAGAGACCTCACAAAACCCGACCTACGGGGTGCCGACATGGAGAAATTCCTCAGCAATGCAGCAGCCACGCCGGGAGACCGCGTGCGCAAGATGGCGCCTGAAAGACGGCGGGACCAATCTGCAGAATCGGACGCAGGCAGCGTCTCTGACTCGACTGTCGCCAGTGGCACTGGGAGCCAGGACCGTATCGCCAAACGGTTTTTGAAGCAAGCATCGTCCCACTCCATCACACCTGTGATGAAAGAATTAGCCAGCGACCTGAAACAAATAGGCCACAGGGTCGAGACCTTGGAGAACCTCTGTCAGGCTCACATGTTTTTCTACTATTTGCCTCGTCTGGCCACCCTCGCTTCTAGACGATGCCCACTGTATTGTAATGGTGTGGAACTAGACATTTGGTCAGATTTCTACTGCCTTATGTTACTGCACATCCACTCCATGTTGTTGATTAGGTCCCATTGTGGATCAAAAATGATAGCTATATGTTTTTCAGTAACCTTAATCATTTCCCTCCCCACTCTTTCCTGGCCTTTCTCTCCCCTCTCTTCCCCCCTCCCTCCATTGCAGACTAAGGGTTGTGTGTCAATGCGATTTACTATTGAGTGTATATCATAATGATGCAGGTTAATTGCACTACATTTGACATTAGAGGCATGAATACGCCGCAGAAACGCTCACAAATTTGTAGATTGTTACGTCAGTCTAAAACCGACATAGGATTTTTACAGGAGACGCATCTTAAGTTAGGGCGTGTGCCATGTATGTCGCGCCTTCACTTTAAAATGTGGTTCCACAGCACCCATGTGCAAGCTTCAAGGGGAGTTAGCATTGCTATTGCTAAAAATGTACCTTTCTCTCACCTAATGACACAAGCAGACCCGGAAGGGCGATTCTTGTTTGTTTAAGGGAAGCTGGGAACAGACACGGTCACCCTTGGGAACTTGTATGCCCCCAATAAAGGTCAGAAACATTGGCTAAAAAAGACGCTATCCAAACTAAACTCCTTTGCCGAGGGTGTTAGAGTTGTAGGAGGAGACATTAATCTAGCACTGTCCCCACTAATGGACACCTCATCAGGCTCCTCCATTCACTCTCAGCGCTCTCTGGGAGGTGTTTATGGCATGCTGAAAAGAGTAGGTTTGACGGCTGCATGGAGGCTGTTACATCCCACAACAAAGGATTATACATTTTTCTCGGCTGTACATGGCACCTTCCAGAGACTGGATTACATTTTCATATCCGAGCAACACATAGACGTCATACAATCTGCCACCATTGGCCCAGTCACTATTTCAGATCACGTCCCAGTAACTGTTTCTGTAAGCTTCGCAAATTTACCTATGCGAACAAGGACTTGGCGTTTAAATGAAACGTTGCTTGATAGGGAAGTAGACTATAAGTCTTTGCAACAAAAACTTACCTTGTTTTTTCAGGAAAATCTTCCTGAAGATACCTCAATGATGACAGTATGGGAAACCCATAAGGCTTTAATTCGGGGAGAGCTCATTTCTCTTGGATGTAAACTTAAAAAAGATAGACAAAAACGTATACAATCCCTGCTGTCCCAGATTACCAACCTAGAGGCACTTCACAAAAGAGCCAAAGTCCTCAATGTTCAACAGGAACTTTCGCTTTTGCGGAACCAGTTAAAAGACCTTCTCAATGTACAATCAGCAAAGGCTTACCAGTACGCAAAAGTTAAGATATATGCTCATGGGGATAGAGGCACGAAATTTATCCCCCGCATCATTAAGCAACGTAAGGACGCCTCCTATATAAAGGCGGTCAGAACACCAGTGGGGGTTAAGGTGACAAAAACGGCAGAAATAGAAGCGGCCTTTAAAGATTTCTATGCCCAACTTTACAATGTAGGTGGAGGGGGGGGGGGGGGGGGGGGAGAGGAGCGAAAAGGTCAAAATGATGGACAACTTTCTAGACTCTTTACACCTCCCATCTATAAGCACTGGAGACCGGGATATGCTCCTTCAACCCATCACAGAAAAGGCATTTAAGGAGATCATTGGATCTATGCCATCAGGGAAGAGTCCTGGACCAGACGGTTTCCCGGTTGGTTATTATAAAAGATTGTTGCCTGTGCTCCTTCCTCATATGTCCAAATGGTGTGGGGCACTACTAGCAGGGGGATCCCTACACGCCCAATCCCTCGAGGCAATCATAACTATTCTACCAAAAGAAGGCAAGGACTTGGAACAGTGTGGAAGCTATAGGCCGATATTATTGCTGAACGTTTTGGGCGAAGGTACTAGCTTCCAGATTGAGCCAACTCTTACCCCAGTTAGTTAAATCTGAACAGGCTGGTTTTGTACCAGGACGAGAAGGCAATCACAACTCGTGCAGAATCCTGACAGCTATGACCTATGCTAAAAAATGTACTCAGCCCCTAGTATTCCTTAGCGTCGACGCTGAAAAAGCCTTCGACCGGGTTAACTGGGAATTCATGCAAAAAAACCTTAGTCGTTTTGGCATACCGGCAGCCTTTATTAGGGCAGTCATGTCACTGTATTCTTCACCAGGTGCAAGAGTGAGGGTGAATGGCACTCTTTCCTCTGCATTCTCCATAACTAATGGAACCCGTCAGGGGTGTCCACTGTCGCCCTCGCTCTTTGTACTTGTTATGGAAACACTGCTCTAAGCAATTCGGAAACACCCCAATATACAAGGGCTAAAGTTACCAGACCCTTTGCCGCACCAACATACTGCCGCTTTTACGATTTACTGATCTTCATTACAAATCCCTTGGAAGCGTTCCCACATTTATTGGAGTTATTTGAAAACTATGGTGCCCTTTCCAATTTTAAGGTGAACTACACCAAGTCAGAGGCCATGAATGTCTCAGCACACCCCTCGGTGATTACGAAATTGCAGGAAATTACCCCTTTTAAATGGCAGTTGTCCTCCCTCACCTACTTAGGGATAAAATTCCAAATGACCCTATGGATGCTTACAAAATCAACTTCCCACCTTTGGTAACTAAAATTCAAAACCAGCTTGCGTCCCTAGCAGTCCCATATATCTCATGGATGGGCCGAAAAAATTTACTCAAGACCTTTATTATGCCACAACTACTATATGTTTTACAAATGCTTCCAATTTTTGTCCCCAAAAGCTTCTTTCAGCTAATCAAAACTGCCTTCTCCAGATTCCTATGGAATAAGTGGAGAGCGAGACTTCCCTATGCTAGGTTGGCCATGAGGAAGGAGCATGGAGGCTTTGGGCTTCCAGACCCATACACGTATTATAAAGCAATACACATGAAGAGATGGCTTCAACTTAACTCTGAGAGTGGGCAAATCTTTGGTGTAGATTTGGAACTTCTCTCTTTAACTCCTCTCCAATTAGCAGGGCTTTGGGGATTGAAGAAAAATGTTTCCTTCCTTGCTAATCCATTACTTCAGGGCATGGTGGTGATGATGCGGACGGTAGCGGATGACAGGGACATCTTGGGTTCACCTTCTCCGTTAATGCCGGCCTAATTGATCCCTTTCTTGCTGAGACCCCAGATTACAACTGTGCCACAGGTTTGGAATAAATTTAGGAACCAGACGTGGGCTGCCTTTACTACTAATATTGTAAGCAAAGATGGGGCCCCCAGATATTGATACTGTAACCTCTAATTTTCTTTAAAAAAGCAGAATTACTGACGACCTGTAATACCCTCTCTGCTAATAAAACCCCAATAGGAGAACTTGCATGGTTTGAAAAATTGCTAGCTAGGAAGGAATTACCTAGAAAGCTTATTTCTATCCTCCACTTCTAACCGGGCAAAATAAAGGTACGCCTGCCTATATCGCTGAATGGTCGAAAGAACTGGATAAATCTTTCACAGAAAGGGATATAATGAAATGAGAGCACACTTGTGTTCCCATGGCTTTTCACGGTGTGTCAGACTACAAGAACATTCCTACAAGGTTCTGACACAATGGTACAAAACCCCGCAACAATTACACACCGTAGGACTGAATGAGTCAGGAGCTTGCTGGCGTTGTGGGGAAAGTCCAGGCACAATGAGTCATATTTTCTGGTTTTGTCCCAGAATTGTCGAATTTTGGCGTAAGGTAGCTCTAGAGACTAACCGGATCACTGGTAGACGTATATTGCTGTCTCCGGAATCCATTTAGCTGTGGCTCCCAAATGATACATGGTGCCCGAGCAAAAAGGATCTCGCGACACAACTAATACAGGCAGCTAGGCTGCTTATCCCCCTCAAATGGCTGGACACTGAATCCCCGACACTGGAGATGTGGATTGATAAGGTTGACCAAGTCTACAGACTCGAGGAATTAGTGAGCTGGGAACTACGGAAACATCAGGGATTTGTAAAGTTTTGGGATCCCTGGAGAAAATATAGGAACCAGGGTTCGTAAGCTAAAGACTGCACATTTCTATACATACCCCAATTACATGCTAGCTCTATGCCTCATGTAGATGTTAAAACATCCGCGTCTTTAGCCTCTTTCAGGAGAAACTGATAAGCCCAATGGGTGGAATTTTTCTGCAAACCCCTCCCTCCCCTCCCCTTCCCTCTTTCCTGGCCTTCCCTCTTTATCTGTACATGTTTTCTGTATCTTCCTTATTTTCATTTTTATCGGTACATTCCCGTATAATTCTATACTGCGATGCTGATGACAGATGCCATAGTCAGCTACTCGTTTGTATTAGCTAACAATTTTGATCTAATTGTGTAACACGATTGTGAAATCGATTGTCATCGCTTATTTCCATCTATGATTGTACTGATCTATCTTTTACTTTCAATAAAAAGAAATTTGAAAGAAATCATGTCCTGATTTTTCAGCTCACACTCTAGCTTTTGTCAGCTCCCACTCTAGTTTTGAACATTCAGCCATTCATTCCTATGGGACCAATTTTGCCACAAAAACGCCGATATTTCGTGAACCATTCGGCGAAACGTTCCGTATATTACTGTCTATGTAGTGTAAAAACTGTGGGAGGAGTTAGGGTGGTAAATTTGGCTATAATAAGAATATATATATGAGATAACAGTAAGTGGTCTTGCCATGCAAGAACACTTAAAAATGCCAGAAAACCCCTGTTAATCTTGGGCATATTCACAGTTGATTGATCAAATACATGCTGCTTGCATCCACCGCTAGGAGGAGCTTTCCTGCCTGTAGGAAGCAATGAGGCACTCCTGTTGCTCCATTTACAAGGAAAAATCTTCATTATTGATTCTCTTTGTGTGCATTTGTGTCATGCATATGGAGTGCATCAGTTTAGCTTGGAATGTTCCTTAAAGGGGTTGTCTGACCTCAGACATTGGTGGAATATCACTAGACTATGCTACCAATATCAGATAAGTGCGGGTCCCACCTCTGGGACCTGCCCCAATCTCCAGAGTGGGACCCCAGAAGTGAACGGAGGGCAGCCGTGCATGTCCGGCCACCCTCCATTTTTTTGTATGGAAGTTCTGAAAATAGCCAAGTACGCAGTGCACACTCCATTCATTTCTATGAGCATTCTGAAAATAACCGAGCGGTACGCTCTCATTTACTTCTGGAGACCTGGTCCACACCTATCTGATATTGGTGGCATATCTTAGCGATATGTTACTAATGTCTGAGATGCCTGTGTTTGTGCAGAATCTGTTCAGGGGCGGACTGACCATAGAATCGACAGGGAAATTTCCTGGGGGGCCGATGCCATGGGGGCCATCCAAGGCCTCCTCATGGCTACCAGCCAGGTACATATATACCTGATTTTCTAAGCATTAATTCATTTAATAGCATCAGGTACTTATGCACCTGGTCATCGAATGCAGAGGCCCTCCTGAATTAAACTATATTGCCATCCTCAGGACGATGATACAGTTTCATACTTTGGTGCAGGCGGCAGTATTTGTGCTCTGCTGGGGCGGTATTTTGTTCTGCACTACAGTATTGCTGGCCCTGCCTACGTCTAATGTCCCTGCCTACTTGTGTTGCCCCACCTTCTCTCAATTTGGACCCACCTAAAACATGGGGACACTGTTAGTTGTATTTTTTTTTTTTGCAGGGGCACTTTAAGTTCCCATTCCTTCCCTGAATCTGCTGCAGGGTTCTCTGGTTTTACAGTTTGAGACCTGGCATGCTAGCCTGCTTGCAGCCTTTGTAGATAATGCATTTTGTAAGCCCCATTAATAATGATAAGTGCCGTTTTTATGCTATTTAATAATGGGGTCAATTGGCTATAGGATGTAATTCAAAAATGTAGAGGGGATGGGAAAGAATGTGTTTTCCATTAGTCCTGTCACGTACCATCGGAGGAAGCCACATATTTCATAAAATGATACTCAAATATTCAGCAGTAGAAAAGAAATGTATGAAAAATTCAGCAGTAACCACCGTTGGGGGAAGAGTATGCAGTGAAATTCAATTTATACTTGTCAATGAAGCTGCATATCTCCTGCAATCATACACTGGGATATATCACTCCAGGAAGCGCAGGTTGATACTTTATCGGGCTGACTTTTTGCCAGAATATTAGAAAAGCAAGTTATCTGTAGGAAGGACATTCTTTGATTCTGGGTAGACATACAAATTTAATGCTTACAATAAGACTTCTGAGAAACGAGATTCACCTTATACCTATTCTCTGGAATTTTAGATTTTTCTATACCTTTTACCATTGACAATTATTACACTGGAGCATTTAGTATGGGATTGTAAGAACATCCATAAACTCAAAAACATAGAAATCACAAATGATGTAAAAAGTATTAAAATGAATGTTGATCTGCTTTATCTGTATTTTCAAAAAATATCAAAGATTGAAAAAAATGTAAGGGGAATGTATTAACTCATGCACTCCAGAATTACAGCTTCAAAAAGTTGCAAACCAGGGCTTTAAAGCGGTTGGTGGGGGCAAAATCCCCTCCATTCTTGCATAACCCCTTTAAGGCATTGTGGGCTTATTGCAACATATTGCATTTTTACGCCGGATTTGAATAGTGTCAGCAAGTTCCTTTTTATAGACGTCTTCAGACCATGGGGGTAATTTATCATGAGGGGATTTTTTAAAGTCAGTTTTGCTGAAGTCTGTGTTACGATACTTTGCGCCAAATTTATCACGAACAATGTTTAAATAAATTTGGTGCATCTTTTGGTCTAACACTCCACTTTCTACACTGCCCCTTTTCCTTGAGTAAGATTGCGACAATTTTTGCAACTTGGAAAATACAGATGAAGCCAGAAATCCACCGCAGCTCTGAGCTGTCGTAGGTTTCTGTTTAGGCGCACAGCCTGCAGGAGGATGTGCCTAATTTATGATGAGGCATGCGCCTTGTCATAAATTAGGTGCACCCTCCGGCGGTGCAGGGGATATTTAGACCAGCGCAAAAATCGCCAGTCTTGATAAATCTCCCACCTAATTACTACGTCATGATATATTAAGATATATTTTTTTCTTTTCATTCCTATATAAAACTACATATGTGACATATAGCAAATGACGTCTGTATGACGAATTGGCTAGTCACAACCTAAATACATTATTGTTGCACCTTGTTAATAGCATTTGACCCGCAATCACATTTACATGTTCCTTATGCTAGGTAGACATAATAACTTATCCCCTGGGAATAATGGCTTACTATCCATGTGTAAGCATGCGCTGAGCAATAAGCTTTATCATTTATTTTCTACTATTCTAAAGTCCTTTACCGACAATGGACTCTTCTGAGTCCCTGGAGCTCACAACGCAATGTCCTTATCTCATTCACACATGCGTTCTCTAGTCCAGTGTCACAGCAGTCCAGTGTGAGAGGAAATGTGTAGGTCCTGAAAACTGTATGTAGAGCTTCCTTAGGCCGGATTCAAACCCAATTAATTGGAATATAAGACTCTGGCAGAATACGTTGCCTTGCCATCTATATTGGCCCAGCAGGCACCTTGTGCCTCTCCAATAGGCAGGAGATGGCAACGTATGGAACGCTTTAGACGCTGCCTCCAGGCCAACTATTGTTTTGGGCAGTGGTCCTGTCCAGTCTTTTGCAAGTCTAGATTAACCACACATCCCTGGTCGGCTTAAATTCTCACACTTTACATCACAGAGTTTGACTCTTAAAACCTTTTTACGAGATTAGTGATACCACCTACAACAGGGTTAGGGTGCTGGGGTGCATATGCTTGCAGCCATCTCTCCATGCTTGGAAACGGTTCCAAAGGTTTCCGCTTACACAAGGAAGGTAATAGAATAATAAAAAAAAAATTATACCCACCATTCCAAATCACCTCTGTTCCAGCACCGCCTGTCACAGACGTTCCCGTGGCAGGTACCAGGAGATCGGAGAGACTGGCAACTCCTGGGTTAAATTGACAAGTTCCTTGTGGATCTTATTGTGTCTGTGTTTTGGTGAATGCCACACCCCTTGCTTCAGGTGTTGCTTGTTGGTAATTTACTTTTCCCATAAGTAGCAGCTTCTCACTCTTGGAGGTGCGGTTTATAGATTTTCTTCCTGCCTTCTTACTAGCTGGTCGGTTGTACTCTATGGTGCTTCTGGAGTTGCCAGTTTTCTACTTTCAGATAAGTCTTGTCTTTTCTTATTGTTTTGTGTTTGTTGTATTCCCTGTTTTTTGTATCTGGGCCTGAGACAGAGACTTCCATTCGTGCATCTGGGGAGGAATGGGTCGTCTCTGGTCCTAACCTCATTACAGGGCCTTATAGGGATATAAGGGCCTAGGTATACAGCATATGAATATTCCTACCTTCAAGGTCTATTCATATTGATAGGTAGTTAGGGCCCAGATTAGGGTTGTTTAGGAGGTGACCTGTTCCTTCTCTAGTTTCCAGGCCCAGTTACTGTTCCCCTTCCCTCCTGTGTTTAGTGTGGAGTTTTCCCCCCGCACTGATCGTGACACGGACACTCCGATCCTCACTGCCAGGCTTTCTTCTCACGAGTACAGCAGTAACGTGTCCACATGAGTGGTGCAGCCAATCACTGACCTCAGCGGTCTTCTGCTGTTATACCACTGAGGACAGCGATTGGCTGCAGCGTTTGTGTGTGATGTACAGGTTGTCATTATTCATGGTTGGAGCAGCAGGAAGGATTGTAGCAGCGGCACTGGATTTATGGAGGTTTAATAAAAAAAAAAAATGTTTAACTCCGCAACCAGTTTAAGAAACTAGCACGTAATTATAGCAAAGAATGATCCTGTGATATAAAATAGTTCATATAAAATAATACGGTTTTTTTTCCTTCTCTTTCTAGATTGATGCATTAAGTAAAAGAAGTAAAGAAGCTGAAGCTGCCTTCTTGAATGTTTATAAGAGATTAATTGATGTCCCAGGTAATCCATTTCTGTTCTATTATAGAATAGATTTTTTACCCTTTACGCTTACAATGTGACGTTAATAATATATAGCACATTCAAACATACAGTGCGTAAATACGGAACTTGCTTATTCATTGATTTACAAATCTACTAATTTTATTGAAAAATCTGTAGCCTATTGCTAGTGAGGCAAGGTTCACACTTAAGCTATTTGGCCAGTTATTTCCATCAGTTATTGTGAGCCAAAACCAGTAGTAAAGCCTACTCCGAGATAAGGTATAATGGAAAGGTTTGTACCTGTTCTGTGATTTTGGCTCCCCATAACTGATGGAAATAACTGACCAAATAACTGAAGTGTGAACTTGGCCTTATTTGACAATATGATACTTTTGTGATGTGAAGGAGAGGGGTGATGCTATGAATAAGAGTGCAGAGAAAAATACTTCGAGCTTAGGATCACAATTGGTCAAGAGTTGACATTAGTTAAATCCATCCTAAAACGCCAGGATCTCTACCAAGCTGAAGTTTTAGGACAGTCAGTTATGTGTGATCATTGGGTACCTATCCTCCTCCACAATGGTGTCATTTAGCGGTGTTTGTGCAGTCACTGTTCATTGACATCAGTGGGCAGTATGGAATCCCAATGAGAGCGATCATGTGAGCTGACACGTTTTGGTTATTTAACTCCTTGCTAAATGTAGAGAAGATAGATATTTGTTTCTGTTTCAATTACCTTCCTTTCTTCCATAGCATCTATTGAATATAGTCTGTTGTAAGTTGAAGTAATTTGTATATTCAGCTCAAATTCCAGTATTGTGGTAAGAAAATGCACAAAATACAGTACCAACACATGATATACATTTCCTCTTTAGCAGAGATGGGCAGTTCCAGCTTATGGGTTCAGTTTAATGATTTAATACAGGATGTGGCAAGTTACAGAATGTTTCATCAGTGAATGATTGAGCAAAGTAATGAACACTGTGTGGATGGGTTGAGACATAAAAGTATTTCCTTAAATATAAAGCCACAGGTTTACCTAAAATGACCTGGTACTTTTCAAAAAGTGCAAATTCTATGAGATCAGCCAGATATTTGGGATCTTAATGGGTGGGGGAAATATATATATATATATATATAATTCTTTGGGGGGGGCGGGGGGTAGCAGGTGGCTCTTTTTTTTTTTTAATTTGTGTGCTTTTTATTAGTGTATTTTAACATGTATGTTATTTGGATTTTAATATTAAACAAAAAGTTAATTGTTCCAGTCTGTGGATTTTTCAGAGCTGGTCATTTATACACACAAAGGGCTCATGCACACCAATGTATTTTCTTTCCGCTTTCGTTCAGGTTTTTTTGCGGACCGTATGTGGAACTATTCACTTCAATGGGTCCACAAAAACAACAGAAGGTACTCCGTGTGCGTTTCATTTCCGTTCCGCAAAAAAGTAGTGCATGTCCTGTTATTGTCCGCAAATCACGGTCTGAGGCCCTATTCAAGTCAATGGGTCTGCAAAAAATATAGAACGCACACGGAACACATCTGTATGTCATCCGTATTTCATCAGTTTTTTGCAGATCCATGCTGTAGAAATGTTATGCCCAGCCCATATTGCTCATGTGTTTGGTGATTAATAAGTTACTGTTTCCGTTTCTGATCCGCCAAAAAACTGATCGTATTACGGAAACCATACGGATATGTTTTGTGGAATAACGAACGGAAGAGGACTTAAATCAGAGAAGAAGAAAAACTCAACGGATCCGTGAAAAGCGGACTGAAAAACACTGGTCGCGTGCACAAGCCCAAAGCAAAATGCTGTGATCTGTTTAATAGAAATAGTCTGGATGGCAGATTCCACTGATTCCATGACGGAAGCCAGATGGACCCCATTGTAGTCATTGGGGTCCTTCGCTCGCCATATATGTCCATCATGTGACGGAACCGTCACTTCCATCATTGTCGTAGTTGTGTTCATACGATGGGGCAGAGCGATGGCAGTGGTTGGTGGAGGTGATTTGAATGAGCCCTTAGCTGTCCTGTCTCCCGATGCAGCCAGTAGTGAAAGTGATGTATGTAAAATGCTTCCTGTATAAGGGTCATGGGATCACCTGCGGCCACTGATGCTTTGATACCAAAAAGCTCGGAGCTGGTGTTTAAGTCAAACCAGGAACATACAAAAAGCATTTATATACAGGCGCTATTATTCTCGGTATACTGCTCCTGCACAGTAAGGAATAAACACCCAAGATGTTAAAGGGGGCCATTGTGACGGCCTTTCATCTATACAGTGTGTCCTGCTAATCCACGTACATGCCGTGGTTACAGGGATTCTGTGTTAGTTAATACCTGAAGATGTACACAGTTCTGTCCAAAACATTGCAGGTCACTTGTGGTGGGGAATTTATTAAAATTGCTAAAAACAACAATTAATTTACACGCCTACCTTAGGAGTGCTGTCTCTCCTGTGAGGGCATCTAGACACAGGGGACAGTAGGACCTGACTGTAAGAGAAAGTGATGCACCCACATTGTAAATGATAAAAAGAACTGTCTGGCTGACAACTCCTATTGTCTGAATCGGTGCAGACTCACCTGCCTGCTGTCCCGCCACTGCTCCGTTCCTAGCCGCTTCCGGTTCCCATGGACCAGGTAGCGGCCGGGTCCCGTTACCACTGTGGTTCATCACAGGCCTCAGAGGTGGCATTGGCTTGAACAGTATCTGTGATGTAATGTTCAAGCTGATGTGACCGCTGAGGCCTGTAATTGGCTGCAGCTGTCATGGGGACCCAGCTGGGACTGGAAGCAGCCAAGAACTAAGCAGTGACTGAACCGTGGGAAAGGTAAGTCTGCTTTTTTATGTTTCGGGGCACAGGTCTAGACGGTTGGGGTTGTCCGCTGGACAATCCTTTTGAGGCTTGATTCACATCTGCCGTGGAGGTTCAGCAAAGAAATAAAAAAGGACAAATTACAGCTGCACACAATGGTCAGGCAAAGTGCTGGAATCCATGTTGGAAACCTGACAGACCCCATTATAGTCAATGGGATCTGTTGGACGCCGTTGGTGTCCAGCATATGCTAGATCTGGTGGTTCTGTGTCCTTTACTAGAAAAGAAACAAAACTAAATGGAATTTCGGCATACACAGGAACTAGCCTTAAAAAATTCACTGGGTCATGTGAGCTGGCAGCAGAGAAATGTGGTTATGGCCTCATGCACACAACAGTATTTTTTTTCCGCTTCTTTTGTGGATTGGATTTGGATTCATTCATATCAATGGGGCCATAAAAAATGCAGACGGCACATCATGTGCTATCCACATCCACATGTCCAGATGTCCGTCCCGCAAAAATAATAAAATCTGTTCTATTCTTGTCTGTTTTGGAGAGGAGAAATTTTGGAAATTGTGAGATGCACACGACCGGTATCATTATTTTTCAAATCCGAGGTTTGCGGACAGCAGACTACAGATGGACATATGAGGCCAAACTAGGTGGAAACAATCAGCAAGTCCTCAGTAATAAATGGAACACGTACTGCTCATCTCCACAGCTCAGTATATAAATGCCATATTCACAGGATATTAGTAATAACCCTTACAGCTGTCCCATCTGGTGAGCAGCTACGGCCACAGCAGAACAGGGTCACCTCAGATGTTCCCCATCTACTATATGTTCTAGATGTTAAATCCGCTGAGCACTCAATGCCCGTGGTTGTGCCATTAGCTGCGTCCTGTGATGGTGATCAATTGTGGGTTAAGCAGCATGACGTACATGCCAGAGGAACAGGTCCGCCATTCAGTAGCTATAATTTAGTGGCGTAAACATGTTCCAAACCCTTTTATCATTAGAATCGTCGTGCCCTAAGGCCAGCAAGGCCCCGGCAAGGAACCACATTCTGTCTCTCTAAAGGTTTTCTGGGAACTGCAATTAAAGGTAGGAACTTTCTCCCCCGATTAATTACAGTCATTTACCAGGTGTGGCAGTTTCAGCTCTGGCTCCTGCCACTCGCCTCATTTAGTGCAAATGTAAGTAGATTATTATCTTTAGGACATCATTTTAATTAAAGAGGACCTGTCACTTCTCCCGACATGTGTTTTAGTAGCTACTTACATCTCGCGTGTTAAAAACAACTCTGGAGCTTCTTTTCATATAACTCTATGTTGTGACATGCCTCTATTATTCCTTCTACAGGGTGGGCCATTTATATGGATACACCTTAATAAAATGGGAATGGTTGGTGATATTAACTTCCTGTTTGTGGCACATTAGTATATGTGAGGGGGGGAAACTTTTCAAGATGGGTGGTGACTACGGCGGCCATTTTGAAGTCGGCCATTTTGAATCCAACTTTTGTTTTTTCAATAGGAAGAGGGTCATGTGACACATCAAACTTATTGGGAATTTCACAAGAAAAACAATGGTGTGCTTGGTTTTAACGTAACTTTATTCTTTCATGAGTTATTTACAAGTTTCTGACCACTTATAAAATGTGTTCAAAGTGCTGCCCATTGTGTTGGATTGTCAATGCAACCCTCTTCTCCCACTCTTCACACACTGATAGCAACACCGCAGGAGAAATGCTAGCACAGGCTTCCAGTATCCGTAGTTTCAGGTGCTGCACATCTCGTATCTTCACAGCATAGACAATTGCCTTCAGATGACCCCAAAGATAAAAGTCTAAGGGGGTCAGATCGGGAGACCTTGGGGGCCATTCAACTGGCCCACGACGACCTATCCACTTTCCAGGAAACTTTTCATCTAGGAATGCTCGGACCTGACACCCATAATGTGGTGGTGCACCATCTTGCTGGAAAAACTCAGGGAACGTGCCAGCTTCAGTGCATAAAGAGGGAAACACATCATCATGTAGCAATTTTGCATATCCAGTGGCCTTGAGGTTTCCATTGATGAAGAATGGCCCCACTATCTTTGTACCCCATATACCACACCATACCATCAATGTTTTTGTTCCAACAGTCTTGGAGGGATCTATCCAATGTGGGTTAGTGTCAGACCAATAGCGGTGGTTTTGTTTGTTAACTTCACCATTCACATAAAAGTAAACTGAGGGTCCTGTTCCAATTTTTGTTTTGCCCATTCTGCAAATTCAGTGCGCCGATCTGGGTCATCCTCGTTGAGATGCTGCAGTAGCTGGAGTTTGTAAGGGTGCCATTTGTGAGTAGCTAATATCCGCCGAAGGGATGTTCGACTAATGCCACTCTCCAGTGACATGCGGCGAGTGCTACGCTGTGGGCTCTTGCTGAATGAAGCTAGGACAGCCACTGATGTTTCTTCATTAGAGACAGATTTCATGCGTCCACATTTTGGCAAATCTAACACTGAACCAGTTTCACGAAACTTAGCAAGCAGTTTGCTAACCGTAGCATGGGAGATGGGTGGTCTCGTAGGGTGTCTTGCATTGAAATCTGCTGAAATGACCCGGTTACTGCGTTCACCAGACATCAACACAATTTCTATCCGCTCCTCACGTGTTAACCTCGGCGACATGTCAATGGCTGTAAACAAAGAGAAACTTGTAAATAACTCATGAAAGAATAAAGTTACGCTAAAACCAAGCACACCATTGTTTTTCGTGTGAAATTCCCAATAAGTTTGATGTGTCACATGACCCTCTTCCTATTGAAAAAACAAAAGTTGGATTCAAAATGGCCGACTTAAAAATGGCCGCCATGGTCACCACCCATCTTGAAAAGTTTCCCCCCTCACATATACTAATGTGCCACAAACAGGAAGTTAATATCACCAACCATTCCCATTTTATTAAGGTGTATCCATATAAATGTCCCACCCTGTAGAATATTTTGCAGACTCTAGGGCCGTGGCAAGCTGCCCTGCGACCGCATTCAGTTCAGTGGCTGCTCTGCTACACAGTGATCTTTGCTCATGCGATGGGTGTTGTTGGCCAAGATTGCCATGTAGACCGAGCCTTCATACACACAACCGTATTTTGTATCCTGTCCAATCTGCATGTTTTGCGGGTTTTACACGGACCCATTCATTTCTGTGTGTCGGCAAAAAAAAGGATGTCATCCATGTGCTGTCTGCATCCATGTGTCCGTTCCCGCAAATTATAGAACGTGTCCTGTTCTTGTCTGTATTTTGGACAAGAATAGTCATTTCTTTTAATAAGGGCTCATGCGCACGACCGTATTTAACATCCGTGTGACATCCATATTGTCCGTTGTAACAATGCCTATCCTTTTCCTCCAAACGGACAAGATTAGGACATCTTTTTTTTCTGGACTGGCCATGTGGACATACAGACCCGAAATGAACACAGAGTCATTTCGGGTTTTTTTGTGGACCCATTGAAGTGAATGGTTCCGCATACGGGCCACAGAAAATTTAATGGACACTGAAAAATAATAAGTTTGTGAGCCGTAAAAGTGCGAAAAATGTGGATTTCACACACACTGTATTTTGTAGTTTGCGGGCCACAATATGGAAACGGTCATGTACATGAGGCCTAAGGCTGGTGTTTTTTGACCGCTTCTGGCTAAAAAAAACGGCATCAAAGAACTGTGTGTGACGCCGGCCTGAAGGGGTTATCTGGTTTTGAAAACCAATTTTCTACTGCTCTTGGGGTGGATTCATACATTGCATGCAGGATTTTGGTTGTGCAATCCTCCCTGAAATTCTGCTCCAAACTGCAGTAAAATGATAGTCAACCCCGTTCACTCACAGTGTAAAAAATCTGCGTCTAGAGGTCCACATATAAGACATGATTGGCGCTAATCTCAGCGAGACCACTTGCTGCAGAATCCACCGAAGTTTAAACTGCAAATCCACTTCAGAAATCTGAGGGTCCGCTCCGGGTGTCTCTAGGTGACTTTGAGCCGCGTGTCAAATATATGTGAAACTAATGAGCTTTATCTAGACTTGCCGTCCAGTCCTAGACTGGTTAACAAGTTCACAACCACAGCATGTATGAATGTCCTTATGAGTTCCTGAAACCAACATTAATTATTAGGGCGATGAGAGGTTGCACAAAGCGTTTCTCTCTCTCTGTGGCAAATCTATGCATTATACGGGCAGCCCATTGATTTTAATGGTCACTGTGTAATGCCGAATTTATCCTGTGGTGGCGCTGCGAGGTGAATTAATAGTTTTTGACGATTTTCCTTGCGGTTTCCAGATTATTCTGGGGGGGGTGACGCCTCTGATAAATAATGATTGTCTAAAGCGGAAAAGCCTTTAACTCCCACAAAATAAGGGCGTGTCCCTTTAACAGCTAGAATGAAAATTGAGTATGTACACATTTCCTTTCTTTATTTCGGGGCTTCTTCTCTGGAGTCCACTTGACCATGACCTATTACTTTGGTAAAGTAAGTGATCTCAGATCCAGGCTGCCAGTCCGGAGCACATGTTACTGACCCCTTTTGTATTTTGCTTGTGTATACTACAATTAAAATTGGGCTGCTCAGTTTTGGGAGTGCGGAGGACTCGACTGGGTGGATCGTCTTTCTGTGGTGTGTGAGGTAACATAATGGGCAATGTGGCTTGTGTGCGAAATATAATCAACCTGTCCGCCATTCAGTCTCCGCTTCGCCATTCAGTGCCCCCCTGCCAACTAAATAACTGGGTGGTCTTGACACACTTGAAATCCAGGCAGCTTTTCATCAGTTGCTCATCAGCATGCTAATTGCCGTATGACTAATTAGGCCCTGAATTCCAGTTGATTTTCTTTAATGAGACAGCTGGTTTAATTATGTAATGGTATGATTATATTAGCCTAGAGTGCCCTGGCAAAAAAAGGAACGTATGCAGGAATGTGTTGTAGTAGCATAAGGCAAACACACAAGGGGGGCATTCATCTTCATCCTACAGCAAAGAGGGGCGTGTATAACGGGCTTCTGTACATGCCATTTATTGTGTCCATGAAAATTAAGCAGACCACGTGCCCCATATTTAACATGGACCACGGGGAATTGGATAGACCCACATGGTTGGACAAATAGGTTCCAGAATAGACATCGACTGGAAAATATATATATATATATATATATATATATATATATATATATATATATATATATATATATATACGGTACATACATACCCAGCCCAACAAACACTGACACTCCCAATTTCTAGATTTTTAATTTTTTTTCTTCACATCAGGAGCAAACAGGCCATAGAGCCAAAAGGGAAACTTCCAAGTGGGACGGTGTCCAGGGGGCCGCCTGAGTCCTCCTCACAGCCACCATCCAAGTACATAAAAGCCCAATGCTTCTGGCGTTAATTAAATGCATCGGGAATGTAAGGTACTTATGTACCCGTCTGACATCTGCAGATGTGGTGGTGCAGGAAGCCATCAGGACAAAGGGGCTGCTTCTAGGGAGGTATTTTGGGATGCCAAGGTGGTATTGTGTGCCGCACTGTGGTATTGTGTGCCGCACTGTGGTATTGTGTGCCGCACTGTGGTATTGTGTGCCGCACTGTGGTATTGTGTGCCGCACTGTGGTATTGTGTGCCGCACTGTGGTATTGTGTGCCGCACTGTGGTATTTGGTTCTGCTGGGGCGGTATATTGTACTGCACTGTGGTATTTGGTCCTGCTGGGGCGGTATATTGTACTGCACTGTGGTATTTGGTCCTGCTGGGGCGGTATATTGTACTGCACTGTGGTATTTGGTTCTGCTGGGGCGGTATATTGTACTGCACTGTGGTATTTGGTCCTGCTGGGGCGGTATATTGTACTGCACTGTGGTATTTGGTCCTGCTGGCGCGGTATATTTTACTGCACTGTGGTATTTGGTCCTGCTGGGGCGGTATATTGTACTGCACTGTGGTATTTGGTCCTGCTGGGGCGGTATATTGTACTGCACTGTGGTATTTGGTCCTGCTGGGGCGGTATATTGTACTGCACTGTGGTATTTGGTTCTGCTGGGGCGGTATATTGTACTGCACTGTGGTATTTGGTCCTGCTGGGGCGGTATATTGTACTGCACTGTGGTATTTGGTCCTGCTGGGGCGGTATATTGTACTGCACTGTGGTATTTGGTCCTGCTGGGGTGGTATCATTGTCACTGCTACTTGTGTTGGCCCTTCCTTCTGTCAGCTTGTACCTGCCTATGACAAGGGGCCACTTTAAGTTCCCAGTTTGCCCCTGCACATCATTGACTATGTGAAAGTCGGTGAATCTTAGAATATATCTTCGGCGCTTGTGAGGAAATCCCCCTAAGATCATACAAAGCTTATGCTGATATTGCCCTCGTTTTCCCCATATAATGATCCCAGAACCATATTATATGAAATATAACTGGCGATTTTTGTCAAAGCCTCACAAATCGCTTACAATCGAGCACTGGATTACCATTTGCAGATACTGAACATGTCGGCGCTAATGGTATGTGAGGGAAAGCTTGGTCAGGAACAATTTTTCAGATGTGCTTCTTGTCAGTAATAGACCAATACCAGCAACTGACCTAAAGGCGACACCATGTAAAAGGTTGACTTTTTTTTTAGGTTGGTCATAGATTTAAAGGGGTAATCCAATCAAAAAGCAATTTTTGCCTGTCCACTGGATAGGTGATAATTGCTAGACCAGAGGTCACCAGAAAGGGGAACTTCAGTCACCCCCATTCCCCCCATTCGCCAGGCTGAAGCTAGGAGTTTGAATGGAGTGGAAGTCGAATATTCACCCCGCCATTCTATTCAAATGTTTGCTAGTCAAGATATAGCGGCAAGGGGGATGTGCCCCCTGCTCTGGTGATGGCTAGGATCTCTTTGGTAGCCATTATCACTGGTGTATGTGACAATTGCTTCTGACTGCAATTTCCCTTTAAGATACGATCACACGTAGCGGATGCACTGCATACAGTATATTCTGCCATGGAACTGTAGGTAGAAAATCCACAGCGTTTTACAGCGTCGGCATAATGGATGAGATTTGTTAAAATCTCGCCCACATGTTGCATTGAAAATCCGCAGCAGAAATGAACCTTGCAGATATTTTAAAAAATGCTGCAAATCTGCCTGTAATGTGTGGATTGTGCAGCGGATTTTGCTGCGCTGTGGGAATCCCACCCCTTGTGGATGTAGCCAGGATTTTACCCTAAGGCCTCATGCACACGACCGCGTTGTTGTGGTCCGCATCCGCTGTCCGCATCTGTCGTGGCCCCGCAAAAAAAATATAGCATGTCCTATTCTTGTCTGTTTTGCGGATAAGAATAGGCATTTCTACAATGGGCCGCCCGTTCCGTTCCGCAAATTGTGGAAGGCACACGGGCGGCTTCCGGTTTCTGCGGATCCGCGGTTTGCGGACCGCAAAAAATGGCATGGTCGCGTGTGCATGTAGCCTAAATCTACAAGTGTTCTGTTTTTGCTTTTTGGTTTTTTTTTCAATCAGAAGATTCCTCAGGGAAGTGGTATACTGAGCAGAGATGTTTCTCCAAAATAGATCACAAAATTGGACAATTTTAAAATCTGAAGAATATCTGCTGTCTATGGCTTGTTTAATACTTGAACAGGATTGTTCCCAATATTAGTCAGGTCTCGGCACATTTCTGGCGTTAACCACAGCAGCCAGTTAGACGTTTTCTGTTACTTGCCTTCTAACTGGTTTCTCTGCGTTCTCCGTTTCAGTAGTGGAATCCTATGCTCACACACACCAGTCCTAGGCGACCTTACTATAGATTCTATTCACAGATTATCATGTAGTCAGCGCTGCCATTTCTTCTGCCTTCTGGAAGTCGCACCTCAGTCCATAAAGGGTCAGTAGTCAATTGCAAATGATGGGCTGCAGATCTAAACCAACAAGAAGTATTATTGATTACATCCTTCCAATCCTCCTTCCACCTTCTCATCTGCATCTGCCGGGAAACTGAGCGTGAGAGCCCACTCTTCCTACCAGTCAATTAGAAATGACAGCACAGATGGACCTCATACAATGAACGCCGAGCCTTGCTGCCATAACTGCCTTTCCCCTTGACAGTGAGAAGACACAGATTTACTTTTGCAATATGACATTAGTGAAAGGGTAGAAATCTATGACTTTACAAGCAACAATTGTTTTCTTTTTGTAACCCTAATGAGACGAGTAATAATCACGTACATTGAAGTTTCCTAACTTCTGTTTTATGTATAGCTCGTATCGGCTGCAGCGCCATAGTAACTATTAGGTCTTAATCTATGAATGTAATAGGAAGATAAGCACAGACAGCCCCATGGAGTTATCTTCTGCTGTTGTAATAATACTAGAGCCTGCCTGCCCAGATCTCCTTAGAGATTGCTGATTGTTTGTGGCCTTTTTCAGACCTTTTATATATGAGATAATTCGAACAGATTCCTACTGGCTAAATATCACATTTCTCATCAGATTTCCAATATGTTCTTTCTTCCCCCCCCCCCCCCCCCCCTACATTAGTAGATGCTGAACAAACTGTGCTCCATATTCTCAAGGGAGAACAAGATCCCCCGAGCATTTGTATCTTCCCAGCAGGCTTAGGCCTCATGCACACGACCGTTGTGTGCACCCGTGGCCGTTGTTCCGTTTTCCGTGATTTTCTGCGGACCCATTGACTTTCAATGGGTCCGTTGAAAACTCAGAAAATGCCCCGTTTGTCATCCGCCTCCGTGATCCGTGTATCCTGTCCGTCAAAAAAATATGACCTGTCCTATTTTTTTGACGGACAACGGTTCACGGACCCATTCAAGTCAAGGGGTCCGTGAAAAAACACGGATGCACACAAGATTAGCATCCGTGATCCGTGTCCGTAGGCTACTTTCATGCAGACGGATCCGAAGATCCGTCTGCATAAAAGCTTTTTCAGAGCTGAGTTTTCACTCCGTGAAAACTAGGGTTGTCCCGATACCACTTTTTTAGGACCGAGTACAAGTACCGATACTTTTTTTCAAGTAGTCACCGATACCGAATACCGATACTTTTTTTAAATGTCATGTGACCGTTTTGGGGGATCTGTGGATCTGTGGATCTGTGGATGACGCACTGTCATGTGGGGGATCTGTGGATGGCACTGTTATGGGGGATCTGTGGATGGCACTGTTATGGGGGATCTGTGGATGGCACTGTTATGGGGGATCTGTGGATGGCACTGTTATGGGGGATCTGTGGATGGCGCTGTTATGGGGATCTGTGGATGGTGCTGTTATGGGGGATCTGTGGATGGCACTGTTATGGGGATCTGTGGATGGCACTGTTATGGGGATCTGTGGATGGCACTGTTATGGGGGATCTGTGGATGGCACTGTTATGGGGGATCTGTGGATGGCGCTGTTATGGGGATCTGTGGATGGTGCTGTTATGGGGGATCTGTGGATGGCACTGTTATGGGGATCTGTGGATGGCACTGTTATGGGGGATCTGTGGATGGCACTGTTATGGGGGATCTGTGGATGGCACTGTTATGGGGGATCTGTGGATGGCACTGTTATGGGGATCTGTGGATGGTACTGCTATGGGGTGGGATATCTGTGGATGGCATTGTTATGGGGTGGGGGGATCTGAGGATGGCATTGTTATTTGGTGGGGGATCTGTGGATGGTGCTGTTATAGGGGATCTGTGGATGGAACTGTTATGGGGAGGATCTGTGGATGACACTGCTATATGTCATCCACAGATCCCCCTCATAACAGTGTCCCCCAATACACCGGGCCCCGCCGCTCACCGAAGTATTTAAAAACGTGAATCCTTATCCTGTTATTAAGTTGAACTAACGCTGCCCTCTCCCATGTTCCCCTGTATCCCCCTGTATCCCCACAGCACTTACTTAAGCTTCCATAGCAGGCAGAGCAGACGGCAGCAGTAACGTCACTCACTGACGTCGCGCGTCTACTCCGCCTGCTTCACTCATAAAGTGGGCGGAGCAGGCGCTCTACGTCAGTGAGTGACGTTACTGCTGCCGTCTGCTCTGCCTGCTATGGAAGCTTAAGTAAGTGCTGTGGGGATACAGGGGGATACAGGGGAACATGGGAGAGGGCAGCGTTAGTTCAACTTAATAACAGGATAAGGATTCACGTTTATAAATACTTTGGTGAGCGGCGGGGCCCGGTGTAAGAGTACAGTGACTGCACCGGGCCCCGCCCATAGTTACGCCCATAGTATTCTATTTATGTATCGGGGCGGGGTATCGGCGGCTGAGTACCGCCGAGAAAACTCGGAATCGGTCCCGATACCGATACTAGTATCGGGACAACCCTAGTGAAAACTCAAATCCGACAGTATATTCTAACACAAAGGCGTTCCCATAGTGATGGGGACGCTTCTAGTTAGAATATACTACGAACTGTGTACATGACTGCCCTCTGCTGGCTGGCAGCACCCGATCTCTTACAGGGGGCTGGGATCCGCACAATTAACCCCTCAGGTGCCGGACCTGAAGGGGTTAATTGTACGTATCATAGCCCCCTGTAAGAGATCAGGGGCTGCCAGGCAGCAGGGGGCAGACCCCCCTCCCTCCCCAGTTTGAATATCATTGGTGGCCAGTGTGCGGCCCCCCTCCCTCTATTGTAATATCATTGGTGGCCAGTGTGCGGCCTCCCCCGGCCCCCCCCTCCCTCCCTCCCTCTCTCCCTCTATTGTAATATCATTGGTGGCCAGTGTGCGGCCTCCCCCGGCCCCCCCCTCCCTCCCTCCCTCTATTGTAATATCATTGGTGGCCAGTGTGCGGCCTCCCCCGGCTTCCCCTCCCTCCCTTTATTGTATTATCATTAGTGGCCAGCGTGCGGCCCCTCCCGGCCCCCCCCTCCCTCTATTGTAATATCATTGGTGGCCAGCGTGCGGCCCCCCCTCTATTGTAATATCATTAGTGGCCAGTGTGCGGCCTCCCCCCCCATCATTGGTGGCAGCGGAGAGTTCCGATCGGAGTCCCAGTTTAATCGCTTTAATCTGATTACCTCTTCCTCTCTGTCTGAAATCCCGCGTCCTAGCCGCTCCACACATTCCCGACGCGTGCGCACTGCATTGCCCATTATGGGCAGAGGAACAGGGACTTTCAATGCGCATGCGCCAGCCTGCGCAACCCGATCCAGCCGGCGGAGGCACGGGATTTCAGACGGAGAGGAGGAGGTAATCAGATTAAACAAGGGCAGGCCAGAGGGGAGAAAGAGGAGGAGTTTGATAAGCAAAGCGCCGAGGGGCCTGGGAACTGGCGGCATGAACGCCACCCCTGGGCACCTTCAGAACCTAATTACCATATGGTATAAAAGTGTTTTTTAGAGCAAATCGGCGATGGACTGCAATATGAAAGGTACCATAGTAATCTGGGGAAAGTAATGGAGGACCTGATCTGAGTGGTCTGTAATGGTCATATTCGGTGAAAGACTCCCTTTAAAAGACCGTTGCTATGGCTCATCTGTCTCCGGCTCGGAAGACAGAGGGGCGGTCCTTCACACTGCATGCCTGCATTAGGCTTCAGAGTGAGGAGGCGTGTCTCTCAGTAATCCAATCTGATTGGCTGGGAGGAAGCTGCTGGCTACAGCAAGTTTGTATGTGACCTGAGGGAATGTAGTTTTGGCCGAGGAGCCATCTTGAGAAGATCCTCATAATGTAGGATTCAAAACAGCTGTAACTAGGGGGAAAACTCAAGGAAAACTGTGGTAAGTGAAGAAAATAAAGATTGCTTTATGCATCATGCTGCTGCAGCAGTAGCATATGCTAAAATTTTATTTTTTTGATGAAAAAACATGTTTGTTTTTTTATTTTCCATGCCATTTTCTAAATAGAAATAATCCTGAAATCTTGCTGTTTTCACTCTGACCGCTGACTCTTATAATAGGCTGAAACGCTGTAGAGATCACTTCCAGCAGTCATCTTATTATCTTCTCAGGCAGGATTGCAATGGAAGGAACCACCTTTGTTATACAGTAGGTGGCTATAGCATCCATTTTTCACAAGAGGTGATGGGCACAACACTTTACCATAGAAGTAAATGAGACTAAAGATTTTTGTGGTCCTTGTGGCTGGGGTAATCCGGTTTTGTAATTTTCAGCATGACTTGAAGGAAAGCACACTTTATCACTTACTAATAGGGATTGTCTATCTGTAATGTCCATTTTCCTGCACTCCTTTGAGGTCACGTGACATTTTACGCTGTGTTGGATCCCTATCCTGATGACATCACGTCTACATCGGGGCTGTGGCAAGGCCTGTAAGGCTCTGCCCTAGAGACACAACATCACCAATGACCTTGCCTATGAGTGTCGTATTCTGCTTATTCTCCTGGACCTGTAGACATGATGTCAGCCATGGTGCCGTGTCTTAGGGCGGGATTTTTCAACAGGGCTTCAAGCAGGCTTGGATCTGTAACGTTCAAACCTGGAGGGGAAGGAAAAGCAGAGACCTGATGCTGCTGGCCCTCCCCATGAGTCTTGTGCTGGGATATAAACACAGGGCATGGGTCACAGATCCAAATTACGGTGAAGGAGTCAAAATGCACTCAGAACTTCGTCATCTGATGGATATAATGCAATAAGGTTGAATTTTTTTTTTTTTTTTTTTGTGTAACCAGAAAAACCCTTTAACAGCAGCTAAGACAAGATGGCTGCTCCATAATCATGTTAAAAAATGTGAATAAAAAAAAAAATCATAAAACATATTCGTAAAAGCAGATGTGTCCGTATCTGGTTTTATCTAATTCCGAAAAAAAATCATAGGTGATCAATCCCCTCTAATTATGGCATTACCTATAAGAAAGTAGAGCGGGTCTCTTCCCCCTTTACATGTGTATACAGGGTTACCTCTGCTCTTCACCAGACGGCTCTGCCTTCTAATTTTAAAGGCTGCTGTCATTACTTAATAATCAGAGAAGTGACTGGGCTTTTCCTGAACTCAGTAACTAGCGTTTAGAAGACTCGACTGTCTGTCTCCATCCTTTTTAATATGAATTACTGCTTATTTTAGCGAGTTGGGACCAGGCCAACTTATATGCAGATTACAATATGTCTTTGTTTAACCTATTGGGTGCAGAACCATGGCAGGCTGCACGCTCTTCCTTAATTGTGGAGCGAAATCAAGCGAAATCCGGTAACATCCCATCAAGCGACAGCGTCCTCTGGGGTAGCTGAGGAAAAGCATGTGTCCATGTCTAATGTGTTAACAGATATACACTATGTTCCTCCAAGCTGAGGGTGGTCCGCAGAATGAATGACTGCAATGTTTTGAAGTTAAATGAACTCGCTAATGTACACTGTTGTTGATCCATTTAGTTTGATGTTTAGCATTCCACTGGACGAGACTAAATCTTTCCTGCCTTTTATACCACTAAATCTGGCGCCCTCATCAGACATGTATTCAATAATCCTTCCCAAGTTCCCTCTGCTCCGGCAAACCGCCATGGCGTGTTTTCCCAAGTATGGTTCAAGCAGCTGCTCTGATTATCTTAGTATTGGAAATCGATGCCGCAGTGGTCAGTCCAATTGTGAACGTAATGCAATAAGTATGCATTAAGAGACAGACAGTCTAATGGGTGTCGTTCCCATTCACTGTAATTACATGAAACACGTCTGGTCAAGCAATATTCTCTATTTATAACTAATGTCTGTTTTCTGATGAATGAGTCTCACCCGTGGGAAGCAAATTTTTTTTATTTTTTTTCCCTGATGGTGCAGGGTTCTGAGTATACAGTTAGAGGGGAACTGCTCAGAGGTCTGCCTGCAGTCCTCCTTTTTACTATGTTAAAAGTAAACCTCTTCTTCCTGTGCCGAATTATCAGAGGTCAAAATTACAGACCTCTTGTGAGAAGAGCCTCTGTGTCTATGACAACACTTCCTGCCTTGTGCTCTGGCCGGTCAGTGTTACATAGGGACAGTGGGTCTCGTAGCAACCGATGTGCCGATGATGATCCCGAGTTGTCCGAGCACGTTGAGAGTTCTCCTGGGGCCCCGGACGCAAATCGCTAAAATCGACATAAGCCCAAATACACGTACATATGCATGCACCAAAACAAACATATCAACAAACACGTGTTTATGTGTATAATATATACACAAATATACACACAAAACACCCTTTATTGTAATTGTAGCTCTACCTCTTCTGAGAGTTTACTGTTGCAAATTGGGAGGGGGTATCAGCATGGTTTCTCTACATAGGGGTTGCCCATACTTTTGTTCTGTTAGTCAAAATGTATATTTACTGTACTTTATTTAAAGGGGTTCTCTAGGAATGATTTAAAATGGCTGGTAGCACCCTGTCTTAGAAGGTGAGGATGACTGGTTGCCTCCACTTGCAGAGCTGCCTAGAGGAGTGTGGGGATGGACCCTCACTACACACTACACTCTGGCACTTGCATATACTGCATATTGGTGAGCGTTCCTGTCAGGCTGCTCAGCCATGAGGGCATATCATAGGCAGGATGGCATCATTACCATCTATTGTAGAGCAATGTGGTGTGTAGTAAGGTCCTGTCCTCTGCAAGTAGTGGAAACCAGTCCTTCTCACATTTTAGGACAGGTTGCTGGCGGCCGTTCCTAGAGGACCCCTTGAATTTGACGAGTATTTGTAAAGTCAAGGGTCAACTTGTTGTTCTACATAATGTGTATATTTTGTGACCCTGCTGGTTTAACTTGCTTTATGGTTACCTTTGTTTACTAGCATATATACTAGCTCTAGGAGACATATAAGTGAACAGAACTTTTGTTTTCTGTTAGATCCAGTACCTGCCTTGGATCTGGGACAGCAATTGCAACTAAAGGTACAACGAATGCACGATATTGAAACCGAGAATCAGAAGCTCCGAGAGACATTAGATGAATACAACAAAGAGTTTGCTGAAGTCAAAAATCAAGGTTTGTATTGTATTATATGTTTCTATGGGAAGCCATGGAGCAAGGGCAGTGGACTAAGCGGTCATTAAAGGGGTTGTTTATAGTTAAATCCAGACGGTTGTTATAAACAGGAATAATGTGAGAATAGCTACACCTGCTGTTTCTAATGTACTGCCCTTCTGTGTCCACCTCCGTAACTGTGTAAAGGTGGACGCACATGCTCAGTCTTGCTCCTTCGTGTTTGCGGAGGGATCCCTGATGTGGTGAGCCGGCTGCTTCTGAAGTCTCTGTGTGTCAGAAGAAATGCCGAGCAGGTGGGTTGCAGTTACTGAGGTGGACGCAGAAAGGCTGTTCACTATAATCAGCAGGTGGTGCTATACTGACGTAGCTGGGAATATGAGCGTTATTTTTAACATGTGCAAATGCAAAAATGTTTACAATATTGAGATAGATTTAGCGATAAACTATATTTTTTGTGAGGCAACCTCGTTAATTGAATGGGAGACATTTGCTAATCCTAAAAAATGTTTAATAAAATAGGAAAAGA
The DNA here is from genome assembly GCF_905171765.1 of Bufo bufo. NCBI lineage: Eukaryota > Metazoa > Chordata > Amphibia > Anura > Bufonidae > Bufo > Bufo bufo. The sequence goes on from NC_053391.1 coordinate 122,898,247, forward strand.
AGAACGCCTTTCCTACTTGCTGTTAGAGAGGACTTTCTCACTAGAGATAAACGAATCGGTTCATACTAATCAATTTGTTTATCAGGCTTTTTGTCAGCAAGGGGCTGGCTCCGCCCTCCCCCTTGATTGACATGTCCGGAAACCTTGCCTGGTCCTGTCAATCTCTCGCCTGCCCTGTTGCTCCACGAAGCAGCTGCTACACTTTCGGGTAACAGGAACATTGACTCGGCAAGGCAAGATGTCCAGCCCTGTCAATCAAGGGGGAGGCGGGGCCAGCCCTTGCTGCTCAAGAAGTGTGTTTGATGAACGAATCCCTTCACTCATGTTTACTTCTCACCTCTCCTGACATGTGATGTCCATTTTATAACAATTCTGGATTCTTTCCTTAGAAATGTGTTGTGCCCTTCCTCTGTTACTCCTCCTAGAAATGTATGAATAAATTGACAACTGGGTGTTACTACTTGGGGCTGGGTCCCTGCCCTCTAACACTGTCCATTCAGTGCTGGCAGTCAGACTGTGTAGGGGCAAACCCCTTTGAAAGGTAATAACCAGTTGTGAGTTTATTGACTACCGTATATATTTAGGAAGAATAACAGAGGGTCGGTACAACATAGGTATGAGAAAATATAGCAGGGAAATACAATTACTTACTAGAACAGACAGGTCAGGAGAGGTGCTGGCTCCTCCTTTAATGACCTGGTTTGTAACTTTCCATCCTGGTTCCAGATTAGAATATCCTCATAGCTATTAGCTCATGGCATTGTAATATTTCCAGTGTCTATTATCCAGAGCCATAAACTGTCATTCTTATGCGTTCTTAAGGAGGTTGTAATATTCTGCACTTATTACCCCACCCATTTAAACATGCTTAATGAGATTGTGCTATTAAGTATATTTTTGAGGCCGGTATTTAGGAGCTGGTTAGGTTAGCAGCAGATCTGAATCCTCGCATCATCCATACAGATTGTCTAATGTGTCTGGGGTTTAATAACTAAAACCGTGACAATGCCAGTAATAAACTAATAAAGATTAATAAGGCTGGCGATGACAAGACTGTTTCACATACAGTACATCAACACTGACAAATCTAATAGTAAGTTACAACATAGGGAGGAATTTATCATAGAGCAGCCTTACTCTGGTCTTGATATCCCCTGCGCTCCCAGAGGATGCCCCTAATTTATGGCGAGACCTAGGCATCATCATAAATTAGGTGCACTCTCTGGCAGCCTGTGCTCCTAGCCTGAACTTAAAGGGGTTATCTCACTTCAAGAAGTAGCATTGATCATGTAGAGAAAGTTAATACAAGGCATTTACTAACGTATTGTGAATGTCCATATTGCTTAATTTGCTGGCTGGATTCATTTTTCCATCACATTATACACTGCTCGTTTCCATGGTTACGACCACCCTGCAATGCAGCATCGATGGCCGTGCTGGCACACTATCGGAAAAAGCACCAGCCTATGTTCTTGGCCCTTTTTCCTATAGTGTGTAAGCACGGCCATCGCTGCTGGACTACAGGCTGGTCGTAACCATGGAAACGAGCAGTGTATAATGTGATGAAAAAATGAATCCAGCCAGTGAAGGAAGCAATATAGACAATCACAATACATTAGTAAGTGCCTTGTATTAACGTTCTCTACATAATAAATGCCACTTGCTGAAGCGAGACAACCCCTTTAATGCCAGTCCCTAGCTGTTGTAGATTTCCAAAAACTGTCGTAAAAGAATATAAATGTGCAGGGCCACGGCTCCGCCCTCGCCACACTACACCAGGGACGAGGGTGGCATAGAAACGCCACTTGCTCCTAGATGTGTGGGTTAGGGTTCCTATGGAAAATCTGACACATCATTCCTGCACTCAATACCCCATAATTTGAAAGTGAAGACAGGATGTTCGAAATATTTGCTAATTTATTGTAAAGGAAGAACTAAACTCTTGCATTGACATAAGTGTTCAGACCCTTTACTCAGGACTTAGTTGAAGCACCCTTGCCAGCAATTACAGCCACCAGTCTTCTTGGGCATGATGCCACAAGTTTTACAACATTAGACTGGTGAAGAGGTTGCGGTGCTTGGGAAAGTGCTGCAGCCTTTTCAGTATTTACAACTCTCCAGACACCACAAGGCCTCATGGACGCGATCGTATTTTCCATCTCCGTCCGATCCACGGATCACCCATGGACTCATTCTTTTTGATGGGGCTGCAAGAAATGTGTTTCTTTTCCACAAATCACTGAACATGTCCTGTTCTTGTCTGTTTTGTGGTCAAGAATAGGCATTTCTGCAAAGAATTTTCGGCATGCACACGGCCAGAATCCATATTTTGTAGAGCCACGATTTGTGGGCCACAAAATACATACGGTTGTGTGCATGTAGCCTAAGGCTACTTTCACACTAGCGTTGTTTGAATCCGGCGTTCAATTCCGTCAACGGAACTGCCCGCCGGATCCGGAAAAACGTGTGAAAACTTATTACATTTGAATCCTGATCAGGATTTTGATCACAATGAAAAAATGCATTGGAAAAAACGGATCCGCCATTTATGGACTTTAACATTTTTTTTCACATTTTTCGGGTTTAACATGCAAAAGCCGGATCCGTTTTGATGGAACACACGGCGCCAGATCCGGCGTTAATGCAAGTCAATGGGAAAAAGGCCGGATCCGGCATTCAGTCAAAGTGTTCCGGATTTTGGGCCGGAGGTAAAAATACAACATGCTACGCTTTTCTGAAAAGCCTGATCAGTCAAAAAGAACTGAAGACATCCTGATGCATCCTGAACGGATTGCTCTCCATTCAGAATGCATTAGGATAAAACTGATCAGTTCTTTTCCGGATTTGAGCCCCTAGGACGGAACTCAGCGCCGGAAAAGAAAAACGCTAGTGTGAAAGTACCCTAACGCTGTGTACGTAGTAGAGCCTGTTATGTGTAGAGCAGTGTTATGCCTCTCAATACTGTCTCTCTAACATGTTTGCATGTTCATAAAAAAACTTTTGATCTTCTGTCTAGAAACTTTGCTATGTTGGTGTGTAACGTTCTTTTGTCCTATCAAGTTTTGGTTCTGCCAAGGGAAGAGATAGTTAAAGCCCTCCTGGTCCAAGGATTAGCGTAGCAGGACAGTCCTTTACACTTTATCTTGAAGGGATTATTGTATACAAGTCTCTGTGACCAATACCAGATCAGGCCACCTTGGAGCCGAAGACCTTAACTAATTAAAATACTGTGGAAAACAGACTAATTGGAATACCACTCAAAACAATTTAAAGGGCTTATGTGTTTCTTCTTAGACTGAATGTTCTTGGCCTCGAAGCAAGTTTAGAGTTTGATTATAGTTAACCTGTCTCAGCCGAAACACTAAGAAACGTGATTGTTCTGGTCATAGTCTGTTTCCTATTACAGTCTAAATGAGAACAGGTTATTATGCTAACACACGATCTCTGAATAAATTGGTCCTTACATTACCAGGTTAACACACAACATAGTATAGTTACATACAGGAAGAAGGTTTTGTAGAAGCTTTTCATCTAACATGTCTTCTGTTATTTCTTGGTAATATAAAGATCAGTCCAAAGGTTCTGCTTATTGCCCCAGTATGTCTTGTATAATAACGTGTTGTATGTCATGAAATGTAATTCTGTTATCAGGGATATTCATCGAAACTGTTTCATCATCACTTTATGGGAACCTCCTTGTACTGCTCAGCCAATTTGTCTCAGGCTCTGTTCACACAGCATTTGAATGAAAATGTTTGGATTATACACTGGTAAAACTCCTGCTGCAAACGCCATACGCCGCAGTTCCCCCGATATAGGCCAAAAGAGTGTTCTTGCGGCCTCTATTGGGGTGGTGTGCAGAAATTCTTTCCTATATAGTGTTCCACTGCAAAAAAAAACAAAAAACCTGTATACTTTTTGTGATTTACATTGTGGAAAGTGGGCACTTTATGGCAATACGATGGTATTCCTTTGAGAATACACACGATGTATGCCTCAACGAGCCTGGACCTATCATGTATGATTAAAAAAAATTCAGTTGACCAGGGACCTTCACTTCCTAGGACCTTCCACGTCCAAACTCCCTCAAATGCTTCCCAGCAGCACGACATATAAGACTGAAACACATTTAAAAAGAACCTGTCACCACAAAATGCAGTGCAGTCCGCAGGCAACTTTTATAGAGCAGGAGAAGCTGAGCAGATTGATAGTTTTATGGGAAAAGATTTGGTAAAACTTGTAATGTGTTTATTTGTTGCTATTTCATATGTTGCTATTTCTGACCTCAGTTGTACATGGGGAAGGTGTTATCAGTGATTGGCAGCATTCCCTGTGTAAGTATGCATACAGAGATATCTGTCAGTCACTGATAGTTGTACAGGGGTGAGGTGTTCTCAGTGATTGATAGCATTCTCAGTGTAAGTGTGTATACAGAGATAGCTATCAGTCATTGATAGTTGTACACAGGGAGGTGTTATCAGTGATAGATGGCATTCTCTGTGTAACTGTGTATACAGAGATATCTGTCAGGCACTGATGGCTGTACACAGGGTGGTGTTCTCAATGATTGATAGATATCTCTGTACACATACTTACACAGGGAATGCTGTCAGTCACTACTAGCTGTACACAGGGGAGGGCTTAGTCATATTTGAAATTTGGATTTAAATATGCCAATTTTTTGGCATCCAAACGTTACTATCTTGATACTTTCTAATGCACTTCTGTTTAATTTTCAAAAAAGAAAAACATAAAAAAAGAGAGAGCAGAGATTTAAATGTATAACTTATAAGTTTCACTGAATCTTTTACCACAAAAATAAAAATATCAATCTTCTCAGCTCCTCCTGTTGTATTTTAGTTAATTATTTTACTCACTTAGGCCGAATGCACATAGCCGTGGAACTCGGACGTGAGCGGTCCGTGGTATCCCGGCCTGGCATCCTGCTGACAGCAGGAGCGCACGGCGTCATTGGTCGTTATGACGCCGTGCGCTTCATGCCGCCGCTGCACTACAGTAATATACTTGTATAAATCATATGACGGCAGTGTGCATTCGGCCTTATACATCGCTGACATATTCCACAGGCACTCTGTCCCTATTGGGGCTCAAAATCTGGATTTTCTCTTTAGTACCCGGAGGAAACCCATGTGTACACAGGTGTAAGTGTACATCTAACAGTATTATATTCTGACATGTGGCACAAGAGATGATCATGCAGCTTTTCTTAGTATTCATTACTCATTGGTTGGTGCTCAGATGCCTGATCTTCTTGCACTGCTAACTAGAAGAACTCCTACATCAGCATTCATGATGGCTACCATTGGAAAATAGGAATAAATTGTCGCCATCCACCCCCAGCTCCACTTACCTCTGGAGCATTCCTAAAATCTCGCTTTCTCCAACTGCAGGTATTTTGGCCAGTCCGGCTACCCATTACTCTGTTGTGTTCAAATGTAAAACATACCAAATCTTTATTGTTACATACAAAACATAATAATAAAAACCATATATATGGCAATGAAGACACAAGAATAACACTGGACTGCTGGTAATGTAGCAATATAATAAATGCAGTAAATCCCATCTACCCCTGACAAGTGCCAAGTAGATATCAAGTCAATAGGTAATAATAAAGTGCATGAAAATGGGGATAAACGTGGGAAAAATAACTGCTCAATAAATACAGACCAGTAAATCCTGACCCCAACGCGCGTTTCGCTGTCGCTTCTTTCTCCCCTGAAGAAGCGACAGCGAAACACGTGTCAGGGTCAGGTGTTTATTCATTTCTGTCTTTAGCTCACAGCCATTACTGCCTTTGGGCGTTAATTTTGATGTTGGCCATACTCTGTTGGCAGATCCCAACCCTGCTGCTGCCCTGCTGGTGTTGGACTAGTGAACTACACTGCCCACCATGAAATGGTTACTGTTATATTAAGTGAATCCTTTAGTTCTAAAGTTTAGAACATGGCGTGCTAAGGTATAATATGCTGGAAGAGGGATATTTTGTGGCCATGTGTCATGATTAGTGCACTGTCTGCTCCCTTAACCCCACATGGCCACTTTCTCCTCTTTTCTATATGGTAGGATGTTGGGATATTTCTTAAAGTTAAAAAAAAAAAAAACATAAGAAACACACTTTTATTTGCAAGTCAATGCATTGATTTTGTAGTATTCTTTTTTATGATCTCATCAGCCTGGGTTCTGAGTGTGACCAAATAGAATGAGATCGCAAGTTGCAGAGATTTAGTGGCCAATAGGCACCACCCAACCCACAGGCCCCCCCCCCCCCCTACTTTATTTACCTATTCTGAAATTAATCTTTAATAAAAAATAAAATCCTAAGTGATTCGTTCAGCACTTTATTCTCTTTAAATTCACCTGAATGAATGGATTAACTCAGGAGAGTAACAAGTCAAGAGCTCATCACAGGAGTAGTAGAGCGAAGCAGGTCAGGTTTACGCTGAGGTAACAGTTTGTATTTCCTCTTGTGTGGCTCTTTAATTGTACATGTCTACAGGCTTTAAGATGAATTTAATTGATTTACATCACAATGCAATCTGAGAAATATGCAAATGGCTGGAGCAGAAGCAGAGAGGCATGCGGAGCATTCATCATACGCGTGGAGGCTATGGGAAATTAATGTCCTAATGTGCGCAGAAAAATGAATAAACGGTTCCACATGTTAATTCATGCTTTAACCCACACGGAGACTTTATTAATCCCAGCTCAACAGAGAGATAATTTGAAACTGTTCAATAAGGTGATATTATGTTTTAGCATTGATTTTTCTTCCCTTTTCAGGCATGTTGCAGAAACCCCGGCTCTGTTTCCCAGCAAAATCCATTGATCCTTCTCAACTGAAACGTTTAAAGTTCAATTTAACATTTAGGGAGTAAAAGGTCTCCAAAGGGACTCATATCTATTGATTTTGTGTCAGAGTTGAAGAGATGGAGTTTAAAACACACTGATCCTACAGGGTGAAGAAAGCCTTGTATTATATAACCACACAGAGCTATGTAAACACATTTTCTCCCAATTGTTTTTCTACAGAGGTTACAATAAAAGCACTTAGAGAGAAAATCCGGGAATATGAACAGACCCTGAAGAACCAGGCGGAAAACCTGGCTCTGGAGAAAGAACAAAAGTTACAAAATGACTTTGCTGAGAAGGAGAGGTGAGTGGAAGTATTAGCATGGCTAATGTACAGTGCCGGCCATGTATGTGTGTACACTGCTGGACCTTTCTTGTTTTGTTTTTTTTTGCATTTTGCAGACCAATATTTTATGCAATGCATGTAACTGAGTTCTGAAGCAATGCTGGAAGCTTTAATATAAGAGGAGCTCCGTTACCGGGTTTTGACACAGATCGTGTTGTACATCCATGGCACAAATATGGTTCACACTCAGATTTTGCAGCAGATCTCACCATATGCATCACATTGCAGTAAAAATCCGCAGGAATTGATGAATTTCAGATTTGCACAGCAAGCCAATTTCCACATAGATTTGTTTCCGCAGCGCGTGGACAACTTTTGCTGCTACTGTAGTACACTGCGGATTGTCCGTCTGCACCGCATCCGTTCCATATTTTAATAAGAATCATTAAAGTCCCTGTCAACTTTAACTCCATTGCTGCTGTCTGCGCCTGACGTATTTTGACCCAAACGTACAGTTGGAAAGAGACGTCTGATCTGACCAGATTGTGACAATTTTTTTTATTGCATGCTCACAGTATCCTCTATCTGTATGAAAGTTTACCAAGTCACAGCCACAAGACCCTGACACCTCCCCCCCCCCCCCCCCACTAGTTCCAAAGAACCCAACTTAGATCCCATAGTAAAAGATGGTACAGAAATAATAATGACACTGAAATGTGATATACCGGATGGATTCTACGGTATAGCCTAAATCAGTGGTGGTGAACCTATGCACGGGTGCCAGAGGTGGCACTCAGAGACCTCTCTGAGGGCACCCACACCTTGGAAAAAGTCTATGGTGTACCAATATGCCTTAGGCCCCTTTCACACAAACGATACGGATTGGCTCAGGATGCGTTCAGTGGTTCAGTTTTTTCCGTTTGCTTTGATGCATTTTTCACGCGCGTGAAAAAAAACTGAAGGTTTACAAACAACATCTCCTAGCAACCATCAGTGAAAAACGCATTGCACCCGGACTGCATCCGGATTCAATGCGTTTTTCACTGAAGCCCCATTCACTTTTGTGGGGCCAGGGTTGTGTGAAAGACGCAGAATATAGAACATGCTCCGATTCTCACGCAATGCAGAATTGATGAGTGAAAAAACTCACTTGTGTGAAAGGGGCCTTAGGCCCCTTGTAGACGAGCGTGTCCGGATGCGTCCCGGTGCATTGCGGCAAACCCGCGAGAGTTGGTACGCAATTGCAGTAATTTTTGACTGCGATTGCGTTCCGATGTTCAGTTTTTATCGCGCGGGTGCAATGTGTTTTGCTCGCGCGTGATAAAAAAACTGACTGTGGTACCCAGACCCGAATTTCTTCACAGAAGTTCAGGTTTGGGTTAGTTGTAGTGTAGATTGTATCATTTCCCTTATAACATGGTTATAAGGGAAAATAATAGCATTCTGCATACAGAATGCATAGTACAATAGGGCTGGAGGGGTTAAAAAAAAAAATATATAATTTAACTCACCTTAACCGCCTCTGGACCGCCTAACGCAGGATCGCGTTCCGAAGGCGACAGCTGAAGGCAGAGTCACGCATATACGCGTCATCTCGCGAGACGCGAGATTTCTCTCAAAGCGGGCCAGCAATGTGTATGCGCATCGCGGGCCGGCAAAAGTTAGAGGAGTATTTCGTCATCAACCTGCCAGCCAATGATCGTCGCTGGCAGGTTGATGATTTTTTAAAAATCGAATCATAAGCCATCTAACACCTTATATTTATAAATATAAGGTGTTAAATGGCTTCTCTGCTCCTCTGCTGGTCCTTTTCGTCGGTTGGTCCCAGCAGAGGAGCAGACATCACAGTGAGTACACACCAAACACTTCGCTTAGCCCCAGATCACCCCCCCATCACCCCAATTAACCCCTTGATCACCCCTGTCAATCACTAGTGAAAGGGAAAAAAGTGATCAGTGTAAACTGTCACTTTTTTTTTTCACTAGTATTGACTGTTAGGTTTAGGATAGTTTAGGCCCCTTTGGTTAGGTAGTTTAGCGATCGTTTAGCGCCCAGTCCACCGCACCGCAGTCACTTAGCGTATCGCTAATCAGCATTTGTACTTTTATAGTATCTGTAAGTGATCAAAACTGATCAGTCAGATCTATAATAGTATTAGTGTCACCTCAGGCCTGATCGGTCGCCCACACGTGCGTTCACCCACGCCCGCCCCGCCACAGTGACCACTGCACAATCACTTTACAAGCGCTGCGGCGATAAAAAAATCAGTTTTGATATTTTTTATCAATCGCAGCGGCCTCCCATTTGTAAGACAGGCTTGCTTTTTTTCTTGGGTAGTCTCAGGGAATACCCCTAAATTTATAATGTCAAACAGGGGGTATTCTTCTGAAGAGGCCTACAGGCTTCTGACCCAGTCGGATGAGGAATGGGAACCCTCATCTGATGAATCTAGCGGGTCAGAATATGAACCTGTAGAAAGCAGTGGCAGTCTGACCCAAAGTTCGGACGAGGAGGTTGAGGTCCCTGATAGCACCAGGCGTACCCGGCCCCTTGTTGCTAGACCACAGGTTGCGCAGGATCCGCTTCAAGGGCAGCAGAGTGGGGCTGGCGCTGTCGGATTACGTGGTGAGGCATACACCAGCAGCGCAGCCCTCCCTGGACCTAGTACCAGTACTGCTGTACAACATGGTGAAGTGGCGAGCACCAGAAGGGCAGTTGAAGCTGGTACGGTGGCACGTGCAATAGTTACCCCGTCGCAGCCACCGCACAGACAGGCCCGTAGACCCCCTAGAGACCCTGAGGTGCTGGCAAACCCTGATTGGCAGTCCCCAACTTCAGCCGCACCTGTAGTTCCCCCTTTCACCGCCCAGTCTGGAGTTCGGGTTGAGACAGCTCAGATGGGTTCGGCACTGGGATTTTTTGAGCTGTTCTTGACTGCGGAGCTTTTGGACATAGTCGTGGCAGAAACAAATTGGTATGCCACTCAATTTATAGCCGCCAACCCGGGAAGCTATTATGCCCAGCCTTTCCGGTGGAAACCAGTCCAAGTTTCCGAATTTAAATTTTTCTGGGCCTTCTCCTCAACATGGGTCTAACCAAAAAGCATGAATTGCGGTTATATTGGTCCACGAACCCAATTCATCACATGCCCATGTTCTCTGCTGCTATGTCCAGGGCACGATTTGAGGCCATCCTGCGTTTCCTGCACTTTAGTGACAACACCACATCCCGTCCCAGAGGCCACCCAGCTTTTGACCGACTCCACAAAATTCGGCCCCTCATAGACCACTTCAACAACAAATTTGCAGATTTGTATACCCCTGAGCAAAACATCTGCGTAGACGAGTCCCTTATACATTTTACCCGGCGCCTTGGCTTCAAACAATACATCCCAAGCAAGCGCGCCCGGTATGGGGTCAAATTATATAAGCTCTGTGAAAGGGCCACAGGCTATACCCACAAATTTCGGATCTATGAGGGTAAAGATCAGACCCTGGAGCCGGTCGGTTGCCCTGACTACCTGGGGAGCAGTGGGAAGACAGTCTGGGACTTGGTGTCACCCTTATTTGGCAAGGGGTACAATCTTTATGTGGACAATTTTTACACAAGTGTGCCCCTCTTCAGGCATTTGTTCCTAGAACAGATTGGCTGCTGTGGCACCGTGCGACCTAGTCGCCGGGGCTTCCCCCAACGGCTCGTTACCACCCGTCTTGCAAGGGGGGAGAGGGCTGCCTTGTGTAACCAAGAACTGCTCGCGGTGAAATGGAGAGACAAGCGTGACGTTTACATGCTCTCCTCCATTCACGCAGAGACGAAAATACAAATTGAACGGGCAACCAGTGTCATTGAAAAGCCCCTCTCAGTCCACGACTATAATGCGCTCATGGGAGGGGTGGACTTCAATGACCAGATGATGGCTCCCTATTTAGTTTCCCGACGCACCAGACGCTGGTATAAGAAGGTGTCTGTATATTTGATTCAATTGGCGATGTACAATAGTTTTGTTCTCTACAGTAAGGCTGGGAGAACAGGATCCTTCCTCAAATTTCAGGAAGAGATCATCGCGAACCTCCTGTATCCAGGAGGTTCCGTGGCCCCAACCACCAGTGTAGTGAGCCGTCTACACGAGCAACATTTCCCCAATGTCGTTGCTGGTACCTCAACCCAACCGTCACCCTGAAAAAGATGTCGTGTCTGTAGCAGGAGTGGAATAAGGCGTGACACCCGCTATTTCTGTTCTGACTGCCCTGACCACCCTGCCCTATGCTTAGGGGAGTGTTTCCGGAAGTACCACACACAGGTACACTTAGCATAGGGATTGCATCTCACAGGACAGGCACACAGGGCTATTAGGGCCCTTTCACTCACAGCTGCTGCAAACCTCTCCTTTCACCTGGGATAAAGTGCATAATGTACTTCGCCACATCTTTGGGCGATTTGCGCTTTGCACATTGTCCCATGGGGAAGGAGAGGTTTGTCCTATAAAGGTAAAAAAAAATAAAAAATCACCGGTAAGCAAAAAAGTTAACGTTCTGTTCAAAAAGTTAAATAAAGTTTATATGTTCCGTTCAAATGTTATTATAAAGTTAATAAATTTATTGCGTTGCGGCCTGGTTTTTTCTTTTTTGTTTTGTTTTTTTTACCTTCCAGGTGGACCAACCGATCGACTAGCTGCAGCACTGATGTGCATTCTGACAGAAGCATTGCGCTGCTGTCAGATTACACAAAAGTCGGTGTATGCGGCGCTGCAAGACGAGATTTCTCCTCTACAGTAAAAGATACGTTTTCCGAGGCATATGAGCTGAGGAGGCGGCTGTGTTCATATACTTTGGCAAACACTTTGTATATAAAAAAAATAAAAAAAATCCCGGCAATGATTTATTCATCCACATCGATTGATGTGAATGGAGAAATTGGGTTTGCCAGGGCATACAGGCTAAGTGGATATGGATGTTGGGCGGAGCTCCTATGTCCTGGCAGACGCCTTTCCCCTCCTTTTTTTTTTTTGGCAGAGATTTTTTCATCCACATTGATCGATGCGAATAAAGAAATCTGTGCCGTTCATTTTTTCTTTCAGCCCAGAGGCTGAATGGAAAAAAATATATCTCATTACCCGTATGCTCAATATAAGGAGAATAGCAGAAACTCCTAATGCTGGCCATACATGTAATGATTGCGGAGACCCTCAAATGCCAGGGCAGTACAAACACCCCACAAATGACCCCATTTTGGAAAGAAGTCACCCCAAGGTATTCGCTGAGGGCCATATTGAGTCCATGAAAGATTGAAATTTTTGTCCCAAGTTAGCGGAAAGGGAGACTTTGTGAGAAAAAACAAAAAAAAATCTATTTCCGCTAACTTGTGGCAAAAAAAATAAAAATTTCTATGAACTCGCCATGCCCCTCATTGAATACCTTGTGGTGTCTTCTTTCCAAAATGGGGTCACATGTGGGGTATTTATACTGCCCTGGCATTTTAGGGGCCCTAAAGCGTGAGAAGAAGTCTGGGATCCAAATGTCTAAAAATGCCCTCCTAAAAGGAATTTGGGCCCCTTTGCGCATCTAGGCTGCAAAAAAGTGTCACACATCTGGTATCGCCGTACTCAGGAGAAGTTGGGGAATGTGTTTTGGGGTGTCATTTTACATATACCAATGCTGGGTGAGAGAAATATCTCGGTCAAATGCCAACTTTGTATAAAAAAATGGGAAAAGTTGTCTTTTGCCGAGATATTTCTCTCACCCAGCATGGGTATATGTAAAATGACACCCCAAAACACATTGCCCAACTTCTCCTGAGTACGGCGATACCAGATGTGTGACACTTTTTTGCAGCCTAGGTGGGCAAAGGGGCCCACATTCCAAAGAGCACCATTAGGATTTCACAGGTCATTTTTTTACACATTTTGATTTCAAACTACTTTCCACACATTAGGGCCCCTAAATTGCCAGGGCAGTATAACTACCCCACAAGTGACCCCATTTTGGAAAGAAGACACCCCAAGGTATTTTGTGATGGGCATAGTGAGTTCATGGAAGTTTTTATTTTTTGTCACAAGTTAGTGGAATATGAGACTTCGTAAGAAAAAAATAATAATAAAAAAAAAATCATCATTTTCCACTAACTTGTGACAAAAAAAAAAAAGTTCTATGAACTCACTATGCCCATCAGCGAATACCTTAGGGTGTCTACTTTCCGAAATGGGGTCATTTGTGGGTTTTTTCTACTGTCCGGGCATTGTAGAACCTCAGGAAACATGACAGGTGCTCAGAAAGTCAGAGCTGCTTCAAAAAGCGGAAATTCACATTTTTGTACCATAGTTTGTAAACGCTATAGCTTTTACCCAAACCATTTTTTTTTTTTACCCAAACATTTTTTTTTTAACAAAGACATGTAGAACAATAAATTTCGAGAAAAAGTTATATATGGATGTCGTTTTTTAAAAAAAAATTTACAACTGAAAGTGAAAAATTTCATTTTTTTGCAAAAAAATCTGTAAATTTCGATTAATAACAAAAAAAGTAAAAATGTCAGCAGCAATGAAATACCACCAAATGAAAGCTCTATTAGTGAGAAGAAAAGGAGGTAAAATTAATTTGGGTGGTAAGTTGCATGACCGAGCAATAAACGGTGAAAGTAGTGTAGTGCAGAAGTGTAAAAAGTGGCCTGGTCATTAAGGGTTTTTAAGCTAGGGGAGCTGAGGTAGTTAATCCACTTGTTCGCGCAGCCGGCATCTCTTCTGTCTTCTTTTGTGAAGAATAGGACCTTTGATTCACTTTGCTGCTTTGAGAGCAGATATTTTAATTAAAGGGAACCTGCATCAGTTTTCATGGTGCCCGAACCACAGATGTTTCTCTCTGTGTATGTATTGGAAGAGACTTGTCAATCAAGCCGACTGAGAAGAAGCCAGAGGAGTGCTGCCCAGCGGACATTTCTTCCTGTCCTGGCTCTTTTCAGAACTTTGTTCTTTAGGCCTCATGCACATGACCATATCTGTTTTGCAGTCCGCATATGGCAAATCTGCAGAACACGGATCCCAGCCGTGTGCATGCCACCATTTTGTTTTTCAGACCCCACTAGAAATGTCTTTGTCTGCATCTTTTGAGGCTTCATTGAAATAAATGGGTAGGCATCCGATCCGCAAAAAAATGCAGATCAGATGCAAATCGAAACTATGGTCATGTGTAAGCATGAGCAAATCGACTTCGAAGTCTGAAGTCGATTCGCATAAAAGCGAGCGCTCTGTACAGTATTAGAATGTATTGGCTCCGATGAGCCGAAGTTATTACTTACAGTAGAAATCAATTTATGAAGTTATTATGCAAAGTCTCGCGAGACATTAGAGCCAATACATTCCAATATTGTACGGAGCTGTTTCATCCGAAGTCGATTTGCTCATCCCTAGTCATGTGCATGAGGGCTTATAAAGAGAGCGCTTATCACTCATTCATGATGACTGTGTTTGGGACAGCAGGAAACTGGTGACAGTTTCCCTTTAAGGACATCTTTGTGCCCTTGTTGTAATCAGATTCTCATATTTGTATGAAGTGATTAATATTTACTGCGTAGAACTATTGGAACTATTGTACGGTGACATTTGGATCTATTTTGTAGCCAAATCAACAAATGACTTCCTGGGCCTGTGCTTATAATGGATATGGAATGACAGTGGTTACCCAATTATTAGGTGTCTTTGGTTTTACTACACTATATATCTGCTCATTTGCTCATGAATCCTTTTTTTTAACACTTTTCTCAGTTTAAAATATCAACTGAAATGAATAATCAATTCTTCCAATATTGGTCGATATGTGTCCAGCAAATCACTTCTAAATCTTAATGTTCATTGTCTTTTAGGAAACTGCAGGAGACTCAGATGTCTACGTCTTCCAAACTGGAGGAGACTGAACACAGAGTTCAAGTTCTGCAGACAGGTTTGGATGCTTTATATTAATTCAGCGTTCTTGAGATTGATTGAAGACATTTTAGCTGTTAGGATTTTGGCAATTTTACTATTTCTTTGAAGGCAAGATCTGCCGCCTTGATCACAGCTTAATCGAAAAATTGATTATGGAGTTAATGGTCCAAATGTATCCATCAGAACATGTTTTTACCCATTGGTAGGCCATATGTCTATTATAACGGTCCCCATCTTCCTGTACCTTGTTAGCCCCATTTAAAGGGTTGGACCACAAATAACATGTATCACCTATTCACAACATGATGGTTGATTGCTAGGGGTGCAACCACTGGGGCCTGCGATTTACAGCACTTGGCTGTCTGTTGCAGCCCCATTCAAATGAATGGAGTGGTGGTCACACATGCACACAGGGATTCTCTCCTTTTAGTCATCAGTGATGGTCTAATTATCACCTCTCATGTGACTTTGCATTGTGATCAGGAGCCACATTCCAATCGGAAAAGGAAAAGAGACTTATAAAAAGCTGGGAAACTTAAGACCTTGAACTGAACACATTTGCAGATAAATATTTCAGTTGTGAAATTTGGCACTCTACGCCTGTTTGGTGATTAGGATATGTCTGCAATATTGTCTTTGTGGATGTTTTATTGTAATCAGTGCCTATGATCAAAACGTAGAGCTCCTTATTGCAATTTCAATTTCATATATATTATATAACGATCAAACAAGAACACGTGATCAAAGTGCTAAAAGAAAATACATAATAAAGTGAAAAAAAAAAATATGAAAATACTAACACTAATGCATTAATGTAAATAAATACCCAGAGACTAAAAATATATATATATATATATATATATATATATACACATACACATACACATACAGTCAGGTCCATAAATATTGGGACATCAACACAATTCTGACATTTTTGGCTCTATACACCACCACAATGAATTTGAAATGAAATGAACAAGATGTGCTTTACCTGCAGACTGTCAGCTTTAATTTGAGGGTATTTACATCCAAATCGGGTAAACGGTGTAGGAATTACAGTTTGCATATGTGCCTCCTACTTGTTAAGGAACCAAAAGTAATGGGACAATCGGCTTCTCAGCTGTTCCATGTCCAGGTGTGTGTTATTCCCTCATTATCCTAATTACATTGCGCAGATAAAAGGTCCAGAGTTCATTTCAAGTGTGCTATTTGCATTTGGAATCTGTTGCTGTCAACTCTCAAAATGAGATCCAAAGATCTGTCACTATCAGTGAAGCAAGCCATCATTAGGCTGAAAAAAACAAAACAAACCCATCAGAGAGATAGCAAAAACATTAGGCGTGGCCAAAACAACTGTTTGGAACAGTCTTAAAAAGAAGGAACGCATTGGTGAGCTCAGCAACACCAAAAGACCCGGAAGACCACGGAAAACAACTGTGGTGGATGACTGAAGAATTCTTTCCCTGGTGAAGAAAACACCCTTCACAACAGTTGGCCAGATCAAGAACACTCTCCAGGAGGTAGGTGTATGTGTGTCAAAGTCCACAATCACGAGAAGACTTCACCAGAGTGAATAACAGAGGGTTCACCACAAGATGTAAACCATTGGTGAACCTCAAAAACAGGAAGGCCAGATTAGAGTTTGTCAAACGAGATCTAAAAAAGCCTTCACAGTTCTGGAACAACATCCTATGGACAGATGAGACCAAGATCAACTTGTACCAGAGTGATGGGATGAGAAGAGTATGGAGAAGGAAAGGAACTGCTCATGATCCTAAGCATACCACCTCATCAGTGAAGCATGGTGGTGGTAGTGTCATTGCGTGGGCATGTATGGCTGCCAATGGAACTGGTTCTCTTGTATTCATTGATGATGTGACTGCTGACAAAAGAAGCAGGATGAATTCTGAAGTGTTTCGGGCAATATTATCTGCTCATATTCAGCCAAATGCTTCAGAACTCATTGGACGGCGCTTCACAGTGCAGATGGACAATGACCCAAAGCATACTGCAAAAGCAACCAAAGAGTTTATTAAGGGAAAGAAGGGGAATGTTATGCGATGGCCGAGTCAATCACCTGACCTGAATCCAATTGAGCATGCATTTCACTTGCTGAAGACAAAACTAAGGGAAAATGCCCCAAGAACAAGCAGGAACTGAAGACTGTTGCAGTAGAGGCCTGGCAGAGCATCACCAGGGATGAAACCCAGCGTCTGGTGATGTCTATGCGTTCCAGACTTCAGGCTGTAATTGACTGCAAAGGATTTGCAACCAAGTATTAAAAAGTGAAAGTTTGATTTATGATTATTATTCTGTCCCATTACTTTTGGTCCCGTAACAAGTGGGAGGCACATATGCAAACTGTTGTAATTCCTGCACCGTTCATCTGATTTGGATGTAAATACCCTCAAGTTAAAGCTGACAGTCTGCAGTTAAAGCACATCTTGTTCCAAGGAGTGCTGCGGACGTTCATTGTCTATATCTATCTATCTATCTATGATTTGAAGCATACAAGTATTCAGTGCATGACATAATTTACATTCCAAACACATAGCATGTAAAAGCATCATTTTAAACAGAGGTCAAGTCCTGGGAAAAAAAGCATTATATATATTTCGCAGAAAATTCTGTGCAACATAAAACGTAAACAAAAACTGGAATTTGCGCTAAATGTCTGTTCAGGCGTAATTCGTCTCTTTCATATTATAAGCTCCCCTTAAATACTGTATAATTTACTTACAGTTCTGAAGACTCAGGGGTGCTGGCTGGCTTGGCCTCAGGGGTGCTGGCTGGCTTGGCCTCAGGGGTGCTGGCTAGCTTGGCCTCAGGGGCGCTGGCAGGCTTGGCCTCAGGGGTGCTGGCAGGCTTGGCCGGGCAGAAGGAGTGTGGGAGACAGTGAGGCCTTTTTTCTCCAAGCTTCTCCGGGTAAAAAATATTTTTCATTACACCTCAGGTCAGACCACCAATCAGACCCCCAATGTTAATCAGACCTCAGCTCACACCTCAAGACTCCAATAAGACCTCCGATCACACCTCGGCTCAGACCCCAATATGAATGACCTCCAATCAGACCTCAGAGAAGAGCCCCATGCCTCATAGCAGCCCCCAGTAGCCTTGTAGCAGCCCCCAGTAGCCTTGTAGCAGCCCCCAGTAGCCTCGTCGCCTGCTCCCAGTGCACCTCTCCATCAGCCCCCAGTGCCTCTCACCAGCGGCCCCCCAGTCAGTGCCTCTCCATCAGCCCCCAGGCCCCCCAGTCAGTGCCTCTCCATCAGCTCACAGCCCCTCCCAGTCAGTGCCTCTCCATCAGCCCCCAGGCCCCCCAGTGAGTGCCTCTCCATCAGCCCCCAGGCCCCCCAGTCAGTGCGCCTCCATCAGCCGCCTCATAAAATAAAAAAAACACTTACCCTCTCCTGCTCCTGGATGCCGACGCCGCTCCTCTCCTCCTACGCGATGATCCTGCTGTCGGCTGTGCTGTGAAGGCTGGGCACAGCGTGACGTCACAGAGCGCCTCATACCTGTGCGCAGCCCTGGATAGCCGAGGACCAGGAAGCGGTGAGTACAAAGCCTTCACCACTTCCTGGTCCTTTTGCCCGGCGACTGGCATTTAAAGACGGGCGGCCCTGAAAGGGAACGGTGTTCCCGCTATGAAAAAAGTGCAGGAACGCTGTTCCCACACGTTCCCACAGGACTCGAGCCCTGATTTTAAATCAGCCTATTGAGGGGTAAATTAAGAGGGCACAGAACAGCAAAATCTGCCTTGCCAGCAAAAGGATTAAAGGGGTTTGCCAGGAGTGAAGTATGAAAGACCTATTCTCAGGATAGGTCATCAATGTGAAATCAGTGGGGGTTGTCACCCATCACCCCCATCGATCGGCTATTTGAAGAGGCCACAGCACGAAGTTAAGCACTGCAGCTTCTTCTTAGGCCAGTGATGTCACATGGTTCACATGACCTATGTGCAGTCGCTTTTAAGTGAATAGGACTTGGCTGCAATACCAAGCATAGCCACTATACAATGTACGGTGTGCTTGGTATTCTGTGAACAGGACACAGCACTAAAGCTGGGGTGCAGACCTATCCTCCAGTATACTGTAGGTCATTAATATTTTACTCCCGGAAAAGCCTTTAATATTATGATAGGATGAGTCTATCTGACCCTGTTCTGCAGCACAGAATATACCACCACATACTTTAACTTGCAGAAGCCAATTTTCATTGAAAGTTTATGATCAAATCTGTTTTCTGATCTGATATTTCTCTCCTCTGCAGCTTTGGAAAAGTCCCAGGCATCATTATTTGATCTGAAAACAAAATACGATGAAGAAACCTCAGCAAAGTAAGTGCTTGAAAGTTTTTTGTACCTACTGTGTCATAAAAAGAATGGGAGAGATTTATGAAACGGGCTTAAAGAGAAACTGTTTTTGCTGGCCATAGCTGCCAATCACAGCACAGCTTTCATTTTGTATCCTGCTCTTGAAAAAGGAAAGCTGTGTTGGGATTGGTTATTATGAGCAACAAAAAGTCTTTCTTTTAGACTATTTCATAAATCTTCTTTTCAAATCTACTTTAAGTTTTAGAAGAACCTGGCAGCACAGGGATTGATCTACTTGCTGGAGGACTGGGCGGTGGATATAAGGTTGACTTTGATTAGCCCAGCATTAGCAGGACCAGCTAGAGACCTTCCAACCACATTTACCAGCATGACCAATAACGATTTTAATCAGATTATTCTCAAGAAACACACTTGAAGGCCTCATGCTGAGATCCTGGATCAATTACCCATTATTATTTGTGACACAGCATAGTTTTTTTTTTTTTTAGATTGTAAAGATTTACAGAAGTTTTTCATTTAGTCATACCCAAATTAGCTCTATAATTAAAATATTTCTAACAGCATAAGACTTGTCTGAATAGACTGCCGCTATTGCCCGGCTTTAACTGAGCACATAGCAATAAATGATTGCCAATTGAAAGGCTTAAGATGTGTTTTCAGGCTTTTAAGAAAATCAACACTCATGCTGTGCTATTGATTTGGTATTTTTTATAGCCTGTGTATACTAAGCCTTTCTATCTATGAATATGGCACATATACAAACAAACTGAAAAAATGGCATGGTGTTAAACAGGCAGGAAGTGCTCAAACCCATATGCAGTTGTGCATGTGTATACAGGGGAGTAAATCCTGCACTTGTGGCCCGTTGCTAATGGCGATCCCCAGCAAAAATGCATACAGTGGAGGATGCCCGCAGCGGACTACAAGTACCACAATAAGCATCCTACACTTAGGCTACCTGCGGACTGTCTTGCAGAAATTCCGTGCAGATTTTTGTGCGTTTTCACACCAGATCCACACCAAAAATCACAGGTATTACTTGAGGTTTTTGGTGTGGATTTGATGCAGTTTTGCGGCAGATCTCACCTTTGCATTGAAAAGGATGAAATCCGCACAAAAGAACCCCACAAAGAATTGACATGCTGCGTATCTCAAAATCCACACGGCAGGTCAATTTCCACATGGGACAAAATATAAACCTACCTGAGATTTATCTAATCGCATTCATTTTGCTGATGCTGTATTACGCTGCAGTTTTTCCACACTTCTCCCCCACCACATTCCTTTCCAGAAAGTGGCGAGAGCAAACGTCAACAACAAACAAACATCATTTGCATAGGGTTAAAAAGTGTTTTTTTACGCCAGAAAATTGGCATAGGGGTGATGATAAATATCCCCATAGCCCCCCCCCCCCCCAATCACTCCTGGTCGGATCCTCCCTGGTCTCTCTCAATGCAGGAAATGATCACTCAATTATTGGCAGATTATCGCTGGGACCAGTGATTGGCTGAGCGTCTTTTCCTGCATGTATAAAGGGACCAGGAAGCAGAGACTGGTGGGGGATCAGGAAGCAATAGAACAGAAGTGGTGGGGGATCGGTATGGTGAATTTTTCTTGTATTATTTTACAACATTGTGAGCCCCTTTTTTGTTTTTTTAATTTAATTATTTGGCTGAACAACTCTTCTATGGCCGCATTCAGACTGCCATAAAGCGGTTAGCTGATTATATCATGTGTGATTTAAAAAAAATTAATTAAAAAAAATAAAGACTTTCCCAGAGCGAGGTGCCACGCTGGAGTTTCTGAAGAAAAACAGAACCATATAGACAGAACAGATACCAATGACTAATGGCCAGAGGGGGGCATTACGGAGGCACAACACACAAAATATTCCTGGCATGGATATGTATGATCGGGAAAGCTGGCCATACACATAAGATAATTGTTGTCTGAACCTGACGATTTTAGTAGGACCAGCCCACCATCTGAGTATGTCCGTATAGTGCTGCTTTAACAAGTTTTTAACCTTTTTTTTTATTTTAATTATAGTAGTATATAGCCATATTTCCTATGCTATAGAGGAACAAAGAGACTATTTTTATTACCATGTATACGAAGGACTGGTTTGACCAGACTGCACCCTGTCATTACAATGTTTGAAGAAAAACCTTAATAAGCAACTGAATAAGAAATCCGAAGATTGTCAAATCTGATATCCCCCACCACCAGAATCTAAGACCATGTAACACCAGTGGTATTCCATTACTAAGACGTGGAATTCCCCGGGCTTATTATACTGCTTTCCATTTTTGCTTGGCGACCATCAGATGTTTCCTGCCCAGTCAGAGATAAACCTGTACAAGATGTGGTTTCCTTAGACGTCATGCTTACTAATATAATGTGATTATTCCTGTGCTACTTAGTATAGCAAGTATCACCCCACTGACATGTTTTCTATTGTAGCTGTATATATTAATACAATGCCAAGAAAATGGTCCATTTCCATGTATATTTTTTTATCCAACCAGTGGAACAGATATCCTTGGGTTTAGCATCATAGACTTAAAGAGGACCTTTCACCAGAATAAAGCATCTAAACTAACTATACAGACGTGTAGAGCGGCGCCCAGGGGTCCCCCTGCACTTACTGTTATCCCCGGGCGCCGCTCCGTTCGCCTGGTATAGCCTCCGGTATCTTCATAGTTAGGCTCCACCCAGGGGAACCTGCCACGGTCTCTTTCTCCTATGCTGTAGCGCTGGCCAATCGCAGCGCTCAGCTCATAGCCTGAGAGAAAAAAAAGCCTCTCAGGCTATGAGCTGAGTGCTGCGATTGGCCAGCGCTACAGCATAGGCGAAAGAGACCCCGTCAGGTTCCCCTGGGTGGAGCCTAACTATGAAGATACCGGAGGCTATACCAGGCGAACGGAGCGGCGCCCGGGGATAACAGTAAGTGCAGGGGGATCCCTGGGCGCCGCTCTACACGTCTGTATAGTTAGTTTAGATGCTTTATTCTGGTGAAAGGTCCTCTTTAATGCTTATCAATAACCAGATGAATGACCACCTTATAGGTATCGACTCCTACTACACTGTGTACATGATTGGTTTTCCATATTCTTTTATAAAGCGTCTTTGACATCCTCTTACAGATGTCAGGAGTAAAAAGCTTTGCGCTAGTGATGTCCGGTCCTGATGGCTTTTACTTTTCCACTTAATATAACAACATAAATACATAAGAGGTGATCAACCCCTTTTTTGTTTGATATCATCTCGTCCACCATTTCTTAGCTTCTTACCCTTAAGCCTCGCAACATTTTTGGTCATGGTGTAATGCACACTTGAATTTTCTCATTATCTGCAATGCACTGAAAAATATCTCCGGCGAATCCTGTAACCTCAGGGAATATAAATATAAAATAAAATGTATATCTACAGTTTAACCCAGAAGCCATAAAAAACCACATTGACCTTTATTAAGATCACATAAGTTTAATGTAAGAGAGATTTTTATTTACAAGCATATCGCGCATGGAATGGAAGGGAAGCAGCTTGGCTCTCTCTTCCATTACGTTCACAGGAAATGTCACGCAAGCCATAATAATAACTGGCAAAGCATAAAAGTAATACATTGGGGGTTTTGTTGGTACTTCCAATGATATATTTGTATCACGTTTTAGTTTTTAGAAAATGTATCACAACATTTTTAGAAAATAGATTTTTTTTTTATATCTATTTTACAGTTGCACATGTTTTGTCACCATTCTCTAAACTAAAAACCAACAAAATTTATCATAAAGGAGGGGTGGGCCTGCAATCAGCTCATGGGATCACACTATGAGCTTGTTATTTCAAGATTAGGCTGTATAACCCTTTTAAGTTTTTACCCCGGTCATTGATGCCTTTAGTTTCTTTCCCCATTATACATATCCTTGCAGAGCTAAGGCTGTGTTCACATTAGCGTCAACCAAGCTTCTGATTGAACCCCAATGAATCCTAATACAGCCTGCTGATTTATATTGAAGTTTGTTGGTTGCCATTAGAGTACGTTCACCCAGTGGACTTTGACACAACTGTTTCTGCTGCAGTTTTTCACTTTGCATGCGGTGGACCTGCTTGCGGCTTAGTTCCATTGAATGGAGCTGAACCGCAAGCGAACACCCACAGCAGCTTCAAAGCTGTGTCCATCCAGATACTGCACCAAGAAGGGACTAGTCCTTTCTTGGCACAGTCATGGCTTTAAAGAGTAACTAAACTTTTATTAAACTTTTTTTTTTTTTTTTTTAAATGTCCCAAATGCCTTAACAATAATTTTTCAAATCTACTTTATTAACAGATTTTGCCTTTTTACTAAAGAAATTGGCACCCAAAATCCTGATATCCGCACTCTAAATTCACTATATTTGCACATCGCTGACTTCTCAGCGGTGTATGGAGTTTGGATTCCTTGCACTATAGCAATGGGGCTGCAGTGAATGGTGTACAGGCAGGAGCACACATAGCTGCACCTGCCTGTGCCCGCTTCGCTCATCCTGGCATAGCATTTAGCCGAGCCTGGGGTGCACAGGCAGGAGCAGCAATGTACTCTACTGCCTGTACACTGTTCGCTGCTTGCCCCATTGCTACAGTGCAAGGAGTCCGTACTCTGTACACCGCTGGGAAGTCAGCAATATGTGAATGTATTGAATTTAGTGTGTGGAAGAAATCAGGATTTTGGGTGCCAATTTCTTTAGTAAAACGGCAAAATCTGTTAATAAAGTATATTAGAAAAATTATTGTTAAGGCATTTGGGACATTAAAAAAATAAATAAAAAATGTTTACTAAAAGTTTAGTTATTCTTTAAGCCACCGGCCAGCTCCTGATCTGCAGCAATGTCCCTAGAGGTCGACACCACACAGCCACTAGCCAAACTTTGGCATGGTGTCAGCGTTAAAATTCTAATGGTAAATTCCACCATGTGAACAGGCCCTTAGGGTCCATTCAGACGTCCCTAGTGCATTGCGGATCCGCAATACACTCGGCCAGCACCCCCATAGAACTGCCTATTCTTGTCCGCAATTGCGGACAATAATAGGACATGTTCTATTTTTTCTGGAGCCGCGGACCGGAAGATCGGGGGAGCTCTCTGGAAATGCGGAGAGCACATAGTGTGCTCTCTGCATCCATTCCATCCCTATTGAGAATGAATGGGTCCGCACCTGTTCCGCAATTTGCAGAACAGATTAGGACCCATTATACGGACATTTGAATGGAGCCTTAGAGTTTCAGTATTTTTAACAGCAAGAGCAGAACTGTAGATCACACTATTTCTGCCTTGAATAAGAAGCAGGACCCTGATGAAAAAAGGAAAAATGTCACCGTCGACAGATCCATTATAAAAGTTGTACGCAAATTTTCCAAGCTGCGTATCTATTTGAAAAGCCAGTGATAAAATGCCACCAACCTTTGAAGAGAGGTTTAAAACTGAAGCAGGTACATGGCTTGGAAAGTGTTACATATCCAGCCTTTTTACTTTCTCTCCCTCCCCGTGCAGTATTGCCAGTGTGTCGGATGGAATATCAGAAAGCCACTTATGGCAACTGTAAAGTTTTCCATGTGTAGGCTCAAAATAAAATGTAATTAGCCTTTATGCTTAGAACAAGGATCCATTGATGAATACAGCTGGTCTTTGTTTTATTCTGTCTTTGAGAGTGGGAGGTAAAAGTGTTCTTCATGTTTATTAATGCAGCATTTTTTAGACAGATGCTAAGCAGAGTGCTCCATTGGTTTTGTGCATGAAATTTATGCTGAAGAATTTAATACTAATAACTGAAGTACTCTACTAATGCAGTAGACACAAATACATACTATATGTCCAGTATGCAGGGAACGTATACAATGTTCACAATGACGACAGAGTGTGTGCGGCATTATGGTTTATTTTCTTATCCATGTATACATCCGTGTATTCTGAACTCCTAGCCACGACAATAAAGAAATGATGTACCTCGGCCTCACTAGTGACATGACCCTTTCACTATCACGCTGCTGACCCCTTCTCTGCGGTCATCACCGCATCCTGCCAAACCAATTTAACAGTTTAGTTGCTAAGGAAATGCTTCTTAGCAACTACAGACTTTTAAACTGGCTAGTTGCCAGGCAGTGACAGGGAAATGGACTTTCTGTAGCTTACAGATGACCTTAGCTTTTCCCTATGGAACATGGAACTGCAAGCAAATTTGTAAAAATTGTAAAAGAATAAATCTGCCATTTTTTGTGATGGTTCAACTTCATGCTACCTTGCAACTTTTCCCCCAGGGAAACATAATTGCCATGCGGTCAGGAAGCGATTTTACTTCAAATCGTGGACAGCTCTGTCGAGGCAGAACCCTAGCATAAGAATCATGAGCCCTTAGGCCAGACACACAATAGCTAGTTCAATGCGAGAAACTCGCAGCGTTTGTCATTGTGAGGTCTCATTCTGCCCCCCACTCCACTGAGAGGATCGCACAGCATTATAATGATTTATAATGCCGTGTGACCCTGAGAGTCCTGGAATCTATTGTATTACACTGACAGCATTTTGTTATTATTATCAGTATCTGATTGGTGGGGGTCCGACACCGTGCCGATCAGCTGTTTGACAAGGCGCTGGTGCTCGCAGTCCCGCCGCAACCTTCTCTCTGCTCACCAAGCACAGTGCTGTCCATTTGATAGCAGCTGTCTTTTGTATCACAGCTGAGCCTCATTCATAACAATGATGCTGAGCTGCGACCAATGAACATGACGTCACATGGCATAGAGAAAGCTGTGAGAAGGCTGAGGCACTTATGCAAGCGCTGATGTCTTCTCAAACTGATGATCAGCGGGGGTCCCAAGTGTCGGACTCCCACTGATCAGATACTGATGGGACCTATCCAGTAGGTAATCAGTAGAAAAGTCTCTGAAAACCCTTTTTACAATCCAAAACATAAATTTGGCGCAAATTACAATTGGCCCAGACACAATACTCTAGCTAAAAATAAATCTTTTATATATCTGCCCACTGTGTTTTCAGTAATATGTTACAGACCTAAAGGGCATCTGTCAGCAGATTTGTACCTATGAAACTGACTGACCTGTTACATCTGCCCACATTGCTGAGAAAAATAATTTTTTGATATATGCAAATGAGCCTCTAGGAGCAATTGGGGGCGTTGCTGTTACACCTAGAGGCTCTGCTCCCTCTGCATCTGCCGCGCCCTCTGCACTTTGATTGAAGGGCCAGGCAGTGAAAACATCTCTAGGGTCATCTAAATTTTCTCAGCAATGTAAGCACATATGAACATTTGACTAGCACAGATGCCCTTTGAAAGGATTTTCTTGTTTTTAAAAGTATTCCCTATCCAAAAAAATGATCCCCTGTCCTACCACTGGGAGCCCCACCGATCACTGAAATGGGTACCCTGTACCCCTTGGAGACCCCTAAAATAAACAGATGTTGCCAATCCATTCATCTCTGCCGGAGTTCTGGACAAGGCCGTGTGCTGAAGATGAATGGCTCAGCAATGTGCATGCTTGACCTGCCACTCCGTTCATTTGTGGCGGCTCCAAGTAGTACGTGGGGTACCCATTCTCATCGATGGGGCTCCCAATGGTAGCCCCCACAGATCTAATAGTTATTCCCTATCCTAACAACCGGAATACTCCTTTAAAGTAACATTTGTCCGCAGTGTTTTTGACCTAAAAAAAAAAAAAAGGCAGTTAAAAATACTAATGAAAATTCTGTGAAAAACGCTGTCGAAATTTAAATCATAATATGTGATCAGCCAAGGAAAAATTTGAAGCATGAACACTGTTTCGGCTGATGGAGCAAATTGCCTTCATTCAGAATCGAGACATTTCAGGAACATTGACGTAATGATAATTGTTTGGATATTTAATCATACCGTCTGCGGCGGAGGTTAGGATGTCACTGCACAGAGGTGTGCAGGGAGTAAAAACTAACTGGTGTCTCTATCACTATTTTTTCACGTAGAAATCACTTGTTTTGGCAACAGACATAAGAGACAAAATAATGAAAACTGAAAAGGAAGTTATTTTAAGCCAACTCAATCCTGCACGGCACAGAATGGGATCTCTGGCTTTATTCATTTTTTTTGCAGTAGTGAAACTAAACATATTTTTTTATCAAAATACCCTCTTTGCCTCAGCTAGACTTTTTTGTGTTTTGCTGAGATAACAAGTTTGCATGTAGAGCTTTGGTGTTAACGAATAATCAAAAGAGAAAACAGAACCAGTGTTTTTGTTGTACACGCTTATACTCAACTGGTGACTGCATTCCTGGAACGAGTATAAAAGACAGTGGTTTTATGGTTGTTACATGTGGTATTATGCTGAGTCTATAATAAAAGTTAATTTGTAATTAAAGTTTCCGATTTCCTGTTCAGTTAATGAGTCATGAACATCCAAAGCATGTGTTTAGAACTATAAAGTAACTTGCAATTACACTAAGAACAGGCTTTACAAATGAGAGCACTTTTATTTAAAGCAGATTCCAGGGGGGGGACATGCATTGCACTTTATAAGCATTGAGGAATGTCAGTGTATGTCCACTGGTATGATGGCCTCAAATATGGTGCATATGTGGTCTGCATGTGTAGGGGCTGGGACTTTTTTGTGTGGATAGAATAAAAAATGCTAGTTTTAATCGCAAATATAAGAAATGTAATATATCTTATCCAAGAAAATGCTTTTTTTCTCCCTCTCAGCAGCTCATTCTTCCTTAAATAAGCTTGTGTGTCTCTTGCTACAACTCCCTCCTCCTCACTCCTCTCTCCATAGACTTCTACTGGATTCTATAATCTGATGCTGCAGGGAGCTGACAGCAGGTCATCAAGACAGACTTAGCAGAAAATGTTAGTTTTGGGTAGGAGCATTTTTCTCTGATAAGATATATTACAAAGGTTCTTATAGTCACCTGTGCTATTGGTTTATGCAAAGTTTTTGTTAAATGACAGTGACCATTTATCTTAATGAATTGCTATCATTTAAAAAAATGTTTAGAGACATATCAAAAGTTTAGATTGGTGCGGGTCTGAACACTGAGACTCCCACCGATCCTTAAAACGAGGGGAGAGAAGCATATGGGCTCAATAGAAGTCCAGGGACCGTCATGATTTTGTCCTCTGCAGTGATGAGAGAGAGCATGGTATTGGTGCGCGTCTCTCCCCTTGTTCTAGATATCGGTGGGCGTCTTAGGGATCAGACCTCCACCAATCTAAACTTTTGATATGTATTTTTACATATTTTTATAAACTATTTCTAAGTTTTTTTGAAAAGTTAGCGACCTTTTAAGTTAAATGGTCACTGTTGTTTCAAAAATCTTTGCATAAAGCAAAGCACAGGTGTATATAAGAAAATTTGTAATATAGCTTTCGAAAAGTTAGTGCCCCTATAACAGATTCTCTTATGTGCTGTGCTGTAGACTAAGTATTTAAAAATGTATCCAGATTTTTAAGGTACAGTCACATCTGAATGAGACAAGGTGCAGACATGATGCAGAAACAAGCCCATTCAGATACATGGAACTAGGGTAATTTTCAGTCGCAGAAAGTTGTGAGGATATACTGTACTCCAAGGAGGCTGCCAATTCTGAAGCAGGCTTTTTAACATCACATTCCATAATCTTAGTTTGTGATCTCACACGTATGTGACCTCACTGTCCATGTCATGTACAGGACTGTCACAGGAGTGGCCAGGTCATATGTTCTTATGTGTTCTACTGTGTAGATTATATTAGTTTAAGGGTCCATTCACACGTCCGCATCCGTTCTGCAATTTTGAGGAACGGGTGCGGACCCATTCATTTTCAATGGGACCGGAAAAGATGCGGACAGCACACAGTGTGCTGTCCGCATCCGCACTTCCATTCCGCAAAAAAAAACTAAAATAGAACATGTCCTATTCTTGTCCGCAGACACAGACAAGAAAAGGCATTTCTATTAAAGTGCCTGGCATGTGCGGTCCGCCGGTGTCCGTGTTTTGCGGATCTGAAATTCGCAGACTGCAAAACACTTGCAGACGTGTGAATGGACCCTAATTAAGATACAAATAGATGAATAATAGCTGGTGGTCAGTTACCATCAAGGTGCTGAGAGTGTGAACCATGTTTTCCAAAACAGCTCTACCATGAATCCATCTGAACCTGTGTTCATTCTTGATGCACGACATTCATCTCATGGAAGGTTTATGGTTATTTTACTAGCTCTGGTGGCAGCATTGGGGAACATGATCTCCCCACTCCTACATAGCCAAGTTGCTTCTATGTGTCAATAGAGTGAAACAGATCTGCATCCCATGCATGTAAATGGGGTCTCTGCAACCCTGTTTACATTTATCGGAAAATCTTTGTGTGGATTTCCAGCAGCATGGCGCGGAAACAAATCCCAGAAATGAGTGGGCTGAAATGTGCAAGGATTAGCACCATTAAATGATAATGGGGCTAAAGCTCATGCAGATCCCTGGTAGAAATTGAATGATCAGACTTGAGTTTCTGCCATGGAAAATACACGTCAGTAATTAATCCAATGTGTGACCCAAAAAAGTTCTACATATTACAGGTTAAGATGAGATGCCTAAAGAAAATCGTTGAGTATCCAGTTATATTTATGAGTGCAGGAATTCTTTTTGAATCTAAAAAATGTAATTAAAAAAACTAGCTTGCTGAATGGTACAAGGTAGAGTCTAGACAGTGTGCCAGGTGTGAGGTAACATTGCTATTGGCTCCTGCATGTTCTTTCATGACCAAATAAAACATTATTGTTATCGCCGATGAGCTAAGAGTTGTAAAGTGTGCATAGTCGCAGATCATTTTATTGAGGATCTGAACCTACTTGTCATTGTGCATCATGTTATGGTTTTAATGAAATTGTATGTACGGTTACCAGTGAAACCGGAGTATCTAAATCCTAAGCAAAAAATATTAACCTTGCTTCAGATTTAATTCTTGTAGTAAACTAGCGCCACAGTGTGGGTTGAGCCAGACGCAAAGCAGCGAGTGATGTCAGAGAAAGAGGCGTCCTTTTCATGTATAGCGCATTAAAGTGTAACTGCCATTCTAGTTTTAATTTTGTAATGTATAGGGGCAGTGACACTGACCATTTTTGTAATATACGTTAATTACTGAAATCATACAATTCTTTTAGAAAAATAGCTCTAAAGTACACTTTATGGTGTACTAGAGATTAATGAATTTTCCTGTTTATCAGACCGAGTTCTTGTGCCGCGAGGGGCTTTTCCCACTGCTGAAGTAGCTCACCTCTGCCACTTGATTGACACCACGGGACAGCTCGCCCAGACCTGACAATCCTGCGCCTGTGCCTCTGCTCCAAGTGGCACGCCCAAGCGTACAGGCTTAGCTGCTGCCACCAGAGCTGCAACTGTGCAGGCACCACTACCTGGAAGTGTAGCAGCGCATGCGCAGTTTCTGCTACTTGGAGTAGCAGAGCAGGTGCAAGATTGTCAGGTCTGGGAAAGATTTCCGGCCCTGTCCATCAAGCAGGACAGGGGTGACTCTTGAGCAGTGGGGGCAGCCTCTTGCTGCTCAGCGACTCTGTTTGATGAACAAATTGATTCCCTCAACTCTAAAGTGTACCTGTACAAAGTTTTTATTTGTCTCAGTGACATATCAATATTTTAGATGTGTTATGTGTGAGTGCTGAGACCTCCAAAGAGGACAAACAGGCGCTTACACATAGTGCTGTTTCTCCTAGCTGCGAAAGATGGATTCAAAAGTAGGTCTGTGAATCCAACTTCAGCAAGAAGAGAGCGTCTACCACTTCATTTTAGCCGATCAGCTGTTAAAGAGGCCGGCGCTCCGTGGGCCAAGTGAATGGGGCTGAGCTGCAATACCAAGTACAGCCACTATACTATGTGCAGTGCTGTGCTTGTGAGAGATGTCGGGAGCTGGTTGCGCTCACCAGAGATCTAGTGAGCGCGGCGACTCCGTGTAGCAGCTGATCAACAATGGTGCTGGGATTTGGACCCCTGCGGATCTGATAATGATGACCTGTTCTAAGGATAGGTCATCTTTATCCATTACTGGATAACCACTTTAAGGAGAAAACTGCCCGGGTATGTTACAAGACCTACTGGGTCCATTTTACGTATTCTGAAAATTTGCCTGGAGTTTAAGTCAAAATCTGTGTCATGCATCTCCCTCTGAAGCCTTGTACTAGGTATAACATATCAGATGTTTCTCAGAAGATTTTTTTTTTTATTGTTATGGCAATTATAAAGAAAAATAAAGATAAAATAAAAAAAAAAGTTGAGGATGAGGAAATTGCTATTACATTCACATAAAGTACTGGATTTACATCCCAGCAGCATTGAGGCACAGATTGTCTAGCACCTTAGGCAAAACGTATGCAAACTGATTGCATTTTAAGACTGATCAGGATCCTGACCCGTCTTACAAATGCATTGCAAGAACGGATCAGTCTGTCCATTTGTCATATGGACAAATGGATCAGTTTTCGATTTTTTTCCCCCACATTTTTACCGGTCTGCGCATGCGCAGACCGGAAGGACTGATCTGGCATTCCAGTATTTTGAATGCCAGATCCAACACTAATACATTCCTATGGGAAAAAAAATGCCAGATACGGCATTCAGGCAAGTCTTCAGTTTATTTGGCCGGAGATAAAACCGTAGCATGCTGCGGTTTTATCTTTTTCCTATTCAGTCAAAAAGACTGAACTGAAAACCTCCTAATGCATCCTGAACGGATTGCTCTCCATTCAGAATGCATTAGGATAAAACTGATCAGTTTTTTTCCGGTATAGAGCCCCTAGGACGGAACTCTATGCCGGAAAAGAAAAACGGAAGTGTGAAAGTACCCTTAGTCTCCACCCAGCAAGAAGGTCACAACCTAATGGGTATTCCAGCCAAATAAAAAGGGTTCCAGTGGGATACAAATGGTGTGCTTATACCCGCCGATCCCCCACAGCTGCTCTTCCAGTGATACACAGATCCCCGCTGACGCCCTAACACTTTAGTTGACAGCCCTTTCCTGCTGTATCTGGACAGGAACAAAAAGTGGAAGCAGCAGGGACCTAGGCAACATCGAAATGGCAGCAGTGAGGGCTTGGTGAGATGGGTATAAGTTGTGTGTGTGTGTGTGTATATATATATATATATATATATATTTATTATTATTATTTTTTATTTTTTTTGACTGGAATACTACTTTAACAGGGCTGTCCTATCTCAACTTTTATGGCATATAGCTAGGAGATGCCACAAATGCCAGATAGGTGTGTGTGTCCCACCTCTGGGACTCACTTCAATATCCAGAATGGGGCCCCCAAATTGAAGAAGAGTACACTGAGCATGTGTGGCATCCTTTTCCCTTCACTGCTATCAGTCTTATGAATGGAAAGTAGGCCACACAAGCACAACAACCCCGCCCCTCCCCCATTCACCACTATGGGACTGCTTTAAATAGCTGAGCCTGAGCTCAGGTGTTTTCGGAACTCTTTAGCGGTGAATGGAACGTGGCCGCACATGCATGGGTTTTCGCCCTTAACTTTGGGAGCTCCGTTTTGTAGATATTAGCAGGTCCCAGAGGTGGGATCTCTGCCTATCTGACATTTGTGGCATATCTTATCAATAAGCCATAAATATTGAGATGGGACAACCCTTTTAAGTCATGTATGGCTCTAAAATGTTTGTCTGCGCCTAAAAAAGAAGACAGAGTGCTACCTATGTCTCAATGTCTGGTGCCCTTTGCACCTTTCTCCTGCCCCACTTGAAGTGGGTAAATAGTGTAAGTGTGTGTGTGTGTGTATATATATATATATATATATATATATATATATAAAAAGAAAAAAGTGGCAGCACCGTCTCTAAAGAAAAGTGGGCAGCACTCCATAAGATAAAGAAGTACAAAAATCTTTATTTACCCAAACAGGACATGCAACATTTCGGCTCTATGCTGGAGCCTTTCTCTTGGCATGAGAAAGGCTCAAGCATAGAGCCGAAACGTCGCATGTCCTGTTTGGGTAAATAAAGATTTTTGTACTTCTTTATCTTATGGAGTGCTGCCCACTTTTTTGACTTGGGCTACTTTCACACTTGCGTTCGGAGCAGATCCGTCTGGTGTCTGTTCAGACGGATCCGCTCCTATAATGCAAACGCTTGCATCCGTTCAGAACGGATCCGTCTGCATAACTGTTTTTTTCAGATCTGATTTTTCACTTCGTGAAAACTCAGATCCGACAGTATATTCTAACACAGAGGCGTTCCCATGGTGATGGGGACGCTTCAAGTTAGAATATACTAAAAAACTGTGTACATGACTGCTGCCTGGCAGGTGCTGCCAGGCAGCAGGGGGCAGACCCCCCCCCTGTATTTAACTCATTGGTGGCCAGTGCGGCCCGCCCCCCCTCCCTCCCTCCCCTATATTTAACTCATTGGTGGCCAGTGCGGCCGGCCCCCCCTCCCCCCCCTGTTTTTAACTCATTGGTGGCCAGTGCGGCCGGCCCCCCCTCCCCCCCTAATTAAAATGACCGACCCCCCCCATCATTGGTGGCAGCGGAGAGTTCCAAACGGAGTCCCAGTTTAATCGCTGGGACTCCGATCGGTAACCATGGCAACCAGGACGCTACTGCATTCCTTGCTGCCATGGTTACTTAGCAATTTTAGAAGCATTATACTTACCTGCGATGTCTGTGACCGGCCGGGCGCTCCTCCTACTGGTAAGTGAAAGGTCTGTGCTATAAGCAATGCGCCGCACAGACCTTTCACTTACCAGTAGGGGGGCCGGCCGCACTGGCCACCAATGAGTTAAAAACAGAGGGGGTTCGGCCGCACTGGCCACCAATGAGTTAAATATAGGGGAGGGATGGAGGGGGGGCCGGCCGCACTGGCCACCAATGAGTTAAATACAGGGGAGGGAGGGGGGCCGCACTGGCCACCAATGAGTTAAATACAGGGGGCAGTCATGTACACCGTTTTTTTAGTATATTCTAACTTGAAGCGTCCCCATCACCATGGGAACGCCTCTGTATTAGAATATACTGTCGGATCTGAGTTTCACGATCTAACTCAAATCCGATGGTATATTCTAACATAGAGGCGTTCCCATGGTCATGGGGACGCTTCAAGTTAAAATATACCATCGGATTGGAGAAAACTCCGATCTGATGGTATATTAATAGGGACTCCTGACTTTACATTGAAAGTCAATGGGGGACGGATCGATTTGCAATTGCACCATATTGTGTCAACGTCAAACGGATCCGTCCCCATTGACTTGCATTGTAAGTCTGGACGGATCCGTGCGGCTCCGCGCGGCCAGGCGGACACCCGAACGCTGCAAGCTGCGTTCAGGTGTCTGCCTGCTGAGCGGAACGGAGGCCAAACGGTGCCAAACTGATGCATTCTGAGCGGATCCGCATCCACTCAGAATGCATTGGGGCTGTACGGATCCGTTCGGGGCCGCTTGTGAGAGCCTTCAAACGGAACTCCCAAGCGGAACCCCGAACGCAAGTGTGAAAGTAGCCTTATATATATACACACACATACACGCATAATACAAATTGTCTCCTTTGCAGGTGCCCTCCTCCATGGACACCCATAGTGTCTCTTTGGATAATCTGGGCTCTGTCTTGGTTATGAATGTGTCTTCTGTGCTGTGACATCGAGCTCCATTTTCACAAGACATGACAAATCGGTTTTGTACCACAGCTCTTTCCTTCATGTTCCCTCTTTACCTAGGTTATGTTATTGTATTCCAAGGGGCCATCCCTTTAAGTAGCATGTGATGTTTATAGCTGCGGGAGAGAGAAAAAAAGGACGTCATGGCAAAACGGCTCTTTTCCAAGCAACCAGTCACATTTAGGGTCTGGGGTCTTCATGTCTTGAGCTGTCATTAAAAATATATTTGATGAAACGGCTTCAAAATCAAAAGTTTCCTTTTACGAGAGAGAAGAGAGATAATTGAACCCATTGATTTGTTTCACGGTTTGTTTGCCCTTTCGTTCTCTTCCTGAGGTGCTGTTTGCTGAGGAATGTTTCCAATCGCCAGAAAGACAGTGGGGTGTGTAATATTTCCCCCGCCAGCTCTCCATTCAGCCAGACAAGGGGACTGTGGCGAGCCTGCAATATGAATTTTTAATGCAGAACTTCATAACACAGCCCTTGCAGCTCGACTGCTCTGTTCTCTTGAGCTTTCAGATTTAATGCTCTGATGAGCAGAGCTCAGGCCTGGGGCGTTCTACATCATTTCGGGGTTAACCCTTAGAGCGCCAATCAGAAACGTTCATGGCAGTGCTGGTTGATTGTTTGCTGTGCTTTAGAGGCATTGGCGAACTACTCCCCACCCCCATTATAAGCCCATCCAAATGCCATTTTGTAGACAGTTGCTTTTATTTTCTAGATTTTATGGCGCCGTAGCAGATTTATGGACTGCTGTTTTGTAAAAGTGCTTTGGAATT
This sequence comes from Bufo bufo, assembly GCF_905171765.1. Classification (NCBI taxonomy): domain Eukaryota; kingdom Metazoa; phylum Chordata; class Amphibia; order Anura; family Bufonidae; genus Bufo; species Bufo bufo. The sequence continues at coordinate 122,934,106 of NC_053391.1, forward strand.
CCTCCTAGGTTGATGCTGTCACCTCAGGGTTTGCTGGTGATGTGAAATTGGGCTAAAAAGTTTTTGTTTCTTTTTATTAAGTTGTGTAAGTCCATCAGTGAGCTCTGAGTGATCAAAGAGGAGTTTTGTGAGAACATAGTTTTAATGAACGATTATAGTCAGGGCTGTATTTTTAATTTTTTTGCCGAGAGCATCACACAGAGAAAACAGATCAGCACGTCTGTACAAAAAACACAAATCTTCAATCCGCTTAGTAGAAGTTCATATATGTGGTACAATTCTGTTATTCTGTTTTGTCATAGGTACAGAATACCAGAATCACTGGACCGGGCATATACCAGACAGTGCCAGCACCTGATTGATGCCATTTTTGCTGCTTTTAGCTGTATTTTGTCCGTTTTCGGTTTTGCCGGGATCTGCGCTGGGGGCTCCTGCCTGAACCACTGACGGAGATGTGAACCTAGCCTTACCATGATCATATTTATGTCACTGAGATAGAATTATGTAGGTCTTTGACCATTTTACACTGCCTGAGCTTCCACTGTTGGTCATCCTGTTAGGTTGCACCATCTAACTTTCTTTGCCACCATGGAAAGGTGCCCATGTCCAGTGTGCAGCATTCTTAGGGTTTCTCCTATTGCACACTTATTGCACACAGCCTTCAAGGAGCCAGATGGCAGCTGTGACAGTAGCCGTAGCATCAGCACTGCAAATCTTGTGTAATACAACACATTTGTAGGACACTTGTGCAACAGCCACACTCCATGGAGTCCGTGTACAACATTTTCATTCACATCTGTTTCATTCACACATCCAAACCCGTGCACGTGCTGCCAAAACATTCCCATACATGCATACAACATTATTTTGCATCCACATCCGATCAACATTCTTTGCAGATTGCAGATGGCCACATTCATTTCTATGGGTCTGGGGAAAAAATGCATCCTTATGTCCGTTCAGCTCATTTATATTGATTGGAGGGAGAAAAATGCAGATTGCACAGAGTAGGTATCAGTATTTTGTGGATCCATAGTTTGCGGATTACAATACAGACATGAGGCCAAAGTCGCAGAACTTTTTAAGTAGAATCTTCCATGCGTGAATATACCCTAGAAGTACAACTCAAGGAGGAAAAGCCATGTCATTTGAATTACTTGACCATCCCATCACCAATTCTTGTCTTTTACTGGACTGGTTGTGCTGTTAATGCCTTGGTACTTAAAGGGGTTGTTCAGGATTTCGATATTGATGGCCTATCCTCAGGAGAAGGTTTATCGATATCTGATCGGTGTGGGCTCTGACTCCCGTCACCCCCACTAATCAGCTGTTTGAAGAGGCTGCTTCCTCTTCATAGACCAATGACATCATGTTTATCAGTCACATGGCCTAGGCGTAGCTCAGTCCCATTCAAGTTAATGGTGCTTAGGCTACTTTCACACTCGCATTCTGGCTTTCCGTTTGTGAGATCCATCATGGGCTCTCACAAGCGGTCCAAAACGGATCATTTTTGCCCTAATGCATTCTGAATGGAAAAGGATCCCCTCAGAATGCATCAGTTTGCCTCCGATCAGTCACCATTCAGCTGTGGAGGCGGACACCAAAACGCTGCCTGCAGCGTTCTGCTGTCTGCTTGACGAAACTGAGCCAAACGGATCCGTCCTGACACACAATGTAAGTCAATGGTGACGGATCTCTGACACCATCTGGCACAATAGAAAACTGATCCGTCTCCCATTGACTTTCAAAGGAGTTCATGGCGGATCCGTCTTGGTTATGTTACAGGTAAGGCTTCGTTCACATCACCGTTCAGCCTTTCCATTCTCCTGCTCCGTTTAGGCATAACTGAGCCAAAAGGAGCACTTAGGACCCCATAGACTATAATGGGGTCCGTTATGTTTCCGCTCAGATGACTATTTTCAAGCGGAGACAAGTCCTGCATGCGCAACTTTTGTCTCCGCTCCAAAATAATCTTCTGAGCGGAAAAATAATGGACCCCATTATAGTCTATGGGGTCCTTAGGCTCTGTTCTGCTCAGTTATGTGCAGAATCCGTCCTTTCCGTTCTCCTGCAACTAAACGGAGCAGGAGAACGGAAAGGCTGAACAGTGATGTGAACGAAGCCAAAGGGTACTTTCACAGTAGCCTGTGACGGAACTCATTACCGGAAAAAACTGATCAGTTTTATCCCCATGCATTATGAATGGAGAGCAATCCGTTCAGGATGCATCAGTATGTCTTCAGTTCAGTCACTCTTACGGTATTTGGCCGGAGAAAATACCGCAGCAGAATACTTGCCAGAATGCCGGATCCAGCATTATTTTCTTTGAAATGCATTAAGGCACCAAGTGTTCCGGCAAAACTGATCCAATGCAAAAATGCAAAAAAAAATACCAGAACCGTTTTTTTTGGATGACACCAGATAGACGGATCCAGTGTTTCAATGCATTTGTTAGACGGATCCGCATCCGTTTGCACACGGATTTCCTGATCTGGCAGGCAGTTCCGGCGACGGAACTGCCTGCCGGATCTTCATAACGCAAGTGTGAAAGTACCCTAATACAAACGGATTTGTTCATGACGAATGCATGCGGTTGTATTATTGTAACGGATTTGTTTTTGCAGATCCATGCCTGATCCGCCCAAAACGCGAATGTGAAGTAGCCTTTAGCTGTGATACCATGCGCAGCCACTATACCAGTGATGGCGAACCTTTTATAGACAGAGTGCCCAAACTGTAACCCAAAACCCACTTATTTATCACAAAGTGCCAACACGGCAGTTTAACCTGAATACTACAGTCCAGTATAGTATATCTTCCATGTACTTTATCATTTAGCTATAATAGCCTGCCTACATTCAGTGGGCTACCTGTGCTGTTCATAGTGCACCCTGCGCTGATGAATGGCAGGAAAGGTCTAAGGGATATTGGTACACCATAGACTTTTTCCAGGGCACAGGTGCCCACAGATAGGGCTCTGGGTGCTGCCTCTGGCACCCGTGCCATAGGTTCGCCACCACTGCACTATACCATGTACGGAGGTGTGCTTGGTAAGCTGTAAGGAGGACACATGCCTTTAAGAGGCATTCTGTTTTGCTCCGTCCTAAAAGAAGTCTATGGGAAAACATAACTGATCCGTCTCGGTCCCGTTATGCAAGATGGAAAACAAAGTCCTGTCGACAGGACTTTGTTTTCCGTCTTGCATAACGGGAACCAGACAGATCCATTTTGATTCCCATAGACTTCTATTAGGACGGAGAGCAAACGGAATGCCTCTTAAAGGATAACTGTCGTATTTTTTTTTTTTTTTGGAGTATTGGACTGTGGTGATTAATATCACCTTGGTGGCCCTATTTCAACTTTTCACTGTGTATTCAATAACCCCTTAATTCCACATTTTTGTTCCCTGTACTGCCTACTGTGCTTAAAATAGGGTTGCTAGGCATGGTCCGTCTATCTGTTGAAGGACGGAGCATGCAGCGTGCAGGGTCACATTACTGACAGCCAGGGACTGTAAGTAAATGATTAAAGGGCTTCTGGTAGCCGCCGCATCCTCCTTTAAAAAAAACGCCCCCTCTTCCTGTTGATTGACAGGGCCAGCGAGCGCTCTCCTCCTCCGGCTGGCCCTGTCTGCAATTCAAATCCTGCGCCTGCGCCTTACGTGTCTTCATTCGGCGCAGGCGCTCTGAGAGAAGGACGCTCGCTTCCTCAGTGCGCCTGCGCCGATGACGTCTTCTCTTTCGGGTTTAGAGGTGACGTCATCAGCGCAGGCGCACTGAGGGAGTGCTGAGGAAGCGAGCGTCCTTCTCTCAGAGCGCCTGCGCCGAATGAAGACACGTAAGGCGCAGGCGCGGGATTTGAATTGCAGACAGGGCCAGCCGGAGGAGGAGAGCGCTCGCTGGCCCTGTCAATCAACAGGAGGAGGGGGCGTTTTTTTGAAAGGATGATGCGGCGGCTACCAGCAAGTAACCGCCCTACTTGCTGGTAGCAAGGTAATTAACATATTATAAAAGTGCAGTTTTTAAAGAAACTAAACAACAGAAAAAGTTAAGATAACTATATATTGAATAATCGCACTATAAGGATTTTAATTAGCCCAAAAATGAAAAATGACTTTTGGAGGGTGACAGAAGCCCTTTAAAGCCAGGTCCTCCCCAGCAGCTGATAACAGTGCCTGGGCTGTGTGCACTTCTCCCTGTCCCTGCGCTTGGCAGACGCTCCCTCACTCAGCAGAGCAGGAGAATGCAGAGTGGAAGCAGCGCAGACCAGGGAAGGGAGATCTGCCATCTGCTCAGTGTATAAATGAAAGCAACATGTGGTAAGAGGACCCCTTTGTGCTGCAGGAGATTAACCCTTTAGGGGGGAGGGCTCCTGTTACTGACACTTTTGGGGGGCTATTGTTACTGGCTAGTGAGGGCAGGCGGGATTAGCCTCAGGGTGAGGGCAGTGGCGGCCATTTTAACTGAATAGTGAAATTGCAGTTTTATGCAGACTGGTTCCTAAGGGCTGAATCTTATTAAATATGGGGTAAGTCAGTCTAATAGTAACTGATTCTGGAATATCATGTTATTAGTAACTACATATATGAAAATTGAAATTAGGGTCTAAATGTGACAGTTATCCTTTAAAGGCGTCTATTTTGCATTCCATCATAATGCAAGTCTCTGGGCAGCAAAACGGATCCGCCGTTCCGTCTTATGGATTCCGTTATGTTCCGTTATAACCCTGTCATAACGGAAAGCCATAACGGACTCCTTAACGCTAGTGTCACCCCACCCTAAGTGCTGTTTTGGTTGCCTGATTGGGACCTAGACCATATTGGGCAGGTGGTTTTAATGCTATGGCTTTTTGTTGTATAGAGTATGAGAGATTGTCCCTAAAATCTTATTGACTGTGTAGTAAATACACCTGCAAAGAAGGATCACTATTGAGAGACCTTGCTTTGTTTCCCGCTGAAACCTAATATCATAAAGCATAGTGTATGCATTCACAGTAAAGTATAGAGGATATTACAGTCCTCCTTGGTCTTTTAGAGCAAACAGTTGAAATATGAGTGAGGAGCACAGACACGCAGTATATGTAATCTTTTCCATATGATAAAGACTAAAGGAGACTATAGATTTATTGTAGCTTTATAAGTTATGATGATTTTCTGAATCATTCATTGTGTGAATGCAGCTCGGCGGTATCCAGTTACATTGCTGGATGTGGGAGCGCCTCTCGGCCTGTCAGAGCGGTACTCCAGTGCTTTATGCCTGGAACCGATCCTGGGTTACTCTTTCAGAGCACTCATTTTTATCTTTTGTTATCTTTATAGCCGCTTCTCTGGGTAACCTACAGACCCATACATTTATCAGTGTAATGTATTTTATAATGGGAGACTAATAGATCTGTTGTTAGATTCCAGTCCTACCAGGAAAAAACTCTATCGGTTATATCTATTAAAACATATAAGTTGCCTAAAGAAAGTCTAGCTGTAGATACATTGTACAAATACAGACTGACCACTTACAAGGAAGCCCATCTTTGGAGGCAATTTAAAGGAGTTTAGAAAAATGATTTCCAAATGCCTATTCAGTAGTTCTCAATTGGTAGCAGTGTGCCCCCTGTTCCTTCTGTGGAGGACCCTAATAATTTTCTAATAATTGCTCCCACAGTTGATTTCTTCACACCAAGCTGCTTGCCTATTGCAGATTCAGTCTCCCCAGCCTGGTGCAGGTCTACAATTTTGTTTCTGGTGTCCTTCGACAGCTTTTTGGTCTTGGCCATAGTGGAGTTTGGAGTGTGACTGTTTAAGGTTGTGGACAGGTGTCTTTTATACTGTTAACAAGTTCAAACAGGTGCCATTAATATAGGTAACAAGTGGAGGACAGAGGAGCCTCTTAAAGAAGAAGTTACAGGTCTGTTATCGCCAGAAATCTTGCTTGTTTGTAGGTGACCAAATACTTATTTTACCGAGGAATTTACCAATTAATTCATTAGAAATCCTACAATGTGATTCCCCGTATTCTTTCCCCCCATTCTGTCTCTCATAGTTGAAGTGTACCTATGATGATACAGTCCTGATCAAAAGTTTAAGACCACTTGAAAAATTGCAAAAAATCATATTTAGCATGGCTGGATCTTAACAAGGTTACAAGTAGAGCTTCAACATGCAACAAGAAGAAATGGGAGTGAGACCAAACATTTTTTGAGCATTCAATTTAATAAAAACAACAAATAAACTGAAGCAGGCTGTTTTTCAGCTGATCAAAAGTTTAGGACCACACCTCCAAAAAAAATAAACCTCCCCCCCCCCCCCCAAAAAAAAAACAGAAATCCAACTTCCAAACATGAACTCAGTAATGAGTAGCTCCGCCGTTATTGTTGAGCACTTCAAAAATTAGTTTCGGCATGCTTGATGCAAGCGTTTCCATGAGGTGAGTGGGAACATTTCTCCAAGTGGTGAAGACGGCCGCACGAAGGCCATCTACTGTCTGGAACTGTTGTCCATTTTTGTAAACTTCCCTTGCCATCCATCCCCAAAGGTTCTCAATTGGATTTAGATCAGGGGAACACGCAGGATGGGCCAAAAGAGTGATGTTATCCTCCTGGAAGAAGTCCCTTGTCCTGCGGGCATTGTGTACTGTAGCGTTGTCCTGTTGAATAACCCAGTCGTTACCACACAGACGAGGGCCCTCAGTCATGAGGAATGCTCTCTGCAACATCTGGACATAGCCAGCGGCCGTTTGATGCCCCTGCACTTCCTGAAGCTCCATTGTTCCACTGAAGGAAAAAGCACCCCAGACCATTATGGCGCCCCCTCCACTGTGGCGCTTAGAAAACATCTTAGGTGGGATCTGCTTGTCATGCCAGTAACGTTGGAAACCATCAGGACCATCAAGGTTAAATTTTTTCTCATCAGAGAATAAAACTTTCTTCCACCTTTGAATGTCCCATGTTTGGTGCTCTCTTGCAAAGTCCAAAAGAGCAGTTCTGTAGCGTTCAAGGAGACGAGGTCTTTGAAGACGTTTTTTGTTTTTGAAGCCCTTCAGTCTCAGATGCCGTCTGATGGTTATGGGGCTGCAGTCAGCACCAGTAAAGGCCTTAATTTGGGTCGAAAATCACCAGTGTCTTGACGGACAGCCAATTGGATCCTCCGGCTCAGTGCTGATGAAATTTTTTTGGGTCTTCCACTTGGCTTTTTTGTTCCATAACCCTAAGGATCATTTAAGAATTTAAGAAATTCCAAATGACTGTCTTACTGCGTCCCACCTCAGCAGCGATGGCGCGCTGTAAGAGACCCTGCTTATGCAGTTCAACAACCCCACCACGTTCAAAAAGGGAGAGTTTTTTTGCCTTTGCCATCACAACGTGTGACTACCTGACAGAAAATGACAATGAATCCACATCTTTGCACAGATTTGGCCTTTTAAAGGCATGTGGTCCTAAACTTTTGATCAGCTGAAAAATAGCCTGTTTCAGTTTTTTCGTTGTTTTCATTAAATTGAATGCTCAAAAAATGTTTTGTCTCGCTCTCATTTCTTCTTGTTGCATGTTGAAGCTCTACTTGGAACCTTGTTAAGATCCTGCCATGCTAAATATGATTTTTTGCCATTTTTCAAGTGGTCTTAAACTTTTGATCGGGACTGTAATTACAGGCCTCTCATCTTTTTTAAGTGGGAGAACTTGCACAATTGGTGGCTGACTAAATACTTTTTTGCCCCACTGTATGTCTTGTTCCTGGCCAGCTTTAGACCTAAATTGTTAGTACAGCTCCATTGCATACCAATTCTCATGGTATAACCTATTGGTATCATTGCAAGTCCCCATTTCATACTGTATTAATGAGAAGCCAGTCCAATCACTGCAGGCATGTGACCTCGGAGAGGTTCAGCGCACTTATTTCCCATATTAAGCTCTTACAGCGCTCCTGTCTGAGGTAAACGCCTGAATTGCCTGTAGCAACCTAGTCATAGTTTTTGTCAGGTAACTTATTCCTAAAATGAGGTGAGAGGACTGACAGTATGTCACAGCAACTATGAAGCGCCATAGGATAAAACAGATATAACTGTTATGTCTGGCCTTTATCCGTCGATTGCAATCATTTGTGTGAATTGTAGGCGGGGGTGGGGATGCACAGAAGATTCATGGTTATTTTTTTTTTCTTCTCTTTTTCACTGCAGTTCCATGTATAGGAAGAAGGAGAATATATATATATATATGAGTGGTTTATAAATGTGCCAGTCATGCCAGCAGAATGGCTAACTGCAGGATGCCCTATCCATGCAAGCATAGTTGCATTTTGTCTATAAATCAATTTCCATAAATATCAAGAAAAGTTCTATAAAAAACTTTAAAAAAAATTGTTTTGTCAAGCCAGGGTTGTCATGTGTTTCTTAAAGCTTTTAGGCTGGGTTTCCACATTTGCGGCTGAACAAGTTAATCCCTTCATGGCAGCGGTTTACCGTATGGCAAAAGGACCCTTTCAGCAGGACAACGCACCATCCCACAAAGATCGTACAAGTCATGGACTGGTCCTGCAAAAATGGCAGCAAATTTTCCTTGCTTCCTTGGCCTTCACAGTCCCCAGATCTTAATCCTATAGAACATCTCTGGTACGAGGTAGAACAGGGCCACAGTGAGAAGCGACCCTATCTGTATGGGTCAATACTTCCACAGCACCTAGTAGAATCTGTGCCACAACTAATTTCTACAGTTCTGAAGGCCAAAGGATGTCAAACGTGCTACTAGATGGGTGTCCCTAATAAAATGACCATTTTATGTACACTTTAATAGTGAAGGAATAATGGCACTCTCTTCGACCTGTACCAGAAAATCTCAAATTGACTAGCGTGCAGAAGGTCAGCTCAAACTGTCCATGTCACTAAAGCTTCTGTTCAGTGCGGGTGATCCAGAACTGCAAGCCTGGAATGCTACACATGCACAGGATGGGAACTGTAGCATTTCCGGCCAGACTCATGGTTCAATGGGGAATGATTTGAGAGAATTGAAGCATCATATACAGTTGTGTTCAAAATAATAGCAGTCAGACATCACTAACCTGATCAATCACTGTTTTTGGCAGAAATTATATTTCTACATGGCAAATAATTTACTAGCAGGTGTAGTAGAGTCATAGAAATCCAATAGACCCAACAGTCATGAGATGCATGCTGCTGATTCTCTGTAATTCAATCACTTATTGAAAGGGGCATGTTCAAAATAATAGCAGTGTGGCATTCAATGAGTGAGGTCATTCATTCTTTGAAAAACAGGTGGCAATTATTGCCCTTATTTAAGGAAGAAAGGCAGCAAATGTTGTACATGCTAGTTACAGTGCATTTCTCTCTGAAATTCTGAGGAAAATGGGTGGTTCCAGACATTGTTCAGAAGAACAGCGTACCTTGATTAAAAAGTTGATTGGAGAGGTGAAAACATATAAAGAAGTGCAGAAAATGATAGGCTGCTCAGCTAAATGCTTTAAAATGGCAACCAAAACCTGAAAGATGTGGAAGAAAGTGAAAAACTACCATTCGAATGGATAGAAGAATAGCCAAAATGACAAGGACTTAGCCAACAATCAGCTCCAGGAAGGTCAAAGAAGGTCTAAAGTTACCTGTGAGTACTGTTACAGTTAGAAGACGCCTATGTGAAGCCAAGCTATCTGAAAGAAGCCCCCGCAAAGTCCCACTGTTGAAAAAAAGACGTGCTGAAGGTTACAATTTGCCAAAGAGCACATTGACTGGCCTAAAGAGACATTTTGTGGACTGATGAAAGTAAGATTGTTCTTTTTGGGTCTAGTGGCCGGAGACAGTTTGTCAGACGACCCCAAACACTGAATTCAAGCCACAGTAAACTGTGAAGATAGTGAAGCATCATGATATGGGGATGTTTCTCATACTACGGTGTTGGGCCTATTTATCACATACCAGGGATCATGGATCAGTTTGAATACATCAGAATACTTGAAGAGGTCATGCTGCCTTATGCTAAAGAGGAAATGCCCTTGAAATGGGTGTTCCAACAAGACAACGACCTCAAACACACCAGTAAACGTGCAACATCTTGGTTCAAGACCAACAATATTGACGTTATTGAATTATCAGCCCAATTCCTGGATCTTTAATCCAATAGAAAACTTGTGGGGTGACATAAAAAATGCAGTTTCTGAGGCAAAACCAAGAAATAGAGAAGAACTGTGGAATGTAGTCCAATCCTCCTGGGCTGGAATACCTGTTCACAGGGGCCAGAAGTTGGTTGACTCCATGCAACACAGATGTACAGCAGTTCTCAGAAACAGTGGTTATACAACTAAATATTAGTTAAGTCATTCAAAGGAAAGCAAAATCTTTGAACATTTTTCAGTTTATATAGTGAATGGTTGAGTTTGTAAAGAAGAATACAAACACTGCTGTTTTTTTGAACAGTCTAATATTCACTTTTCGTCAATTTTTTTTAGAGGAACCACACAAATTTGATATATTTTTTTTCATGTTTTGTTTGGCATAGAATGTGTAGTGTTCCCAATGCATTTGTGTGTATGGAAATAAAAGCTATTAGAAGGATTTCGAGCTTTATTCACTTTTTTAAACACACTGCTATTATTTTGAACACAACTGTACCTATAGTTTAATTATCCTTCACATTTATGCCCAAAATTATTAGAAACCTGTAAGAAAAATACTGAATGGGTTATAGCATTGTACAGTATACGAATACTCGATAAAAATAATTAGTAAATATACAGGGTGGGCCATTTATATGGATACACCTTAATAAAATGGGAATGGTTGGTGATATTAACCTCCTGTTTGTGGCACATTAGTATATGTGAGGCGGGAAACTTTTCAAGATGGGTGGTGACCATGGCGGCCATTCTGAAGTTGGCCATTTTGAATCCAAAATGTTTTTTCAATGGGAAGAGGGTCATGTGACACATCAAACTTACTGGGAATTTCACAAGAAAAACAATGGTGTGCTTGGTTTTAACGTAACTTTATTCTTTCATGAGTTATTTACAAGTTTCTGACCACTTATAAAATGTGTTCAATGTGCTGCCCATTGTGTTGGATTGTCAATGCAACCCTCTTCTCCCACTCTTCACACACTGATAGCAACACCACAGGAGAAATGATAGCACTGGCTTCTAGTATCCGTAGTTTCAGGTGCTGCACATCTTGTATCTTCACAGCATAGACAATTGCCTTCAGATGACCCCAAAGATAAAAGTCTAAGGGGGTCAGATCGGGAGACCTTGGGGGCCATTCAACTGGTCCACGACGACCAATCCACTTTCCAGGAAACTGTTCATCTAGGAATGCTCGGACCTGACACCCATAATGTGGTGGTGCACCATCTTGCTGGAAAAACTCAGGGAACGTGCCAGCTTCAGTGCATAAAGAGGGAAACACATCATCATGTAGCAATTTCGCATATCCAGTGGCCTTGAGGTTTCCATTGATGAAGAATGGCCCCACTATCTTTGTACCCCATATACCACACCATGCCATCAATTTTTTTGTTCCAACAGTCTTGGAGGGATCTATCCAATGTGGGTTAGTGTCAGACCAATAGCGGTGGTTTTGTTTGTTAACTTCACCATTCACATAAAAGTAAACTGAGGGTCCTGTTCCAATTTTTGTTTTGCCCATTCTGCAAATTCAGTGCGCCGATCTGGGTCATCCTCGTTGAGATGTTGCAGTAGCTGGAGTTTGTAAGGGTGCCATTTGTGAGTAGCTAATATCCGCCGAAGGGATGTTCGACTAATGCCACTCTCCAGTGACATGCGGCGAGTGCTACGCTGTGGGCTCTTGCTGAATGAAGCTAGGACAGCCACTGATGTTTCTTCATTAGAGACAGATTTCATGCGTCCACATTTTGGCAAATCCAACACTGAACCAGTTTCACGAAACTTAGCAAGCAGTTTGCTAACTGTAGCATGGGAGATGGGTGGTCTCGTAGGGTGTCTTGCATTGAAATCTGCTGCAATGACCCGGTTACTGCGTTCACCAGACATCAACACAATTTCTATCGGCTCCTCACGTGTTAACCTCGGCGACATGTCAATAACTGTAAACAAAGAGAAACTTGTAAATAACTCATAAAATAATAAAGTTACGTTAAAACCAAGCACACCATTGTTTTTCGTGTGAAATTCCCAATAAGTTTGATGTCACATGACCCTCTTCCTATTGAAAAAACAAAAGTTGGATTCAAAATGGCCACCATGGTCACCACCCATCTTGAAAAGTTTCCCCCCTCACAAATACTAATGTGCCACAAACAGGAAGTTAATATCACCAACCATTCCCATTTTATTAAGGTGTATCCATATAAATGGCCCACCCTGTATAATGTATGAGTGAAATCCAATTAGAAATGGCTAAAATAATAGTCTACAGTATTTACCTCACATTTAATTGTCCCACCACGATCTGCAGTTTGGCCTTACCTAGGAACCATAATGTAGTATCCAATACCCTTGTGCTTCATGCTCCAAGTAGAAATGACGCTAATGCAGTTTGATGAAATCCTTGATAAGATCCTAGTCTACTCACATGCAGGTGGTGTGATCTAGCTCCAATAACAAGAAAAAATCCTTCCTTATGTTAGTGCTTGATAAGCTGCATTATAATCCTGCTTCCTGTGTTCTAAGAATGAAACACAATACTCTGTGTGATTACACCACGTTTACAAATAAAAAAAATTTGCAGTTAAAGGGGTTTTCTGCTTTCCCCATATTGATGACCCATCCTCAGAATAGGTAATCAACATTGGATCGCCAGGGGCCCGACTCCCACCGATCAGCTATATGAAGAGAATGCAGAGCTGCCTTCTCTTCACTGCCTGCTCACCGTCGACATTGCAGGTGTAATTACAGCTCCTCAGTCCCATTCATTTGAATGGGACAGTGTAACTACAACTGCTCCTTCCCTTTCAAGTGAATTGTATGGAGGAGCTGTAATTTCACTGGTCACTGCTGCAGTGTCAACGGTGAGCAGGTAAACCATGAAGACAATTCAGCGCTCGCACGAAAGCTGCATTCTCTTTATATAGCCAATCGGGGGGAGTCAGGCCCCACCAATTTGATATTGATGACCTATCCTGAGGATAGGTCATCAATATGGGGAAAGCAGAAAACCCCTTTAAATTTCTTTTTATATCCAATAACAGGGCTAGATGGTTTCAGGAATGTGTGATATTAGTTTATTGGCGAGTCTTAGAAAAATAAGGTGGCTGATAAATGACCTGTGCTGTCTTCATTGTAAAGCCTCATTAACACGTCTGTGTCCGTAATGACATCTATAACAAGATAGTCAGTGGTTCATCCATGAAGATGTCCATGAAAAATCCATGTTTAGACCTGGTGTTTTTTTGCCCTCCTTGTGTCATCCATATTCCAGGGCCCCTGGAAAATTACTGATTTATTTATTTATTATACACCCTTATATAGCACTGACACATTCCGCAGCGCTTTACAGACATTAGCATCAGGCTATCCCCAATCAGGCTCACAATCTAAGGTCCCTATCAGTGTGTCTTGGTGTGTGGGAGGAAACCGTAGCACCTGGAGGGAACCCGCACAAACCCATGTGTGAATACACAGATTAAAGTCAATGGGTATGCGTTCTTTCTGTGGAGACCATGGCCAGCGCACATCTGTGATTCAATTACATTTAAAAAATATCATCGCCATTTTTATGATGTCCACACGTTCACATAATGTCATCTCATCAACTGTGGGCTCTGGCACTGGCTTTAAAACATGCCCAAAATAAAGTCCTTTTAAATTGACATTCACAAATCAAAATGCTACAACCCAACCTCATACTGGGGGTAACAAGCCCCTAACCCAACAGTTTTTTCCCTCCTCCCAACCTACAATCTTTGGTTTATCTTTAAAGATGGCCATACACATTAATCTAAAGTTGATGAAAATGGACAAATTCAACTATAACGATCATTCATCAGGTGAGATTTACCAAGGAATGATCATTTCAGCCACTAATGAGAGAAGTCAGCCGTACTTAAAATATCTTCTAATAGGTGGTCAAAATATCTTTCTGTTCAGAAAAGAACATTTAAGGATGAAATAATTTTGACAGAAAAATCTTTAGTCTCCTGTCTGGTTTTATTGAACACTTACAACCAGTTTGAATGACTGGGACAGCCAATACGGGCTAAATGTGTATGGCTGCATCAGCGTAATGATGCTTCACCAGGTGATTGGTTGTACAACCATCAGACTCCTTATAAGTAATGTGTATTAGTTAGTAGGAGGGCTGCAGCCCCTTCAGTGAGAAGATTGGTGGGTCCTAAAGGTCTAACATTAATGGTCATCACTTGGGAACCCGTTCAAGGAATGTGTTGAATATTGGAGGGTTTAAGGTTATTCTCCACTAGTATAGATTCTTGCTGTGGGAAGATAATGATATCAGTGATCCCCCTGGATGAAGCAAAGATTGTTTTTATCTATATTTCCATTAATTTTCCTTTAAGCCCTAACACATACACACTCTTTTTTTCTGTTGGAACTGCTGTAAGTTGTTTTTTTTTTTTCTCCTTCTTTCCTTCAGAGCGTTTCAGCACGATTTTCTTCTCCATTGTGCTTAATTTAATTAAACATCAAGATTCATTGGAATTAAAATGGAGGCAATGATTCTTTTCATGTTGTTGCTATGGTGATAAACAATATGTAATTCCAGCATTTAACATTAACAAACAATTTAGCCGCAGTAGGCAAATATTTACTCCAGACGAGCAGACAGTTACTTGAAAGCAATAGACAGAGTGTCCTGAAGACCATTTTAGTCATCACTGCGTAGACATGTCTCTTCTTCAGGAAGACGGATTAAACAAGTCTGGTTACAATAAGCTGGTTGCGGGACAGAATGGCGGCATGTCAACATCTATAAGTGATCAAAAGCAGACCTAGCCACCCGTATCTTTAATGTTTTGAGGTGTTGTAAAGTCCATTATATGGTAACCTGGTTATGGATCGTTATTTGGGTACCTCAAGGTTAAGAAACTGCCAGCTTTTTCTTTAGAAGGCCATACAGGCGTTTATTTTTGTAATTAAAGATGAAGATTTTCTCTGCCAGTTAGGTTGCTACTTTCAAGCCTCAGGGATGTGAGACCTAAAAATCCTATGTGCCGTATAGGGCTGAAACGATTACTCGATTAAATCGAGTAATTCGACACAAAAAAATCCTCGATGCAAATTTTTTGCATCGAAGATTTGTTTGTGTCATGTGACCACGGATCGGGAGTGAAGCGCTTGCTATTACTCCCGCTCCGTGGTCTCCTGCGGCGCTTGGAATACTTACCTTTCCAGCAGGCGGCCTCCGGACACTTCACAGTACGTCCATGGTCCCGCGCTGCTCTGACCTCCTGACGTACGCACGCCGTGACCCGACGCACTGTGTGACGTCAGGAGCAGAGCAGCGCAGAACGATGGAGTGTCGGCAGCGCCCCTGCTGGAAAGGTAAGTGGATGAAACCGAGGGGGTGGGGGCGCAACTAAGGCCAGGCGCTTGGAGTGCACAGCGTCATAGAAACCAGTGACGCTGTGCACTACGGGTGTCAGGAGGAGCATGGCAACAGAGCTGATGGCACAATGGGGCAGAGCTAATGGGGCAGAGCTGATGGCACAATGGGTCAGAGCTAATGGGGCAGAGCTGCTGATGGCACAAGGGGGCAGAGCTGCTGATGGCACAAGGGGGCAGAGCTGCTGATGGCACAAGGGGGCAGAGCTGCTGATGGCACAAGGGGGCAGAGCTGCTGATGGCACAAGGGGGCAGAGCTGCTGATGGCACAAGGGGACAGAGCTGCTGATGGCACAAGGGGGCAGAGCTGCTGATGGCACAAGGGGGCAGAGCTGCTGATGGCACAAGGGGGCAGAGCTGCTGATGGCACAAGGGGGCAGAGCTGCTGATGGCACAAGGGGGCAGAGCTGCTGATGGCACTGGGGTGAGGCAGAGCTGATGGCACTGGGGTGAGGGAGAGCTGATGGCACTGGGGTGAGGGAGAGCTGATGGCACTGGGGTGAGGCAGAGCTGATGGCACTGGGGTGAGGCAGAGCTGATGGCACTGGGGTGAGGGAGAGCTGATGGCACTGGGGTGAGGGAGAGCTGATGGCACTGGGGTGAGGGAGAGCTGATGGCACTGGGGTGAGGAAGAGCTGATGGCACTGGGGTGAGGGAGAGCTGATGGCACTGGGGTGAGGGAGAGCTGATGGCACTGGGGTGAGGGAGAGCTGATGGCACAGGGGTGAGGGAGAGCTCATGGCACTGGGGTGAGGGAGAGCTGATGGCACTGGGGTGAGGGAGAGCTGATGGCACTGGGGGATAGTGGAGCTGATCGCACAGTGGGGAACAAAGGGTGTTGGGGGCTAATGGCAGGGCGTCTGAGTTTTTATAAAGGAAAACAGTATTATTTTTTTCTTATTAGATTACTCGATTAATCGTAAAAAATAATCGATAGAATACTCGATTACTAAAATAATCGTTTACTGCAGCCCTAGTGCCGTATCACACTTGAGTTGACCATGGCATGTGGTCAATAAGGGCCCTGTTACACGGGTTGATGACTTGGACAGCTGTTTGAAGAGGCAGCGGCGCTGGGTCCTCTTCCTAGGCCAGTGAGGTCATGTTCATCAGTCACTTAGCCTAGGTGCAGCTCAGTTGGATTGAAGTCAATGGGTATAGGCTGCAATACCAAGCACAGCCGCTATACAATAGACGGCGCTGTGCTTGGTAAGCTGTGAGGAGACCAAAGCTCCATGGTGTCTTCAAACAGCTGATCGGTGGTGGTGCTGTGATTTGAAACCACCTGATAAGATATTGCTGACCTATGCCGAGGATAGGTTATCAATATTGTACTCCTGGAAAACCCCTTTAAGTTTGCCATACCCATTACATGTGTGATAGATTCCTGCAGGATCAGCCAACAGCAGTCTTATGTGTATGGCTGGCCTTTGTCATTTGTTATATTCTTCTTTTCTTTTTCTTTTTTATTATATTACGGAGACGCAGATGATATCGAAGTAGAGAAGGATCGGACAAAATTTCCACCCATTGAATACACATTTGGCTCGGCCAATATAGAGATTAATTGTGTGAGGATGCAGATCAAGGTTGCCCTTTTTTGTAGCAGTTACTTTCTATTCTGCAGGGTCTACTAGGACCATGGTGCCCAAGCAATTTTGCTTGTGATTGTTTTATGTGAAATACACTGCATATTTTTGAAGAGTTGTTTTTTTTATATGTATTTATTAATCTTTATATTTTACATTAGAGGTCCCTTTTCAGCGATTTCTTGATATGCATTGCAAAATAATGCAAATAATATACATGTAAGATCAGTAGGTTCACATATGCGTGGACCAGGCTTCAGGATTTCTGCACTCATATGTGAACCTACCCTAAAAGTGTCAGGAAATTGTGTTCTTGTACAAGACAGTTCAAGACCATCCAGCCAGCCATCATTTAGACATGTATGTATGCCTGCATAGGTTTAGTTTAGGAATTGCCCTTTTATATTATCTATAGTGCTCATAATGAATGATCCCATCAACCGTGTAAGTCATTCTGGAGGTATATTTTTAAGGTTTGACCATCTCTGTCAATAATAATCTGTTACATAATGGTGAAAGCTTTAACCTAATCTATGGCAAGAGAGCCTATAATGCATTACCGAGCACAGGACATTCCCGCATGCCTTCCTTCATAGATACTGAATGAATCATGCAGTACACTTAATTCTCCGAGCCACAGCTGTTCAATTTGTCCTGCACTGAAACGACTGAACCTTGAGTGACAGTTGCAGGCAATGTCTTTGATTGCTTAGTGGGTCACATGCCGAGCTGTGACCTGCATTTCACATATTGTCTGTATGATTCTCTTTGCCCCCTTTTTTTTCACACACAAGTTATTTGGACACCATGTTGGCCCACTAGAGGACAATTGTGGAGTCAACTCTTACATGTGTAGATTGTGTGGAATGGAATTTCTCAGCAGTTAACTCCTGGTTACTGATGTGTTGTGTGGTTTTATGATCTCATCAAGTATTTAATTTATGGTCAGCAAGTTAAAAATGAACCTTTTTAAATTGAATGCTTAAAATGCAAGATGTTTTCTATTAAAGGGTTAAAATGCAAGAGTATATTTTAAAGTTTCCCGAGATCTCTTTAAATTTCACATAACTGCTCTTTTCTGCATGTGCTTTTGGATACTATAGATATTTAAGAGATGTCTGGACATAAAAGAACACTAAACAAATAATTGCAAAAAAAAATATTCCAGCCCTTCCACACTTAATCTCCTCCTTTCCGTTGACCCTACTTTGTCTCCTATTATTAATTTTGAAGCCAAGAAATACAGTATTACGCAAAGGTTTTAGGCAGGTGTGGGAAAAATGCTGCTTTCAGAAATTTACATTTTGTTAATTGATAAAAAAAAAAAGAGATATCTAATTCCAATCAATATTTGGTATGACCGCCATTTGCCTTCAAAATAGCATCAGTTCTTCTAGGGACACTTGCACACAGTTTTTGAAGGAACTCGGAAGAGAGGTTGTTCCAGACATCTTCACATCCAGGGCTCCTCCTTAATGACATTGAGCCCACACATGCAGTCATTGTCCTGCTGCAGAATACATTAAAACTATTAACACTTGTATTTTTCAAACATTCTTTGCAGCATTTTTTCCACACTTGCCTGAAACTTATACACAATAGTGTATATCAAGAAATATTTTCTCTGTGATCAGCCATATCCCATTCCTTCTTCTCACCGACTAGTGGCTGGAGCAGCAGCCTCTCTGCTGCAGTAGTTTTGCTAAGCTCTACCCCCTTGGCTGGCCTCCAGCTGAAGATGTACAGATCATAATAAAATGAACCTCTGTGTTCCCTGCAGGATTTCTATAGGACTGTGAGCTTTAGGGTCATGAACAAGATGCTGCAGACTGACAAAGAGTGAGGCAGCTATATTTCCTGTTTATTTTAGGATTCATTTTTAGCTTAAGGCAACTGTACATTGCCCGATGGAGTAGATGATTGTCAGGAAGGAAGTGTTCCCTTCTCAACAATCGCTTGGTCGTCAGTGGAGGAGAAAGCTGCATTTACATGGAGCGATCTCCACAGTATGGGGAGGAGTGATTGCTAATGCCATTGCTCGTCCTCGTACAGAATCATGATGATTTAGGTGTCCACACGAATGAGCCTATTACCCGATGAACGATCGTTTCGCTCATTCATTATTAATCGGAGGCAGCTTTATCATTGATAGTTGCTAGAGATGTTAAGTGTTATTCTTCAGTTTTTCTTCACTCATGTAAAAAAATGCAATCCTGATGAAAAAAATAAAAAAAATCTAACTCAAATGATTCAACTTTCATGCAAAGCAATCAGTTTTTCACTGAACAGACCCTGACACATTCCATATAGTTCATGTGCAAGAGGCTTTCGTGTGTATTTTATAGTCCCATGCTTCATTCACAAATCTGGTTGCCAGTGGATTCAGTTCACATTCCTCAAAGCTCTTTGAATATTTAGGGTTCAGGGCTTTTGGTATCAGATAGTCCTTTTTTGTTCAGTTGGACAGGTCAAACGCTATATGTATGTATATATATATTTATATAAAATATAGTTTTATATATACGGTACTTTTATATATGTATGTATGTGTGTATATATAAATATATATATATATATATATATCTTAAAGGGAACCTGTCACCGGGATTTTGGGTATAGAGCTGAGGACATGGGTTGCTAAATGGCCGCTAGCACATCCGCAATATCCAGTCCCCATAGCTCTGTGTGCTTTTATTGTGTAAAAACACAGATTTGATACATATGCAAATTAACATAAGAGTCATATCTTACTTGTGTGACCAGAGAAGAGTCATATTTTCAAGCTCTGACTCATCTCAGGTTAATTTGCATATGTATCAAATCGGTTTTTTACACAATAAAAGCACACAGAGCTATGGGGACTGGGTATTGTGGATGTGCTAGCGGCCATCTAGCAACCCATGTCCTCAGCTCTATACATCAAATCCCGGTGACAGGTTCCCTTTAATATAATCCATCTTAATAAATATCTTACTTTATAAATTTTCAATATGTATGAGGCAGCAAGCCTAAAATGGAGCAGTTTCAATTTAAGCAGAGTTATCTTTTGGGGTAATAAACCATTTAGTGACGCCATCTTTACTACCTTATCATAAATAACCCAGGTCAGATAGAAGTACTTTTATCACCTAAAGATAAGATTCCCTTGCACTGTAAATAGAACATGATATACAATGTGTCACTGATAATCCCTTGTGCCAATTTAAAGAAGAAATTATCAGTCGAAGCAAATGATAAAAAGGAGTTGTAATGATAATTTAACAGACCCATCATAGTTGACAGATAAAAGGTTGTTCAGCTATAATAAGGATTGTGCATCATAGGAATGTTAACTACAACTAATAATTAAAGGCACATTTACACTGTCCGACCTAGCAGGAAATTATCGGAAAGGAACCATTACTTCCCGATAAATGCCTGATCTTCAGTGGAGGTTAGAGCTACATTCAACTCCACTGTATGGGCCGAGCAATGGCTTCTGCAATCACTGGTCCTCATACAGAGTCATTGTTTTTTGGCAGCAGATCCCTGTTGCACAGCACTATCTGCTGCCCAGAAACGATGATTTAGGTGCCAGCATAAACGTTTTCAGCCGATGTACAACAATTTGCTCGGTCATTGGATTATTGGTGGCATCTTTAGAAAGGCCAATTATTGTGAAGTAGCGTTCATACTAATGTACATTCCTGATAATCACCTAACCCTGACAATCTGTAGATCCCTAAGATTGCTATTTTCTAGGGACTGATCCCTAAAAATATTCTACTGTAAGTTTTAATAGTTGATATTTGCCATTGTCTAAGGCCCCTTTCAGATGAGCGAGTATTCCGAGCGGGTGCAATGTGTGATGCGAACGCATTGCGCCAGCACTGAATCCGGAGCCATTTATTTCAATGGGTCTGTGTACATGAGCGTTGGTTTTGCATGAAAATCGCAGCATGTTCTATATTCTGCATTTTTCACGAAACGCTGGCCCCATAGCAGTGAATGGGGCTGCATGAAAATTGCATCGCATCCGCAAGCAAGTGCGGATCGGATTTTCACGTATGGTTGCTAAGAGATGTTTGTATACCTTCAGTTTTTTATCACGTGCGAGCAAAACGCATTAAATCGCATTGAACCCGCGCGATAAAACACGAACACGATCGCAGGCAAAACTGAATGAACTTGCTTGCAAAATCGTGCATTTTTCACTGAACGCATCCGGACCTATTCCGCTCACGCTCGTCTGCAAGGGGCCTAAATCTTAACTGGGTTGTCTCATGAAGAATTACAGCCTGACTTCAGGTGCGGCATCCCTTTTAAAAGATTGGACAACTGGACCAGCTATACCACCTCGACTATATCCACTTATGGTGAACTGATTTTTAAGTAAAAAAAAAAAAGAAAAGCTAAACAAACCTTTCCATTGTGGGGGAGGGGGGGTGTTAGTCCAGTTGCTAATACAAACTCTTTTTGTCTATGATCTCCCTTAGTAGTGGATTTACAAAGGATAAACTGTGCTCTTCTATTAGAATATCCTCCGATCTGACCAAAATAGGACACAACTGTTGGCCAGTATAAAAAAAGAATTACATTTTGTTAAAATGTTTATTAGCAGGAAAATCATTTAAAATACCAATAGAAGTTCTGGTTTGAATATGAAACATGAATAGAAATATTTATACATGTAGAGATTAAGATGAATTCATATTTACAGTGTGGATCTATAATTAGGAGCTGTTTTGAGCAGAGCTGCACTTCTTAAACAAGAGGCCTGGAATATAAACAGCTGCAATTACCCTTTGCCGAGATGGACACATCGAAAAGAGCTCCACGTAATTCTGTGCGCCATTTTCAATGACACAAATAGTGTTAGTTTAGTTCCTGCTGAACATGTGTTTAGATTGGATGCCTAGAATCCCTATTGGACTGACTGAAATATTAGGCTATATACTCTATATCTATCTATCTATCTATCTATCCACTATAATCATAGTCATTGACTGACTAGACTTAAAAGGGGCCACACAAAATAATCACAATCCCATCAAGAAATGTGTCCAAACCCAGTCATAAACTAGACCAGTGATCACTCTAAAAATATCCTTTATTCAATAATATTAAAAAGTCATACATAAAAGCATGTGAAGGAAACCACATAACACTGGTGAAAAATAGTAGGAGTGGGAACTGAAAATAGTACACAGCCACAGTATACATATCCCATAGCACAATGAAACAATCAGGGTATCCTCCTGATCTATTAGGTACTTTACAACACCGGACACATAAGTCATTGTTCCATAGAACATTCAACTATACAGTAACCTTCAAGATATCAACACAGTCTTGATAAAGTAGCACCTATCCACACCAGTGACCCTCACTCATACAACTCGTTTTGCAAAGGTGCTTCATCAGGGGACACAAAGCACGTTTGTGAAACCTGTTCACCAATGTTATGTAGATTCCTTCACATTCTTTTGTGTATGACTTTTTAATATTATTGAATAAATGATATTTGTAGAGTGATCATTGGTGTAGTTTATGACTGGGTTTGAACACATTTCTTTGATAGGATGTTTATAATCATAACCATGGTACAGATAGAACAGATCTTAATATAGAGGACAAGAG